>NC_089494.1:82916768-83276768 GCF_036850765.1 Saccopteryx bilineata
GTTATTCTAGAGAATTCAGTCTAAAATTACCAAAAAGATAGCTGTTATTTATTCTTGAAAGAATTTCAAAGGACAATTAAATTTGTTGTTTAGCTTAATACTGAAGTGTCTCAGTTCCATATAGTAATCTTGGTAACAGCTTACTAACAGAATCTGAGACTGATCATTAACTGTATGTTAACAAAAACCCAGACTGAATTATTACTTAAAATATTTTTGGAATTTTTTTTCAAAATATAATTTCTTTAGGGAAAATACAAAATAAATCTTTAGTTGTGAAAATTTTGAAGAATCTTTTATAGTTTAGATAATTTTATAGACAGACCTAAAGGTTCTTCATAATTTATTTAGAAGACAACACAATTTTATAGGTATCATGCCTTGCATCTTTCCTTTATAATGTGTGTTTATTCCTTTTCTTTGTGAAGAATAATTAAGAAAGAATAAATTGATGAACAAATGGGGAATATCCACTACTTGGCATGCAGAAGAAGAGTTTGTAGATAAAGTGGTCTATCTGATTAAGTTTTTGGTTCTTCACCATTAATGTTCAACCACTAAAGCTCCATATTTGCTCATATTTTGTTTCCTAATGGCTACCATAAAGCAAATATTCTTTCTCTCTTCAGTTTCTTTTGTTAAGTTGGCTGGTAAATTAAATTGAGTCAATTAATTAAAAGTGGCTAAAGTTGAAAAAGTCACCAGATTTATATTACATTAAAATATCTATTAAGCGTTTGGGAGAAAATAACTGAGAAATATACTTCAAAAGAAATAAATATTTAAAAAGTTAAAACACTCTCCAAGTCCCATATAGTTTAACAATATACCAATCATTGAGAATAGGGGTGGGTGACTATTAATTCAACTTTTCAAATTCCTATACCATCCCAAGTTATAAAAAGTATCAGTTTACTGGCAGGGAATGAGAGAGGAAAAAATGGTTTTTGTTTTTTTGTTTTATTTTAGTGAGAGGAGGGGTGTCAGAGAGACAGACTCCTGCATACACCCTGAACAGCATCCACCCGGCAAGCCAACTAGGGGGCAATGGTCAACCCATCTGGGTGAGATGCTCTGTTGCAACTGAAGCCATTTTTTTTTTTTAGTTTCTGAAGAGGAAGCCATGGAGCCATCCTCAGCATCTGAGGGCACTCGCTCTAGCCAATGGAGCCATGGTTGTAGGAGGGTAAGAGAGAGAGAGGCAAGATGGGGAGCAAAAGAGAAGCAGATGGTCGCTTCTTCTGTGTACCCTGACTGGGAATCGAACCCGAGACATCCACGCGCCAGGCTGATGCTCTATCATTTGAGCCCACTGGCCATGGTGGAAAAAATGTTTAATAAAAGTAAAAAACAGAATTTGACAAAGTGACAGAAAACTGGAAGATCAGGTTTCACAGGATTGTTGCTGGTTATACAACTTATACTGGGTCAGTAATTTTTGACAGCAAAGTCAACCTGGTTAAACTAAATAAAATATGCAATGATGTTTACTAAAAATTAACAGAAAATATTTTTTTTCTTAAGTCATACACTCCAAAAACCAAGCCCAAGAATATTGTATAATCACAAGGAAGTAACAAGGTCAACTGCAATTCAATCTACAGATTCCAATAAAAACTCTCTGAAAAGACCCTACCTAACATATTCATGTGTATTATGCATAAAGAGGTGTTTTCAGGCTGGATTTAATGCTTTTACCCATCAGACAAATTCAGTTCAGGCCCCAACTGCCTTTTTCCAATTCATGGCTTTTTTTTTTTTTTGAGTGTGTGTTTGTGAAAGTTAGTTAAGAGACTTCTGGAAATATTTCTTTGCAACATTTAGAAACTTAGTGATGAAATATGTGATGCCATATTAAAATATATCACTAGAAACTTTTTCCACTTTTTAGAAATTCTTAGTTTCAAATGTGTGAAGTTGTTTTTCTATAATGAAAATAAAAGATAAAATGGTCAAACATTTTCAATATTCTTGTGAGACACTGGTATATGTTTAGTACTGTCATCTTTTTTCTTGGGTTACCATCATTTAACTACAGTAATTTTTTTACTGACATTGTAGATATATATTTTGTCTTCAGTGGAACTAAGACATTATTTTAACATAATCAAGAATAAGTTTTTAAAGTATTTTTCTCTCTTTACTAAATCATACTGAACAGATATAACCATGTAATTGAAAGACTTTTCTATATTAGGTAATAGACAATTTAAGGAATGAAAATAACCTCTTATATCAAATATTGTGCTTTGAAAATTACCTTGAAATGACCGAAATCTTAAGCTTTAAATACACTAAATTTAATTAAACAGTTTATAAATTACTTCATTATATGTATATCAATATATTATTGTACATATAGGTCTTTGTCATGACCAATAGGGAACAACTACTTTTGTTTTAGTTCCTTCGCCATCTCTTTTCCAATCTTCCATGTAGATAAGGAGGATAAGAAGAGAAACCATGAGCAGAAAAGAGAAGAACTACTAAGAATCTTTCTCCATAATTCTTTTTAAAAGTGCTCATAGTCTGAAAAATAAGCTATAGTTTTCTACTATAAACTGCAAAATAAAATAAGAAAAAAGCAAACTCAGTATGTTGGAAGGAATTTCAGTCTGCCTCATAGAGTAATACGGTTTACCTTGTCTGTTTTCTTCCTCCCTCCTGGTACTTTTTCTATCTCCCAAGACTGCCCTGGACTTGAATTTTCAACTATCTAGGCAATTACTTATACACAAATGGTTTAGGAAAGAAGTTCTGTAAAATTCCAAATGGAAATATGCTGAATTTTCTCGTTCTAAAATAAATGCTGTGTTACATAATGACATTTATTTTAAAATTTTCTAAATTCATCCTGACCGGTTGGCTCAGTGGTAGAGCGTTGGCCTGGCATGTTGAAGTCCTGGGTTTGATTCTCAGTCAGGGCACACAGGAGAGGCATCCATCTGCTTTTCCACCCTTCCCCCTCTCCTTTCTCTCTGTCTCTCTCTTCCCCTCCAGCAGCCAAGGCTCCATTGGAGCAAAGTTGGCTCAGGCACTGAGGATGGCTCCATGGCCTTCGCCTCAGGCGCTAGAACAGCTCTGACTGTAGTGGAGCAACACTCCAGAGGGGGGCCGAGCATCGCCCCCTGGTGGGCATGCCGGGTGGATCCTGGTTGGCGCATGCGGGAGTCTGTCTGACTGCTTCCCACAGACCCCCTCACTTCAGAAAAAAATTTTTTCTAAATTCAATTAGTATATTTAATGAAATAAAAGTATTGATTATTGTTGATGTTTACTCATCAAATGTGTTGTAAACTCAATCTTTTATATTTTAGCAGTTGTCACAGAAAGGAAAAATAAGGACATTTGTACATTAAGGAAACAGCAAACATAGAAAAAGATAGAAACCAAATTCTGTGAAGTAAATAAAAGTGTAACACAGGAATATGATACAAATAATATAAATGAGTAGTTTAGCAAAAACACTTCAGCAAAATATTGATTCTTATGTAGCAAAATAAATTGGCCTAAGCTTCTTTGAAATTATTTTTTTTAATTTACCCAGTGGGAAGATATACAAAATTCTCTGATATTCAATAATCATTATAAAGAAGGCAATTCTTTTATTATAAAAGAAGTAAAAGTTAGTAACAATAAAGTTTAGTAGGAGAGGTTTAAAAAGATAGAGGAATAGCTGCATAGGGTTACCTGAATATTTTGTTTGAGTTTATTTTATATTTTTATTTTTCATATACCATTGACATGCAATATTATATTAGTTTCAGGTATACAACATAATTATTAAACATTTATAAAACTTACAAAGTGATTATCTCAATATGTCTAATAGCCATCTGACACCATATATAGTTATTACACTATTATTGAATAGATTTCCTATGTTGCAATTTATATCCCCAAGAGTGTTTTTATAACTAGCAATTTGCACATCTTAAGCCCTTGAGCTTTTTTTATCCTTCCTTTTAATCCCCCTCCCAAATAGCAGCTATCAATTTGTCGCTGTATCTATGTATTTAATTCTTTTTTGTTTGTTCATTTACTTATTTTTATATTTCACATATAAGTAAAATCATATCATATTTATCTTTTTCTGTCTAATTTTAATAAATAAAAAAGTGCCCAATTATTATATTGTCATTATAAAAGCTAAAAATAAATGACTTCTGAAAAGGTTAATAATTGTTTAAAAACTTGCAATTGCCTTTCCCCTTGACAGAATCTAAGTTTTTTCCATGTATTACAGAACTACTTCTGCACATTGCTTATTATACTGATAATTTTAAGTGGAATCAACTAATAATTATAGTGCTCCGATCTGATTAGCCATTTCATGAAAATGCATGCCCACTTGTTATTATAGTTAATTTTTAAACCAATGAAAACACATTACTGCTCTAAAAATATTTTCTCATTATTATTAATGATTAATTGAAATAATTATATCGCCAGTAGGAAGGGGTAGGAGGGGAGGGGATCAAAGAGGGTGAAGGCTTAGCCAGATCATATGTGCATAGCACATAGATACAGACAACAATGTGGCAATTCCTAGAAGGAAAGGGGGGATGGTTATGGGAGAGAGGGCAAAGGGGGTCAGATGGGAATGGAAGGAGATGGGGCATGGGAAGTATGATGTGGGGGGCAGAGGGTATTATATTGAGTGGGACACTTGAAATCATATTGACACAATAAATTTAAAAAAAAATTACATTCTAAAATAAGTCAAAGATGTAAGAAATTATAAGGTCAGTTCTGAATATAAAATACTAAGCTAATTAATTATCATACTTTGTATATTTGTATTACTGGGGTATAATAAATATAACAATATATTAAATATTTGATATACAATAGTAAACTTACCCCTATAGACATAAATTAGTACATCTGAACACGGAAGTAATGCAAGTGTGTCGGGAGCTGATCAACAACTGCTGGCTGACAAGGTCACAGCAGGAGAAGACCCACAACTGCTGGCTGACAAGGTCACAGCAGAAGAAAATCAAAAACTGCTGATTGACAAAGTCACAGCAGAGAAGACCAATGGCTGCGGGGTGACAAAGTCACTGCAGTGAAGACCAATGGCTGCGGGGTGACAAAGTCACCGCAAAAAAATAGGCACAACGATACTTCCCCCTTTGACTTTTTGAATTAATCTGGCCTTATATCCCCCCTTTTCTGGGTGTGTGCTATTAATTATGGCACAGGGATAATAGTACCATGCTTTCCCTGTAGATTCGTAGTGATTTCTTTGGAAATGAGACAGAGGGTGTGAGTTCCACAGAAAAGCCTGTAAGCCCCTTGAACTGGGCTCATAGACATAAGAGGCTGGCTATGATATCCCTCGTAAAGGGTTAAGTCTGTAGGAGAATTTCTTCTTAATCATGTTAAAAAGAATAGATTGTGACTTGTGAATGGGTAGGAGGCAGTGGCTGTGCACAGAGCACCCTTCGGCCTTCACTTAACATTTTTCCTCCCTAGCCTTTTCATGGATAAGTAGAGAAACATTCCTTTCTTCTTGCTTATTTGATCTGCAAATAGTGGTATATTCTGAGAAGAATAGAGTCAGAACTTAACTAGTGTTTAAATATAATAAATAAATAAAATTTGACTAAACAATAGAATCTTAGGTAAGGTGTTATGGAATGGCCCGTTGCATGGCTTGGGATGGGAATGCAGTCAGCAAGAAAAGAATGTTTTGCTAAGAGAATTGTTTTATGACTGAAGGCAGTTGCTGGGCTTTCTCAGTGAGACACTCTCATGAGGTTTGTATACTCCCCAAATTTCTTCAGATAATGAGAGGTATGGAGGGGCATCCATAGAAGCAATAGCAATTAATGTCTTCTGAAATTATGTTGCTACTAAGCTATCTTGAGAGTGCACTCTATATATCTTTAAGTAAAAGTTACTCTTGATGTTATGTCAATTTCTTAATAAGCAAGCCTTTTGAAGTCTTGTGAGAAAAGTTAGGACACTGCATAAACTCAAGGCCATTTGCCTGAGCAAGCAGTGGTCCTTTGCTACTCCCTAATGATTTTGTCTGTTAATCTCTCTCTACCCCTTGACTCACAACAACAGTAAAGTTGAGTTATTAGTTAGTACTAATCCTTTAAAAGCTTTTACCAATGTTGTTATCGCTATTCAAGTTATTTTGTAGTTATACTTTGAATGATTTGCCACCTGATTTGTAGTTTATAGATATAAATTAACTGTTATCTGGAAACATGTAAACATAGTGAAACAGAAGCAATGATTAATACCATGTAATTGTAACTTGGTGTGTGTGTATAAAAAAGGAGCTGTACTAGCATTTGGCAGAGATGCCTGGCAGAAAATGCTAACTAGAGAATAAAGAGAAAGAAAAGAATTCGGCTCTCTCACTCAATTTCGCCGACACTGTCTCCTCCTGTGGGACCCCTGGATCCCCCCCGGGGCTGATACCCGGCACAAGTGATCAAGGGGTATCAATGAATGAATGAATCCTTCTTTATCCAAATGCTGTTAAACCAGTCTTAGAGATGAAATGAAACCTTTTATAGGCATGGATATCAGCTTCTATTTGAGAAAACTAGTACTTCTCTATAAACATTTATAACATTAAGACTCCTTGAAAACATTTGTCTTGGACTAGTGAGTTTTTTCTTTTTTTCATTTTGAGGATATGTATCATTGCAAAAAATTATGTGCCAGAAGTGCAAAGGATAGTTGGTCTACTTGGAAGTGATTAAAATATTATGACTAAATTTTTTAAATTTAATAAAATAAGAGATCAATATCCATCCTTGGCCAACTGAACATGTCAACTGGGATGCCATAAATGGACATGTGAACTCTGAATAAAGGAGAGAATTAAAAAAAAAACACTCTAGCAATCCTTCATTAGTGGTAAAAATAGTTGTATAGTAAGTCTAAGAATAGCTGAAGACTAATGAATTGGTATCTAAAAACAATCATTCTCTGACAAAGTGTTAAAGAAATAATGTAACATTTCATAATGACTACACAAATATTTTTAGCAGGTATAATTTACATATTAAGACATGCTATTAAGTATGAATATTAGACGTTCAATCATTTTAATAATCCTTCAAAACTTCTAAAAGTGCAGAAAGAAAAATGTGCAATCAAAAACAGGATAAGCCTGAATTATTAATATAACATTGAAATACAGAATACTGGCGATATCCAAGTCAGAAATAAAAGGCATTAATTGAAATGTGACTTCACTGATTCTAGTACAATGGTTCTTGACAAATGGAAGATAAAGAGAATTTCGCAGCAACACAGTGCAGCTCAAAACTGAAAAGTATTCCAAAGGTGAAATTCATCTCTGGGCCATAAAATCTCTTTGCAAACCTTGAGTACCTATTACCTTAATACTGCCTTTGAACTACCTTAAATCTCTGTTTTCACAATTGCACTTAAGCTACCCAGTTAACAAAATAGCCAGTGGTTCTAAAATGTGCCAAATTGACCAGCGAACACCCCTCAGGCTCACAATCTTAATATTCACATTTTGGTCCTAATCTCAGCAGTTATCAAAAGAAAACAATCACATGGCCCATGCTTAGGGGAAATACAACAAAGCATTCAATGAGGTGTTTCTATGTTAGAAGCACACTAAATACATTAAAATAATTAAATTAATTAATATAAATTATACATTAATTTCAATAGTTAAAATAGTCTATTTTCTCCATATTAAATGTGATACCTTTCATTGAGGGTCTCTTCTTAGGCCTCATGCTTAATTCAATTAACTGCTTTGTTCTAATGAATTCACTGGAATTTGCTCCCCTACTTCTTAAAGATGTTCACACATTGATAATAAAGTACATTTAAACTTGAAATTTAAAATTAAAATACTGTTATAATACTGAGTTAGTAGAAGTGTTTTTGAGGTAAAAGAATTCATTACACTTTAACTCAGCTTGAGTGATTAAAATCACTCAGCTTGAGTGATTAAAAGCTTTCTAAGCTTTTTTGATACTGAAATTGGTAAGGGCAAGTAGGGTTGAAAGATTGTCACTGCCATCAGAATTAGGCTTAAAGAAATAACCTCTGAAAACAAGTGTAAGGATAATAATTCAGAATAATTCTCAGCTTTCAGATTGTTCTGACTGAATGTTTAAAATAAAATATTTTAGCCTGACTTGTGGTGGTGCAATGGATAAAATGTCAACTTGGAATACTGAGGTTGCTGGTTCGAAACCCTGGATTTGCCAGGTCAAGACACATATGAGAAGTGACTATGAGTTGATGCTTCTTGCTCCCCCATTCACTGCCTTTCTTCCTCTCCTCTCTCTAAAATCAATAAATAAAATATTTCAAACACGGTTTTACTTGCAGCTGTACATTTTTTCCCACCAATCACGGAAAGTAGCAAGTAAAATAGATTTCTCCATAAATTCAAATTTGAATACAGACAATTGGTTGATGTTAATGTTGGCTTAGGGACTCCAGGTTAGCTGTGCTAGGCTTGCTCACTGGTGTACTGGCTGCAAGTGCTTTGCTTGATTCCTGTGTGAGCACCTGGCAGAGGCCCGTGTGCATAGCCTAGGTAAGGCTATTGGTTTGTGCTCAGGGGGCGTGTGGATGGCGGATTCTGGATTGCCTGCCCACAACTGTGAGGGGCCATTTTTTGCTGTTCACTTTGCCTGAGAAGAGGTTTTCCCTGACTGTTTGCTCATCCACCATTGTGAGATTTTATTAATCCCAAACCTAAACCAGAATAATTTAACCTAGTATGTTACTTCAGTACTTAATAACAAGTCATTCTTTGTGTGAAGCTACCACTAATGTTGTCCTTCGAGTTCCTTATCTGTCAATAGTATATTGTAGAGCCCATTTTGCTACTGTAAATTCCTCTAAATATTAGAGGAATCCAGCCCTTGACATCAATGAAAGGCTATGGTCCTGTCTATCAACACAGTCTAGAACCTAGAGTCCACTTGCCTTTTGAACAGCGTTTGCTCCTTTTACAGAACATTCTAACCCACCTGGGAACAGCTGATACCAACTATAAGATCAACTGCCATATTACTGGCTCACAGTATTATGAGTTTCACCTTTTGGAGCACATTACCTCTGAACTCCCATAGCTGGCTCTGTCCTTTCTGTCCTGTTTTCTTTATCTTTTCAGCCTTGTCTCCCTTGTAGCTCCAAACTTCCCTATGAATTCCTTCTCGCTGACCTTAGGTTTTCACAGTACCACTCTGTATTTATAAAGCCATTACCCAATACTTTATCTACTATTTTCATACATTCATTTTTAATATCTGAATATTTGATATATTTCAATTAATGTTATGTATGTGAGGTATAGATCCAAATTTATTTTATTTTTCAAATATAACTGTTTACTTCTCCTAACATCATTTATTGAAAAGCATTGTATATTGTGGGGAATAAAATCATGCTTTTTTTTTCTTTTTTATCTTCTCAACAAATTGCTTTCAATAACAATTCTTGATTTATCTTCTTGAGACTTACTGTTTAGGAAAAAAGTTATATTTTTAAGGTGAGAAGAGAGAAGATAGTGAGGCAGACTCCCACTTACTCCTTGACCAGGATCCAACCAGCAACCCCAACATGGGCCAATGCTTGTATACTGAGCTATTTTTAGCACCTGAGGCTGATCTGCTCAGAACTGAGCTATCCTCAGTACCTGGGGTGACATTCGAACAAATTGAGCCACTGGCTGCAGGAAGGGAAGAGAGAGAAAAGAGAAAGAAGAAGGGGTAAGAAGCAGATGGTGCCTTCTCCTGTGTACCTTGACCAGGAATTGAACCTGATACGTCCATACACAGGGCCAACACTCTATCCACTAAGTCACTGGCCAGGGCACAAAATTAATATTTTAACTATCATAATTTCAGCACATAAATCAAATTCCATGGAAATGCTGGCACCTTCAAAATGGTGGTTTCTGTATTTTCTTCTAAGTGAGCTGTCATATTGAAACTAGAGTAGAGGATAACAAAATGGCTTCTGATAAATGAGTTAATGAAAATTACAGCATTTTTATGAATCTTTATGATTCCTAACCTACTTCCAATTCACTACCATTCCCAATTATCCCAACAATAAACAAATAAATAAATAAATAAAATAGATAAAATAAAATAAATAAAATAGAGAAAAGAGAACTGCTTTATCTCAGAAAATCATCTAATTACCAATGGCACAAAATGATCATGATACAAGATGATACAATTTTAAGTTACTGTAGGCCAGAGAGATAAAGAACCAAAAAATCCTATTTCTGGGTTCTCAAATCATCCAAATATGCTGCTTTCCATTTCTAAGAGCTGTGCTGAATCAGAATTTAAGACTAGGAAGACTTCCACCAACATGAATTCTACTCATCTTTCCAAGAAACCTCAGTGATACAAATTCTTATGTGCACAATATCTGGGTTTTCAAACAGGGTATTAAGAGAGCAGGGCAATACATAGATATGAACCAAAGGGAAGGCATAAGACAGCAGAAAAGCTTGTCCTTTTTTTTTTTTTTGTAAATATGTTTAATACTGAGAATCACAGATTGTTGAACTTCCATTGAATGACATACTTATATCCTCAGTTAAAATGTGAAACTTGCCTGACCTGTGGTGGCACAATGGATAAATCGTCGACCTGGAATGCTGAGATTGACGGTTCGAAATCCTGGGCTTTCCTGGTCAAGGCATATATGGCAGTTGATGCTTCTTGCTCCTCCCCCTGTTCTCTCTATCTCTTCCTCTCTCTCTAATAAAAAAATGAATAAATAAAATCTAAAAGAAAAATGTGAAACTCAATTTGAAATTTTATCTTTCATTGTAGTAGTTTTCCAAAACCGGTAATAATACAAGTCTGAAGACATTATCACCTTATTGAAAAATTCTTTTAAAAACCTTGATTTTTTTAGGCCCTGGCTGGTTGCTCAGCGGTAGAGCATCAGCCTGGCGTGCAGGAGTCCCAGGTTCGATTCCCAGCCAGGGCACACAGGAGAAGCGCCCATCTGCTTCTCCACCCCTCCCCCTCTCCTTCCTCTCTGTCTCTCTCTTCTCCTCCCGCAGCCGAGGCTCCATTGGAGCAAAGATGGCCCGGGCGCTGAGGATGGCTCTGTGGCCTCTGCCTCAAGTGCTAGAATGGCTCTGGATGCAACAGAGTGATGCCCCAGAGGGGCAGAGCATCGCCCCCTGGTGGGCATGCCGGGTGGATCCCGGTCGGGCGCATGCGGGAGTCTGTCTGACTGCCTCCCCATTTCCAGCTTCGGAAAAATGAAAAAAATAAATAAATAAAATAAAAATAAAATAAATTTTAAAAAGCTTGATTTTTTTACTGAAAAGTTCTGTGTTAAAACTATGAATAGATAGTCCTGGCCAGTTAGCTCAGTCAGTTAAGAGCATCTTCCCAAAACAAGAAAGTTGTAGGTTTGACCTAGGTAGGGCACACACGGGAAGCAAGCAATGAATGCACGACGGAGTGGAACAACAAATGGGTGCTTCCCTGTTTCCTTCCCTCTCTCTCGCTTACTCTCTCTGTCTCTCTGTAAATCAATCAGTAAATAGAAACAAATGGAGCCCTGGCGGAATAGCTCAGTTGGAGCATTGTCCTGGAACCTGGCACCTTCGATTCTCTGGGAGCAGCTCAATGTTCCTGTCTCTCTCTCCTTGCCTCTCTCAAAAAATTAAAAAATAAATGAAACTATCAATGAATAAATTTTACTAATGAGCAAAGCTATTAATAGTTGCAGGATTCACAAAGTTTTTCTTTTACATATCTCTGCAGTAACTCATATAACTACAAAATGTTGAGATTGGTATATGGACTTTATTACAAATGCAAAGAATGTGCCAGCAATTAAATAAGATTTGTGTCATCAGCTAAAATAAATCTGATTTAATTATAATGGCATTTATGCAATCTATGGTACAATTTAGTCAGATTTACTGAAAAAGCAAATGCAAAGAGATTTGGAGTTTAATGAATGGAAGTGATAGTTAAAGCCTATTCCAAATAAATTCTTATAAGAGCCTTATCTAGTACAGCCAAGATATTAATAACCTATGAAGAATTTAGTAACTCTCTGGTCGATACAATGACGTCTAATATATACTGAAGATAATAGCTTAGTTTCAGCTTTAAAAGGCAGATAGTTCCTATAAAAATAAAAAATATATAAATGATAATGGGTAGTTCTTAATAAATTTTATTCTTTCTATTTTGAGAAAACTCTAAAATCTGTCCCACTGTCTTTGAGAATTGAGCTTCAGCATAATGGCAGGAGAAAACTTCAAACTATATTAATCTTTTGAAAACATGTTTATTGATTTTTATTGATTTTAAAGAGAGAGAAAGGAAGAAAGAGAGCAAGAAATACCAATTTGTTGCTTTACTCATTCATGCATTCAGCTGATTGATTCTTGTATGTGCCTTGACCCAGGGTGGAACCCGCAAACTTAGCATATCAAGAGGATGCTCTAACAAACTGAGCTAACCAGACAGGGCACAACTTTTGTCAACCTTACATTTCTTATCATAAATCCTTTTATAAATCATAATGTATCATGTCATAAACATTTGACACACCTCTTAAAATGTTAATGCTTATATAAGAAATGAAAAATTAGTGTTTATTAAAAGAAAGTATCTAGAATGGAAATGGTTAAATTGGTTAAATACAGACATTTTCAAGTTTTCTTATCATTGCTTCCTAATTGCCTCAGTAAAGTTTGTCACTAGTCCCTTAGCCAGAAGAAATATATACTTGTTCTATTCATTAAGTAGTTAGGTTAACACAACTTACTAATCATTTATTTGCTTAACAATGTTGTATTCATTTTAAAAATTACTAACATAAATCCCAAAAAAGTAGTATTTTGTTTCATTTTTAAATAAACACATTTAATAATGGCATGTACTGTTTGGCACCATACTATTTCTCCAATTCCGAAATCAGTTTCAACATCACCAGCCTTATTTTCTGTTCTGCATTAATTTTTCTTATGGTAGTTGCTTTGTATCACAGCAACTGTCAGATCCTAGCTACACAAAGACATAACATCATCCAAAGTAACAAAATGTAATATAGTTTTGAAACTGAAATAGCTAGAGCTAGTAGTTTGCAGGGATGTTACTATCTTTTTCTTGAAAAAGTATTTAAAATATTCCACAGCCTCTGTAAGTTCACTGGGGCACCTTGGCCTATGGTTTGGGAATCACAGGGCTATAGATGATTTCAATAACAGTAAAAAAAAAACACTTGGGGGACTCTAATGATTGCAAAGAACCAATAATTTCAAAAATATTAATTTTATACAGTATAAAATTACCAATACACAACCAAGACACACCAGTTTGTTAATTTTACAAATGTATATTAAGTGCTGCTATATGCAAGGCAGTGTGTTAGGCATTAGGATTATAGTGCAAAATGAGACAAAAAAAAGTAATTTCTTTCCTGGAATTTACATCCTAGCACAAACAACACAAAATATCTAAATAAATATTCATACTGTTATTTTATTTGTGTTAAGTGCTACAAAGAAAACTGATAAAATATGACAGGCTGTTTGCAAATAAATAAAGGGCAGAGGGAACCTAGTTATTTTAGAGGATAAGAGAAGTCTTCTTGAGGAAGGAAGTACATTTGCAGTATGCTCTAAAGTGGTTCTTAATCAAGAGTGAGTTTGCTCCCTTGAAACATCTGGTAGAGTTTGAAGACATTTTGGTTGTCATGACTGTAGGTGTGTCGCAAGCACGCCCAGTGAGCAGAGACCAAGAATGCTGCTAAAATTCACAATGCATAGGAGAGACTCAATGCACCTTCCCCACTGATTTAAATAGGTGTGTATGGCCCTGGCTGGTTTGCTCAGTGGTAGGGCATTGGTCAGGCATGAGTATGTCCCTTGTTTGATTCCCGGTCAAGGCACATAGGAGAAGTAACCATTTGTTTCTCCACCCCTCTCCCTTCTTCTCTTTCTCTGAGTCTCTCTCTGCACCTCCCACAGCCATGACTGAATTGGTTTGAGAAAATCAGCCCTGGGTGCTGAGGATGGCACCATGGAGATGGCTCTGAAGTGCTAAAAATAGCTTGGTTCCAAGCATGGCCCCAGATGAGCAGAGCATTGGTCCCAGATAGGATTGCCAGGTGGACCTCAGTTGGGTGCATGCAGGAATCTGTCTCACTGTATCCCCTCCTCTCACTTGGCAAAAAGAATAAAAAGTAGGTGTATAGTGGATGTATGTTTGGAGGTGGGAAACATCAGTAAACATTCCAGGAAAAGGAAACAAAATGTGCAAAGACTCTTAAATGGTAAGAACACAGCGTGCCCCGTGAACCCAGAGAGGGTCACTGTAGTTGAAGGCCAGTGCAGTGTAGACAATTGCAATAATTTTCAAAACTCATTCAAGGGTAAATTAAAAGAAAATGTAATCAAACTGGAGATTCTGCCTATGTAATTGTCAGGATAAAAAGAAGAGTAGTGGTTCTTATTTTACCATATTTTTTACTCCATAAGACACACATATAGTTTTAAGGAGAAAATAAGAAAAATAATATTCTGAACCAAATGGTGTGTTAAAATATTTAATAAAATATACAATATTCAACAATGTAAACTCAACAGCAGTATTAACAACCATTAGCACTGTTATTAACAAATGAGAAGAGACTTTAATGTTCAAATACTCTTCTAATTGTCTGGGAACCTGCAGCAGTTAAAAAAAACAAACATTCGCTCCATATGATGTACGAGCAATTTCCCCTCCACTTTTTGGGGGGAAAAAGTGCGTCTTACGGAATAAAAAATATGGTAATTATTCAAGCAAATGCCAGGTTATATGAAATTTCCACTTTTCCTTCTGCTGTAAAATGACAGCAGGGAAAGTAAGTGCCATACACAAAGGCCTACAGAGTCATTAAGTGACTGTATCATGGCTTCTATTGGTCGCTGAGAAGCTGTGAGATTCTGCAGGTTGAATAAGCATAACCTGATAAAACCAAAAAGCCAAAAGCAGAAAAGAGAGAAGGGCATTTTACAGTCAGAGATGTTTTCACCTCTTTGCTTCCATTATAAATGATTACTTTCATTACTCTTCACATTGACATTTCTTTTAGCCCAGCATATAACTGTGATCATTATAGCATTTTTCATACTTAAGCAAGTCAGTGATGCAGTAAGCTGATTACTAGCATGGATGTCACACGGAGGACAGATATAATAATAACTTTGGTTAATCCAGGTGGGACATCTACACACCAGTTATATCCTAATCTATAAATCATTAGACAGAGACTATGTTAAGAAACTTACACTCTTTAAAAGATATTATCTTTGCATTAGCAGCTGCAAAACAAAAGGGACAAGAAGAAATAATATGGCTTTTATTCAACATATAGTTTATATATATGCTGGGTTTCAAGCTAAATCTTTTCACTTGTTTCTATCCAGCCTCTCAAATGATCTCATTTTAAGGGAGAGAAAGTGAGGTCACACAAAGAAAAGTCAGTGGTCCAAATCTAACATCTAAAAGCTAGAAGACAGCCTGACCCGGCAGTGGTGCAGTGGATAGAGTGTCGAACTGGGATTTGGAGGACCCAGGTTCAAGATCTCGGGGTCGCCAGCTTGAGTGCAGGCTCATCTGGTTTGAGCAGGGCTCACCAGATTGAGCCCAAGGTCACTGGCTCGAGTAAGGGGTCACTCAGAGTGCTGTAGCCCCCCGGTCAAGGCACATATATGAGAAAGCAATCAATGAACAACTAAGGAACCACAATGAAGGATTGATGTTTCTCATCTCTCTCCCTTCCTGTCTGTCTGTCCCTAGCTGTCCCTCTCTCTGACTCTCTCTGTCTCTGCCACAAAAAAGAAAAAAAAAAGCTAAAAGAGAGAGCCAGGGTTTGATCCTCACAGTTTTCCAGTATACATACAACTTCTTATCTTGCCACACTTACCTGAAGTTTCTAGAAATAAACAACAGGAACAATAACAAAAACCCTAGTTTTTCTCTTTTCTGTAACTGCCCCTTCTTCTGGGGTTCAGTCCCTTCGTGCTCTCCATAGCAGCTGAGCAGACCCTAAGGTTTCTAGCTCACAAGCCTTATTCACCGCTGTTCCTCATCTCCTTCTCTCTGCACAAACTGGCTTCTCCTTCAGCACTCCGCCATCTTGGCTGCTTCACCCCTCCTCCATGTGGCCTTTCTCTGCTCTCCTCCTAGAACGTAATCCCTCTTCCCCTGGAACAACATGATCTCTCTCCTTTTAAAACCTTTTGGTGTGAAAGCCTTCCCCAAATACACATTAATATAATCATGCCCATCCCAAGCAAGAAGGACAACTAATATTATCACCTGGGTGACAGGCTTCCACATGGGCAGCACCATCTTTAACAAAGTGAGCATAATATATTTTATCTGCCCAACAATGCCCTTATAACAGAGACTCCAGAGAGCTCCCTCACCCCTCTGCCGTGGGAGGACACATCTAGCAAGAAGGTGGCATCTATGAACCAGGAAGCAGTCTCTAGCCAGACACTGAATATGCTGTCACTTTCATCTTGGACTTGCCAGCCTCCAGAAGTCTGAGAAATAAGCTTCTGTTGTTTGTAAGAACACCACCTAGTGCCTGGTATTCTGTTACAGCAGCTTGGATGGACCAAGACACACTGCATCACTGAAAGTCACTACATGCTCCTGTGCCGGCACTCAAAACGCTGCCCAGCCTGTAGAAGGTGCTCAGTAACTGTGAGTGTTAGGAGTGTGGGTCAGGGAGAGGGGAGAAAGATGTGGTCTCTTGCACTGTGACAGCTGCCTTTCTGAGGGTTATGCAGAAATCTTTGCCCCAAGAGCCCTCATTAGAATGTCACCATGTCACCACACTGATCTCACAGATTAACTCTCCCTCCCAAGTGGCCCAAGACTGGTCAGAACTGGAGCATCTGCCAGCACTCTGCAGGGCGTGGTGTTCCTGCTGTGGCCTGAAGGGGATGATGTGAACACAAAACCAGCTGGGCACTGGGCTGGGTGCCTGGAGGGCACGGGGACTGGTGAGTGAGTCTCCATTCCCACCTTTACTTCCTAGGAATGACAAACAGGTTTGACTCCTTTGTCTCAGTGGTCACCTTTGAGCAAGGATCCCTGAATACTAGATTCAGATCCACCAGTAATCTCCAAGCCTCCTTCTTTGATTCCTTCATTCAAAAAATACCTCCTGAGCATTCAGAATGCCAGGCCTTGTTCTAGGTGCTGGGATACAGGAATGAATGAGACAGATAAGGTCCCGGCAGCTACGGGGCTTACCTTTTAGTGAAAGAAGACAAAGGACAAATAAGTAAATTGAGATCATTCCAGAGGGTGATAAGTGCTATAAACATAAAACAGGTGTCATTCCAGGCATTCTAAGGATGTGACTTTTGAGCTGAGCCTGATGAGACTTGAAGGGCCAGAAGGAGTCAGGCTTATGACACTATGAAGGAAGAGCAGTCCAGACAGGGGGAACAATAAGTGCAAAGGCCCTGAGGTAGGAACAAGCTTTGATGTAGCCAATGGGAGCAAGCAAGCCAGTGTGAAGGGGTGCAATGAGCTTAGAGGAATGTTGAGTGAGACAGAGGCAGAGACCAGGTGGTGCAGGGTGAGGCACCATACAGCTGGGCTTTAATATGAATGCAATGGGTCGCAGGAGGTGTCCCATTTATACGAGGCACTGCCACCACCTAGGAGCCTACATCCAAATCTTCAGTTCTCCATCTTGCAAGGAAAGTCTATTCCACTCTTTGTCACAAAGTAAGTTATCAGTTGCTACATAAAATCATGACTATCTCAGATTCTTCAGACTACCAAGAGCAGAATAAATAGCTAAAATGAACACATATATATGTGGATCAAAAACACTGGCATTCCTAGCGGCCTATACCTGTGCAGAACCCCTTGAAAAAGACAAAAGCACAGGGCCACATAAAGAAAATCCAATGGGGAGTCAAAGATTCCATTCACTTCTTCTCCAAACTGCACTAGGTTCTAAGCCTTACTAAGTAGAACAAGGAAGGGACCACATTCGTCTGGTAGCAACATATAAAGCAAATTATAAAGGTATACTCTGACACATTTAAGCTTTTAATAACTAGGCAAAATTCTCACAAAACTGATTGTCAGGCATTTGAATTCCAAAATTATAAATATAAATATACTGGACAAAGTGGGTATTTTTATTATAAGACTATTTTATCATCACAACACCTCTGCAAAGCATTGGAATAGTCATGTTAGAGATGAAGAAGCTAAAACTTGGAGAAATTAAATAACTGTTCTGAGCAAATAATTCATGACAGAAGAGAGAATTCTCTGCACTTTCCAGCAGACAACCTTCAAGACACTGTTTCCCCATTCCCTACCCACTCTACTGCACCCTGTACCTATCCAGTCTTTCTCTACGCCAAATGTCTTAAAGCTTCTAAGCCCTCTCAGTAAGCAGTGAAGGATACTTACAGTATCTTCAAGTCAATATCCAATGTAATATAATGGCCACAGTTAGAAAGAATCTTATCCATTTTGATTCCCAATTTATTTCCTCTTTCTACTCTTTCTGATCTTATTTCTCTCCCTCTGCATAGCACTTGCCAGCTTAGATCTTATTTGTTTCTACCAGTAACTCCTGGATATAAGATATATCAGTTCTGATACAGAAAGAAGGAAAGAAAAGAAAAGAAAAGAAAAGAAAAGAAAAGAAAAGAAAAGAAAAGAAAAGAAAAGAAAGAAAGAAAGAAAGGAGGGAGGGAGGGAATGAGGGAAGGAAGGAAGGAAGGAAGGAAGGAAGGAAGGAAGGAAGGAAGGAAAAAGAAAAGAAGAAAAGAAAAGAAAAGAAAAAAGAAAAGAAAAGAAAACCAAGTTCCTAGAGGTGAACTGGCTTTACTGGGAGCACTTTTGTAAGTGATTATCAGGTCTTCAAATGTGTAGTCCAGAACTCCCTTGTGATAAATGATTTGCTCTTTTATCTTCGACCAAACTTAAGTCCTAGCCCTCTCTCCAGGGTCCCTTATTTACACACAATTGGTAAGATTGACCTTTTCCTAAATGCCCCTCCTACTAGATCAACCTTTACTAAATAAACAAATTTATTTTTATAGATACATTTGTTATTTGGTATATAATATTAAAGACACTTTCTACCCCATGCTGTAACAGATCAGAGACTCAGAACACAATTTCATCAGGATGCATATTTGTTTATTTTTGTTCTAACAAATTACCACAATCGTAGTGGCTAAAATCAATACAAATTATTCTTACATGTTTAATATCTGGTATTAAACCAAGATATTAGTAAGACTGAGTTTCTTCTAGGGGCTCTTGGGGAGAATACATTATTTGCCCTTTCAAACCTCTAGTAAAGATCTCTATTCCTTAGCTTATGGCCACATATATCTAGCCGCTACTTCAATCAGTCACAACTCTTTCTCTGCTTCCAACTTCCATCTTTCACTTATAAAGAATCCTTGCACCTGACCTGTGGTGGCACAGTGGATAGAGCATTGACCTGGAATGCTGAGGTCGCAGGTTTGAAACCCCAGCCCTGCCAGTTCAAGGCACATACTGGAAGCACTTCCTCCCCATCTTTCTCTCCCCTCTCTCCTCTAAAATCAATAAACAAAATCTTAAAAAAAAAAAAAAAAGAAAGAATCCTTGTGATGACAAGAAGTCCACCTGGATTTTCCAGGGTAATTTCTCCATTTCAAAATCCTAAATGTATACATCTGCAAAGTCTTGAGTTAGGTAAGGTAAGATATTCACTGATTCTGAGGATTATAGCATGGACAGTTTTGAGGAGCCATTTTTCTGCTTACCATAAAACTTAAAATTTCAAAATGTAAGTATCATAAATAATCACATTTTACATAATTGTCACAGGATCTTATATAGTTATTTCAAAAAGGTAAAAAAATAATCTCAAACTGAATTATAAAAACTAAAAGTATTCCATTAAAAACAGAGAATGAGAATAAAGTCAATGAATATTATCTATTTTATTCAACACACATGGGTGTCCTGGGAAGTTTAATAAAAAACACATTAGGATGAGAAGATAATGAAGACTGTGACTCTCCCAAAATAAATGCTATGAAGATGGCAAGTCTCCCCAAATAAGTCTAAATGTTTAATGGTATTCCCACTAACATCCCATTAAGTCTCTTCCTAGGACTTGCTAGCCAATCCTAAAATTATATGAAAGATAAAACAAGCAAAAATAACAAAGGGACATAGCCCTAAAAGATAGCATGACTTTAAAAAACCATAGTAATTAAAATCATAGGCTATTGGTTCAGGAATAGACAGATCTCTGATGTGAAGTAAAAGCTTAAAAACAGACACAGGTATAACCTGAAACTTGTAAAGTGGAAGTGGCATTTCAATTTGGTGGAGAAGAGATATGCTATTGCTCCCATTAAACTCAGCTATCCACATGGACAAAAGATGAAGTTATATCATATAATATAGATAAATGAATTTAAAAGGGGTTACACTAAAAAGTAAATAAATAAAACTTTACAACATTTAGAAAAATAAAAAAGATACCTTAGAGTATTAGATTAAGAGCAGATTACTAAATTAAAAACAAACTAATTTTAAAGAAAAAAGATCAATAATTTTAACAATGAACTGAAATCTGCTAAATAATAAAACTTCCATAAATGTTTAGTCACAAACTGAAAAGAAAATAGTTATAAAACACATATCTCATAAAAAGTTATATCCAAACTAATAAGAGAATGCCTAGGAATCAGTAAAAATAAGTACTTTAATGGAAATCAAATAACTAATAACCTTATGAGAAATTATTAAATTTGAGTAAATTCAAGGAATTATAAATTAAAACAATGAAAATGACATTTTTAAGTCACTAGACTGGCTAAAAATATTAAGAGTCTAATAAGACTAAGTGTCATTTAGGATATTTTTTATAGAGTTTATGAATATGGTTGATGAGAGTATAAATTGCAGCAATGCTTTGGAGAAAAATTTGGCACCATGTTGCAGTGCTTAAAAAATCTGTCTATGTCCATTTTTTACCACCCAGCATTACTTTTAACAGTTCTGTAGCCTTGCAAAACTCCATCTTATCTAGAGTAACTTCTAAAATAAGATTCTATTCAGCAAGGGTTTACAGTACTTAAAACTGGGAAAATCATCGGTAAAATACTGATTAATGAATATTTTATTCATACCTTGAAAAACCTTATGGTATGAACAAAATGTAGTTTCAAAACATACAATAAAGTTAAAAATAAAACCACATTGAAAATTATATACTTTATCTATATTTTTAAAATAGAAAACCAATATTTATTTTATGAATGTTTACAAATATGAAAATAAAAAACTGTGAAAGGTATTAATATATGTTAATTCAGAATAAAAGTCTCCTTGAGGGAGGGAAGAAGTGAAAAGAAAATTAGTTAGATCTCAGTGATTTGTGTTTTAAAACACAGAATCTGAAACAAATATTTCTATAATGGATACACAAATCTTTCTTCTAACCTATGTGCTTGAAACATTTTATAAATAAAATAAAGTGAAATTAAAACCAATATGAAGTAAGTCCTTTGGTATACTGCAAAAAGAACAAGTTCAAATGGCAAATAAGTAGATTTCTAGAGCTATGCTGATATCAAAAATACAACATCCCTCTGAGAAAATCCTCATTCCTAACACTAGACTGAGGTATTCATTCAACTGTACAAAAGACTAAGAACTGAGATTAGTGTCCCAGTATTGTGAGCTTGTTCAAGGTTCAATTCCACATAAACGTGTACTTCACAGTCGTGAGACTCACTCTGAGTTGGCCAGAGACATGACATGAACATTATAAAAGGGCATTTAATGGAAGGATTAGAGGCACCATCTGTTCATGAGTCAGCAAAACCAGAAAATTTCTACCATCAATTTTAATTCCTTGCTTATGAAACTTACTTTACTGTTGTCAGAGGTTTCTAGGGCAAACCCAGGAGTCCAATCAACAGTGGAAGCTGCAAACTTGAAATCAGTAAGAATAATTCCCTCAAGGAAAAGCTAAAAAAGAACTGTCAAGACAAATACTTAAAAGCACTGGTTTCCTTTAAACTAGACTCCTAAGTAGTTAAATTGTACTCCTGTATATTCAGATAATTATTTAATCCAATAAAAGGGTAAGTATTTGTTTGATGTTAGAAAAGAAGCTTTCTCCCTTAACATATTTTATCTGTTGTCCAGGACAGGAATTCATCCAGAGACATCCAACACTACTGTGCAAATGTACTTGTTTTAGGCACAGCTCTTACGTTAAGACCTTGAGTGCTTTATGTCTTTAATTTGTATTGAATTGCATTTAATCTGCCGCCTCTCTGAAAGGAAACCCTTGGTATCAATTCTGAACAATGTTGCTGCTCAACTGCCATTTTCCCCACATTAAAAACAACTTTATAGTGAAATTCTGACCTAATTCTACCAAAAGCCCAGCAAATGCACTAAACCTAAATGTAGAAAATAATTGTCAAGAGATTCTCCATTGCCAAGACATTAAGAAACCATACTTAGTCAAAGTTTAGTAAGATTGGAATATTAGTCTTTCTCAGACGATGTTCAATAACACTGAAATGCTGAGTATTTCTTTATTGCTAAGGGCAGAATTTTTAAAGATGCTGTCAAAATCAGCGATGAAAATTAAACTTATACATAAAGTACCTGAATCTTTTTTCTATTTCACACTACATAATAAGATCCCATGTGGAGGGGTCTAAAAAACCAAATGTGCACATTTTTCAAGTTGGGAGATACAGAGAAGAATATAGGAGGGGGAAAAAAGGCAGAGATTACTTGGTTGAGTGAAAATTGTATTTTGAGCTTTATTCCTTCTTTTGATAGTCTAGAAGCACTATTTCTGATAAGGGAACAGCCTGAACCAGCTGTCGCAACTAAACCTTCCTCCCCAAAATACTCACTTTACTTATTATACGGCTCTATAGCTCACAAATACAAAATCAGCAGCTTTTCTTGGTTGCTCATCTAGAAAGAGTAAAAAAAAGAGAGAGAGAAATGGAAAGAACATTCTGTTGCTTAAAAATATGTCTTGATTTGTGATTTTGATTTATAATACTTTATCTATTCATGTCATATTTCACCATGAAAAAACCCAGAGTTGCTGTGAAAATATTTATATAATGCTTTGACATTTAAAAGTACCTTTTAAATTTTTTCTTAATGTATTTCTAATGGCCTGTGAAGATATTGTCATCATTTTTCTTTTTCCTTTTTTACTTGGAAGGATACAGAAGGCTAGAAATATTAAGCTCTATCATTTTTCCAAGATCATATAGTTCACCAGAATAGCTCTGAGTCAAAATCTTCTCATATATATCTTGTGTTTTTTCTCCTATAAATTTCTTGGGTGATAAAATTCACAAATGTACTTTTGTTTTAAATATGAAGGTAAACTGAAAAGGAAGAGCTTAGTTCTCTCACAGAACATAGGACATTTAATAAAAATGCCACTATGAAAATATAACTATTTAAAGCATCTATTTATTTATTTTAATTTTTTTTTTTTAACAGAGACAGAGGGAGAGAGTCAGAGAGGGGGATAGACAGGGACATACAGACAGGGACGAAGAGAGATGAGAAGCTTCAATCATTAGTTTTTCATTGCGACACCTTAGTTCATTGATTGCTTTCTTGTATGTGCCTTGACCGTGGGCCTTCAGCAGACCGAGTAACCCCTTGCTCGAGCCAGTGACCTTGGTTGGGTCCAAGCTGATGAGCTTTGCTCAAACTAGATGAGCCCGCGCTCAAGCTGGCGACCTCGGGATCTCGAACCTGGGTCCTCCACATTCCAGTTTGACGCTCTATCTACTGTGCCACTGCCTGGTCAGGCAGCACTAGTTTTATATAACTTTAATATATAGAGTACCAATATATAAAAATATAAGTTTCTAATATTTACTGAATTATCAAACATGAGCTATAATTAGGCTAGAGGATATCAGTACGTATACAGAAAACAGTGATGTTTTAAAAATAAAATAATGTGTAAAGTGGTTAAGATAAAACTTTGCATATAGGAAGGAATTAATATATATGATAATTGTTACAGTTATCATCATTATGATTTATATTCATAGGTGATAGCTAAGTCTTTTAGGTTCTGGCATAAAGTCCTACTGTATGTATACAAAATAAAAAATGTAAGAAACATGTAACACAGGTGGCATCTATATTTAAACATAAAATTCCTACTGACATGGCATGAGGAAAACAACATTTAGACCCTAGAATTGGTCAAACATCACTAATAAAAAAGCAGGTACCACGTATGCTGTTTACATAAAAACCTAAAGTTGCCTGGAAATCTAAGAACCATAATGTAAAAATGCTGAAGATCATCAAAATTAAAGTAAAATGGAACATCTTCAAAGTGACATTTTTAAGGCAAATGGTACAGAAGGACAACAGTATGTTAAAAACATCAAAAAACTTCCATCTCTATTAATAATCCCCTATTTACATATGAAAAAACTAAATGCCCGAGCCAAACTCCAAATCCAAAATGACCAATCTAGAGCATTAGCATTTAGATGAAATTATTTGTTATAGTTTTTATGTTCCTTTTGTGTAACTTTATTTCTATGAAAACTTAAGAAACAATGAAGATCATGTTCATGTATATTTAATATAAAACAATTAGAAAACGCAGGTCTGTGAAAAAAAATGTGAATTATAATCTTAGGACAAAATTTTTATCTTTGTTCTCAGAGGTTTTATGAACATAAAATGCTGATCATGCCTGCCCAGTTGGTGGCGCAGTGGATAGAGCATCGGACTGGGATGCGGAGGACCCAGGTTTAAAACTCCCAGGTTGCCAGCTTGAGCGTGGGCTCATCTGGTTTGAGCAAGGCTCACCAGCTTGAGCCCAAGGTCGCTGGTTTGAGCAAAGGGTCACTTGGTGACCTTTCATATAAGAAAGCAATCAATGAACAACTAAGGTGCTGCAACAAAGAATTGATGCTTCTCATCTCCCTCCCTTCCTGCCTGTCTGTCCATATATGTCCCTCTCTCTGTCTCTCTCTGTCTCTGTCACAAAAAATTAAATAAATAAATAAAATGCTGACCATGGTGAAAAGCAACCTAGTACACTTTTAAAAAATGAAAATTATTTTAATCTGAGTACCTTCTATGGCTACAGACATTCACAGAGATTCTTAACTTGGCATGAATATCTTAGGCAGAATAACACTTGTAAATGAATAAAATATCCTATTAAATAAAATACTCAATTGGAAATTTAGCAACATAACTCTAAAAATAAACCTATTCAACAAAACTTGTCAGAATAAAAACTAGGTAATATTTGAATTTAATAAAAATTGAAAAGTTATTATTCTAAACTTGTATCTCAAGAAACCACGAAAAATAACCTCAAGAAAATGTAGAGAAAAAAAAGAATGTTATTAAGAAGTCAATGCCAAAGAGGACAGAATAGAAAATCTCAATAAAGTTAAAAGCTTTTGTTTTGAAAAACTTTTAAAATGTTGAAAAAATCTCAAGCTAGACTGAAGAACAAACATGAGAGAAATGTAGTTTACCAATTATAAAAATGAATAAAAACACATCATTATAAAACATACAGTTATGATAAAGCTATTACAAACAACTTTACATCAATAAATTTGACGAATTAGAATAAGTAGGTAAATTCCTTGGAAACACAACTGACCAAAACCGATACAAGAAAAAGAAAATCTGAATAGTGCTATGGCTGATAAAAAAAAAAAAATTAGACTTGCAGTTAAAACCTGCTACTACTTAAATGTCCTTCAAAAGATAAATGAAAAAAAAATAGGCATACTGTATATTTTAATTTTATATATATAATCAAATATTATTTATCTATAAAATAGAAGAAAATCCTGCCATTTGCAACAACACAGATGAACCTGCAGAGAATTATAGTGAATGTTAAAATAAATCAATTTCACAGAAACAGAGAATGAAATGATGGTGGCCGGGAATTGGGAGCGAGGGGAGGAGGAAATGGGCTGATGTAGGTCAAAAGGTACAAACTTTCAATTATGAGAAGAATAAGTTCTGAGGATTTAATATATAGCATGTTGACCGCAGTTAATAATATGGTATTGTATACTTGAAAGTTACTGAAAGTAGATTTTAAGCATTCTCAACATGGGAAAAAAATCAAATTACAGAAACTATAGTTCATAAAAATAAAAGTCTAAAGTAAATTTCAAATCAAATTCACCATTATATAAAAGGATCTATACCACATATTGAAGTAATATTGAAGGTAAATTTATTCAAAGTTTATTGAATGAATGGCAGGTTAAACACCTAACAATCAATATGACTATTAGATGGATACAAAAACAATATTTGATAGAAGTCAAGACATTCATAATACAAACTAAGAATAGAAGGATATTTTGTTAATCATTACAATTATTCTATAAATTCAACACTTTTTAAAAAAAGTTTCTTTTTTAAAAAGATATTAATGTGGTCAGTTCTAGTTCATGGAGGCATAGGTAAATGCGATACTCGAATCCTCCCATAACTACATCAGAATTACAACTAAACTACAGAACAATTATCATTCAGAACCACCTAAAATCTAGCTGAACAGGAGTATTCCAACTAACGATATAAAGATAACAGGAAGAGAATGGTAGGAAGGAACCAGATGCAGAACAGCTGATCTCACACCCACATGTGGCAGATACAAAATCAAGAGGGATATCTCAGCTGTGGAGGTCCACCCCTGAGAAGCAAGAGAACCCAGCACCACACCAGCCCCACAGCCCAGATTTCAGGTGTCAGGAAGAAAAGTCCTCCTAACTTCTGTCTTTTAAATCCAGAAAGGGTCTGACCAGGCGGTGGCACAGTGGATAGAGCGTCAGACTGGGATGCGAAGGACCCAGGTTCGAGACCCGGAGGTTGCCAACTTGAGAGCAGGCCCATCTGGCTTGAGCAAAAAGCTCACCAGCTTGGACCCAAGGTCACTGGCTCAAGCAAGGGGTTACTCAGTCTGCTGTAGCTCCCCCCCCCCCCCGTCGAGGCACATATGAGAAAGCAATCAATGAACAACTAAGGTGTTGCAACGAAAAACTGATGATTGATGCTTCTCATCTCTCTCTGTCCCCGTCTGTCCCTTTCTCTCACTCTCTCTCTGTCTCTAAAAAAATAAAAATATATAAATATATCCAGAAGGGATTGTGGCTGAGTGAATTTGAATCCTGGGCTTTCCTCTTAAAGGGCCCACACACGGACTTACTTAGACTCACTCAATCTGATCTCTAGCACTAGTTTAACAGGCTCAAAAGCCCCAGGAATATATGGGAAAAGAAGTGAATTGTCTGGCATCAGAACAAGAGCTGGAGGGGCAGCTTTCTCCCCGACAGAAGTGCTGCCAGAGGACAGTATTCCTTTGCTAAATACTCCTCCACAGAATCGTCAGGTAGATGCCATAGCTGAGCTTCTATGAACTTAGCTAATGCTTTGGGCCAGACCTAATGATTTCCTGAGACCTCATACCACCCAACAGGCAGCCCACCCAAACTGTTTCCAGTAACATTTTCATACATATTTCAAACTTTCCCAAAATTTCTCAAACAAGCATTATCTGCCCTCAGTGTGCCCCAGACCTCTCACTAAGTAACCCAGTACCAGCCTTGGTTAATTTGGCCTCTCCTGGTCACCTTTAAGCCTAGCACAAGAAGCAGCCATCTGCTGATCATTTTGTAGTTCATGCTGGGTGACACCAAGCAGAACACACGTAGGGGCTGATCTTGGCTTGCACCTCCCAAGAAGCCTCAGAGCCAGTGCACCCAGTGGACAGCTTCAGACTACATCAAAGCACTACACAGCCAGCTTTACAAACAAAACACTCAAAGGCAGACTCAGCAGGCACAGAGCCCTACTGAAATAAGTCATACTCTGTGAGGTCAGCCAATGCATAGACAAACTTCCATGGTGGTCACAGAGAGTCCTCTCAGCCAATCAGCTTCAGCTTAAGTAAAAATCCCTTCCATTGATGTGCTAATAGCTACCAAGGTTCAATTACAACAGGAGGGTGTACACAGCCCACATATAGAGCATCCCTTGAGTGCTCACCTGGGGTGATTGGGGAGGCTGTACAACTAACTGGATCCTATAGAATCCTACTACATAAGACCATTCTACCAAGCCTGGCAGATCTAGCAGCTCTACCTAATACATAGAAACAAACACAGGGAGGGTGGCAGCCAAAAAGAAGAGACAAAGAAGCGTCGCAAATGAAAGAACAGAAGAAATCTTCAGAAAAAGAACTAAACAAAATAAAGACAATCTACCTGATGCAAAGTTTTAAAAAATCTGCCTGTAAATATGCTCAATAAACCTAGAGGAAGAGTAGATAAACTTACTGAAAATTTTAACAAAGAGAAAATATAATAATGGAGATATAAAACATTTAAAGAAACAGTCAGAAATGAAAACTACACTACAGCAATGAAGAACACAATATAGGAAATCAACAGCAGAGTAGATGAAGCAGGAAATTTAAGTCAGTGATTTTAAGATAAGGAAGTAGAACACATCCAACCAAAACTGCAAAAACAAATAAAAAGAATTCCAAAATATGAGAATAGTATAAGGAGCCCCTGAGACAACTCCAAGTATTCATAAACATTCATATCATGAGGGTGATAAAAGGAGAAGAGAGCGAGTAAGGATATACAAACCTATGTAAAAATGAAAATAATGATGTTAAAATTTCTTAACCTGGTAAAGAAAATAGACATAAAAGTACAGGGAAGTGCAGAGTGTCCCAAACAAGATAAACCCAAAGAGGCCCACACCAAGACAGATCATAATTAAAATGCAAAAGATTAAAGACAGAGAGAGAAACTTAAAAGCAGAAAGAGAAAAGCAGTTAATTACCTACAAGGAAGTTCCAATAAGACTGTCAGCTGATTTCTCAAAAGAAATTTGGTAGGCTAAAGTGATTGAAAAGAAATATTCATGCCCTGGCCAGTGGCTCAATGGTAGAGTGTCAGCCCAGTATATGGAAGTCCTGGGTTTGATTCCTGGTCAGGGCACACAAGAGAAGCACCCATTTGCTTCTTTACCCTTTCCCTACTCCTTTCTCTATTCCCCTCCCACAGCCAAGGCTCCACTGGAGCAAAGTTGGTCCGGGCGCTAAAGATGACTCCATAGCCTCTGTCTCAGGTGCTAGAATGACTCTGGTTGCAAAGAAACAAGGGCCCAGATGGGCAGAGCATTGCCTCCTAGTGGGAATGCCAGGTGGATTCCAGTTGGGTGCATAAGGAGTCTGTCTCTCTGCTTCCCTGCTTCTCGCTTCAGAAAAATACACAAAGGGGGGGGGGGGAGAGAAAGAAAGAAATATTCCAAGTAATAAAAAGCAAGGCCCTATAACCAAAATTACCCTACCCAGCAAAGCTATCATTTAGAATTAAAGGACAGATAAAGAGCTTCCCAGACAAGAAACAGCTAAAAGAGTACACCACCACCAAACTAGTATTATAAGAAATGTTAAAGGATCTCATTCAAAAAGAAGAAAAAAAAGATAAAAATGTGAATAGAAAAAGTCAATAAATACATATATATCACAATTACTTTAAATGAAAATGGATTAAATACTCCAATCAGAAAACATATGGAGGCCTAATGAATGATAATTGCTATCTACAGGATACTCACTTCAGATCAAAAGACAGAGACTGAAAATAAATGATGGAGAATATATTTTATGAAAATAAAAACAAAGAATACTTACACCAGAAAAAAAAAATAGACTTTAAAACAAAGGTTATATAACATGAGGCAAAAAAGGACCCAGCTGTATTACTTCTGGGTATTTATCCAAAGAAACTCAAAACACAAAATCAAAAAGACATATACAGCCATATGTCCATAGCAACATTATTTACAAGAGCAAAGATATGGAAGCAGCCTAAGTATCCATCAATAGATGGAGAGATAAAGAAGTGGTGCATCTATACATGGAATATGACTCACCTATAAAAAAGAATGAAGTCTTGCCATGTGGAACATGGATGGACCTAGAGGATATTGTGCTGAGTGATAAAAGTCAGACAGAAAGACAAATGCCAAGTGATTTCACTCATATGTAGAATCTAAAAAATCAAATAAATAGGAACAGAAACTGACTCATAATACAGAGAACATTTTGATGGTTGCCAGATTGCAGGGAAGTTGGGAAGATGGGTGAAAAATGTGGGGGGATTAAGAAGTACAAATTGGTAGTTACAGAACAGTCACAGTGAGATCGAGTACACCATAGGAGATATAGTCAATAATATTGTAATGCAATAATTACATATGCTGCCAGATGGGTAATAGCTTTACCAGAGTGATCAGTTAGTAAGTTATACAGTGTCTGAACTGAAATATAATATTGTTTGTAAACTATATGAATCCACACATAGGTGGGATATAAAACTGAGAATTATGGACATAGATAAAAGTGAAGTGATTACAGGGGTGGGGGGAGAAGGGCATGGGGGAGGTGGGAAGGGAATAAAGAGGGACAAGTATACAGTGATGGAAAATGATTTGAGTTTGGGTGATGGCTACTCAATATAATCAACAGTTGAAATGCTATAGAAATGTTTGCCTGAAACCTATGTATTCTTATTGATTAATGCCACTCCTTTAAATGTTAATTTAAATAAAATTCAAAAGCTACATATATTTAAAAAGTTATTTAAAGTCAAACAAAGAGATACTAGTGAGAAAACTAGCAAACTTCAAATAATGTATGTAATAAAGAATTATTGGGTTAATGCTAATTTTCAGATTTTCACAATTATACTATAGTTATAATATGGTTTTACTATAGTTAGAGAAGTGTAAGTGGGAATTTTCTATATTACACATGTAACTTTTCTGTAAATACAACGTTATTTCAAGACAGTAAGTTTTATTAAATGAAATAATAAGGCAAATTTTATGGCTAAGTGGAATTCTCTGCTTTTCATAATTAAAGTAAACACGTAATTTTTTGGTAATACCATCTGAATGATGTTTTAAATATCATATTTTTTGCTGCAAAAGGTATTCCCTCTCCCCTCACCCTACAGTGGCCTCCGGAAGTCTTTTCCCACCTCCATTTTTTTCAGAGCTGTTACATTATATTTTCAAAATGATGAGTAAAAGCCATTTACATGTTTAAAAGAATCTAAAACCCATCTATACTCTGGAACAGATTGCTAAATAAGAGTAAGTATAAGAAAAAAAATTCCACTGGAAATTAAAGCTTGAGTGGAAATACAAAGCATTTATGCTTCCATGCTAAGATCTAGATCAAATCCTACAATCAGATTATTCGTACTACCTAAAATCTGGGTAAAGGCAACAATAAATAAACAACTAATGTAATTTAAGGAGACATTTTTCCTAAAGTTAGTGTCAACACAATTTTAATAAGCAACATGCCATGCTGTTTCTAAATGCTTCGAGTAAAAAATGTTGCTATTAATAAACATTACAATTCATTTATGGCAGAGTATAATTGGTATAATTTACAATGAAACCAATGGAGAGATATCATATTATTGTGTTTTGACCTCATATAGTTTTAGCAATCTATTACAAAGGAATATTTCAACAGCTAGATAAAGCTTGCTACAAAAACAATTGTCATTATATTATTATTCATTAGACAAAATTTGTGTCCAGTAAGAGAGCATTTAGGGTCATCAACTGAGGTCAATAAGAAAATAAAACCTCTGTTATTTTCTTTTAAGAAAATAAATGGTATATAAAAGCTGATTAAAATTGCCCTGGCCAAACAGTTCAGTTGGTTAGCAATGGTCCCCAACCTTTTCTGGGCCACGGACCGGTTTTATGTCAGGAAATATTTTCACGGACCAGCCTTTAGGGTGGGAGGGATAAATGTATCACGTGACCGAGACAAGTGTCAAGAGTGAGTCTTAGATGAATGTAACAGAGGGAATCTGATCATTTTTTAAAAATAAACATTGTTCTGACTTAAATATAAGTAAAACGGAAATAATGTAAGTTATTTATTCTTTCTCTGCGGACCGGTACCAATTGGCCCACGAACCGGTACCGGTCCATGGCCTGGGGGTTGGGGACCACTGGGTTAGAGCATTGTCCCAATGCATCGAAGTTGTGGGTTTGATCCCCAATCAGGGCACATACAAGAATCAACCAATGAATGCATAAATGGGTGAAAAACAAACAGATCCCTCTCTTTCTGTCTCTCTCTCTCTCACTTCCTCTCTCTCTAAAATCAATCAATATTCTTTTTAAATCTGCTTAAAATTAATTCTACTAAACTGGTTATAGCTATTAAATGTTTTAGACATTATAATTTATTATATATCTTGTATGTTTTCAGACTTCCACTCATCTTTCAACTCTAGTTATGATGTTTTTATATTACAAAAGTTTTAATTTGCAACTGGTCATTTTATCAATCACCTCTTTTACTTACTTTCCATTCTATATATCTATATTCAGTAATTTAATAGAATCCCAAAGTTCTTAACACTTCATGTCTTACTGAAACAATTATTATCACAATTTTACAGCTGAAGAGACCAAGATATAGAAAGGTTCAAAGGTTTACATAGGATTTACAAAAAGTGAATATTTGAGAAATGTTTGGGCCTAAATAATAATATATATTTGAGAAACTCTAGGAACTTACAAATAGTAAGTATTCAGGAAAGGCTAGTGGTTAGGTACTATTGTGTTCATCATTATTATCAAACAAAGTTTTATAATATTTCCCATTACTATAATTAAATATGTACCGAAAAGATTATTTTTACTAAACTAATAATGTACAACATAGAATTTAGGTTTTTCTTTTTTAATTACAGTCAACATACAATATTATATTAGTTTCAAGTATACAACATAGTGATTAGACATTTATCAAACTTGCAAAGTATCATCCATCTGACACCACACATAGTTATTATATGATTGATGTCATTCTCTATGTTGTATTTTACATACCCATGACTCTTTTTATTGTTGACAATTTGTACTTATTCCTTTCTTCTTTTTCACCTATTCCCCACCCATAAAATTTAGTTTCAACTCAGAACATCTCTCTCTACATTTCACATTTTTCATATGCTTCAATCAAGCTTTATACTTTTGAGTATCTTCTACAGTCCTTTGTATATCTATTCATATGTATTTTGTAGTTTATGTGCTAGTATATGTTGTCATTATAAGTGAATTTTATTTTTTCCATCACATTTCCTATGGCTGTTACAAAGGAAAACTGGCCCTAGCTGGCTGGCTCAGTGGATAGAGCATTCACCCAACATGCAGACGCCCCAGGTTTGATTCCTGGTCAGAGCACACATGAGAAGCAACCATCCCCTTTTTTTTCCTCTTCCTCTCCCCTTTATCTCTCTCTTCCACTCTTGCAACCAGTGGTTCTATTGATACGAGCATCAACCTCAGGTGCTGAGGATTGTTCATTTGATTCAAACATTTGCCCCAGACAGATAGCCAGGTGGACCCTGGTCAGGGCACATGCCGGAGTTTGTCTATCTCCCCTCCTCTCACTTAGAAAAGAAAGAAATAAAAAGGAGGGAGGGAAAGAGGAAGGGAGGAGAGGGGAAGGAAGGGGAGGAGAGAAGAAAGGAGGGGAGGTAGGGAAGGAGGGGAGGGAGGGAAGGATTAAACAAAGAAGGAAGGAAGGAAAGAAGGAAGGAAGAGAGAAAACTGGGATTTTTGCAGTAATACTTTTATAATGATAGAGTGCATTTTAAAAACAAAATAATCTCAATTTTAGTACACCCAAATGTTATTCTGTTTTCAAAATTATTTTTTATACTGTGCTGAAGATAGCACCAAGGCATTCCACTGGTATGGATAGTTATAGGAAAGAATTAATTAAAATAAAAATAAAAGAAGCTACATTTCTTTATATTAAAAAGTAATTTTAATAGATGGCATGGGCTGACTTGTGTCCCTCCAAAATTCATATATGGAAATCTCAACTAACCCCCAACACCTCAGAATGTGACTATATATAGTTACCAGCTTGAGCACAGACTCACCAGCTTGAGCATAATGTCACTGCTTTGAACCCAAAGATCACTGGCTTGAGCCCAAGGTCACTGGCTTGAGCAAGGGGTCACTTGCACTGCTGTAGACTCCCAGTCAAAACACATGTGACAAAGCAATCAATGAACAACTAAGGTGCCACAATGAAGAATCGATGCTTCTCATTTCTCTCCCTTCCTGTCTGTCTGTCTGTCTGTCCCTATCTGTCCCTCTCTCTGACTCTCTCTCTGTCTCTGTAAAGAGACAGAGAGAGAGAAAATAAGGTAGGCCAACATAGAAGAAAGAGCATGTGAAGCCACCAAGTGAAAATGGTCATCTACAAGCTGAGAAAAGACAACTCAGAAGAAATCAATCTGGCAAACACTTTGCTCTTGATCTTCTAGCATCCAGAACTGTGAGGAAATAAATTTCTATTGTTTCAGCTCCTCAGTCTGTGGTACTTTGCTAAGGCAGCCCTAGCAAACTAATATAATACAATCAAACTATTGTCTTTTATTTTATGGTTATAATTTCATAATTTTATTACATATTGTAAGAGATAATGGTAGTCTTCCAAGCATTTACAGTGAAATGTAATAAATAAATATTAAATAGCATATAATAAAGGTGTATATTATAGCTCAATGGATGCAATAATATAGAGTATATTCTTTGCCTGAAAAACAATTAAGGTAAATATTAATAAATAAAGCTTAAATTGAAATATCACATATTTAGTAAAAAAATAAAATAAAGTTTGAAATACCTATCTTAAAAATGGTAATTTGGTATTATCCAAATTTCTGAGATAGAGTTAACATTTTCTTTAAAGAGAAGTTTGTATCTTAAAGGAATATTTATAGCATATATCTAAAAAAAAGGTTGAATGTCAACAGGCTAAATTCTTATCTCAAAAAATAAAAATCCATCCAAATATTATTATTTTAAAGCAATATGAATAATAAAGTTTTTGCTATTATAATCTTGTATACAAAGCTCAGTTTGCCAAGTCTCAAATACAGATTTTCACAGTTTACTTGAAGAGAAATAATTTCTTATTGCTGAAGGCAAAAGTGCAAAATAGTCATTTCTGATAGAAAATATATGCAATTATGAAAATTCTGTTGTCACTCTACATATACAACTTATACCTTTTTTCATTCTATTCATGATCTGTGGAGAAAAGAGTTGCAATGACAGAAAGCTAGCAAAAGCATGTGGTTAATAATAAACCCACAAAGGTAAATCAAAGCCATGTTTTTAGTTCCATTTTATGATAAAGTTATGTAAGAGGGACAAGCAACTACGAGATTGAGAATAAATTAAAAAAAAAAACACTGCTGTTGTTGTATATGTGCTTGTCTGTTTGTTTTTGCCAGACTGATATGAAACAAAAGAATTATACCACAATTCAGAACCTATTACTACAATTTCAAGATTAAAATTTATAGAAAGCGATATATAAAGAATTCTAGCCAGTTTTGGAATGAATTACCATTGTGTTAAATGACAATAAAAAATTTAATCAGTAAAAGTTCCAAAATTTACATAAATTGTCTTACCCAAATGTTTATTCAGTGTAGATATTTTAAGTACATTAGCAATAATTAGTACTACAATACTATTATGAATCAGCAAAGCTTATGACTAAACCCTATAAAATATTGAAGCAAAAATGAACTTTGTTAATTAATCACCTGATTAATCATAGCAGCATAACATAATTTTATTCAAATAGAAGTTAAAGAGTTTCTTTAAATGGTTTTATTTAATTTATACTTTGCCCATAATATTTATATAGTTCTATTGTTTAATACTGTTCAAAAGGAAAATATGAGTAAAAGACAACTTCTGGAAATGTATCATAATTTTTTAAATTGAAGAGCACAATTTTCACAATTTTGAGTTTATACAAAGGTAGGTGAGTTAATAATTTAGTAGTTAATATATACTCACCACCACTTTCTCAGAAATAACCTGTTCTCATTTTATAGATGAAAGAAATAAGTATCAAAAAAGTCATGTTAATTTTCCAAGATCATAAAACAGAACAATAAAACCAGTAAGTTTGAAATACAGAAGAGCAAAAGATAAAACACCTTGGGTTACAACACTCTGAGATGAATGGGTTACATTCTTGTAGAGTTCAATGATTATACATTGTCTATGCAATATTATGTCAATCGTATGAAATCAATTATTTTTTGCTTATTTGTTCAGAGCATACCTATAGAATGTTGAGATTGACAAAGAGCTAGGTTACCATTTTAGGGATTAGCAAGCTAACTACCTTCATGAACCATGATAAAGGAATCTTCTGAGACATTAGAACAATCTAATTTTTCCATGAATGTGTAGATAAGCCTATTACAAATAGATCATTTTAGAGGTCACTTGGTATCAACTACATATATATGGAAAGTCTCTTAGTTGTCAGCGAATCTATTATTTAGTGTTCAGTGCCTACCTGATAATTTATACAAAATTAATAACTTCTCTAAGAGCTGCTTGACTTCTGTGTTGACACAGTTCATCCCACAACTCTCCATTCCAACCAAAAATAAAAGCAGTGATTCTCATTAGGCAGTGCATCTGGTAATTATTAAAAGTGAAATGAGAATGATCCTTGCTAATATCAAATAATGAAAATATTAAAGGTTCTCTATTGCAGTGAGTCTGGTTAGCTGAATTTTGCAAAGTGCTTTGCAAGCCACTTTATTTATAACCATCCCACTAAGGAAAAGTCAGGTAACTAATTGTTCATCTATCCATCACTGTAGTACACTGACCAAATGTCTAATCCCCTAAGGTCACATGAAACAATTTCTGTTTCCTAGTATGTCTATCTGTCTTCTCCCTGACAGTTTTAGTTAAAATAAAATAAAAATGTGAATTTTATCACTGCTTAATGAGCATGTAAGCTATTACCTATTCTAATTTTCTAATATACCTGAATGAAGAAAACTATAGGTTTCTAATCATTGTCAATCACTGTATGACTGATAATTTTCAATTCACTCATGTTTATTCTAAACTAAACCATAAAATTGGAAGAGGTTGATTCCAAGGCATAAGACAGATTGCACCATACTAGGCACTCTAGAAATGTTGCACAGGATTGTTTCTTCACTTGTTCTCACCAGATAATATCACACTCCATAACAATTTGAAAGAAAAAAGAAAAGAACCAGCCTGTAACAAAAAATCACATATAACTTTCTAATTTTCATTTTTAAAGGGGATAAGGTGATCTATCATACTCTAAGATGCCAATGTTATTTTGTTTTTATACAGAAGTTTTATTTAAAGGGTCACTAGGTCACTAACAAATGAAAGAAAAAGAGCAAAAATTAGGAAATCAATCAAACTATTATAAATCGATTTAAAAATAGGAGTTGCATTAATTTTAAAGAAATAATAGATATATATGTAATGAGTATGAATTTGGTTCATGAATGGCAATCAAGTAAGACACAAGTTATATTTCATAACTTTTTCAAAAATCAAAACAATCTAATATTTTGTGTGTTTTTTTTTCTGTCACACAAAGATGACAGGAAATTCTTAATGATGTATTGTTTCTTTGAGTGGAAGGTGGTAGAAACAAGGACCCTCAATGTTCTCTAAGTATTTACAAGAGTCCCAAGAAGGCATATTTGTCCAGAAAACTTGAAGAATTCTGGGTTTAATAAGAAATGGTTACTATGGAAATGCTCCCTGACCAAGCCTATGTAGTGCATTCCAAGAAGAGCTACTTTCCTGCCTTGGGCACTGGAATCTTTCACCTGTTTTCCAAATCCATGACCCTTGGTATTTGGTTCCCAGTAGCCATACTCCATTAGATGTCTGGTCTTCCTCCAGAGCCTCACAAGGTTTTGGCCTCAAGGTTTCACCATATCTGAGACTTACAGTTCTGTGCCCATTTCTTTTGAAAAATTACTCATGTTGGGCTACTTGCTGTTTTGACATTAAAGCAATAACTTCTACTTTCTCTTATCTGAAACAAGCATGAAATTATGAAGCTGTTTATTTATAGTGATGGTATATGGGGGCAGTGTAAAGACTGCCAGACTTTTAGAAACATTAATGTTGTGTCCCTCCACCCAGAAGAGGGGTAAAAATGAGGTTAGATTTCTTTCTTTCTATTGGGTCCACAGCATCAAAAAAAAAAATCCTAGATATAGTTACAACTTAAATATATACTTTGTTACACATATGTAATATAAAAAATATATATAAGCAAGAAAGTTAAAAAGTAAAATAGAATACTCATTAAATTTTCTCAAATTCTCCCTCAAGAATTCCTCAGTCTTGAATCTGGATCTTAAAACTCCTTTATTTTGCAAATAATTCTACAAGAAAGAGAGACTTTTACCCTAATCACAGTGATAAACGATTAAAAGAAATAACAGTTCAAAAGGTATACATTTTATGACAAGTATAACACTGACTTCTCAAGAGAGTCATTAATTTCAATTCACTTCTTACCTAAAGAGTATAAAGTATAACTCTAAAGCAGTTTATGCAACAAAAAAGTACTGCAAGTTCGGTGTACACCTATTGTACAAAAGTAATGACCTGGGCTTTCCTGTTCTTTCAGTAGCAACAGCAGGAAGTAGTTTCCCTGTTAGAAGTTTGTACTGTCTTTTTACAACAGGCAGACTCTATTTTATTGCTAAGATCCCAGCAACATGCTGTTTTTCTCATTTAGATAAAAGCTCTGTCCATTTCATTGAGATATAATACTTAGCAAATACATTTCACAAATGATTTTCCAGGAAGTTACAGCAATAAAATATTAAGAAAAAGAGTTTAAGACCTAGTAATTTCCTATGTAGCTTTATGAGCATTTTGAATTTTCTTATGCTCACTGTAATTCCTTTTCAAAATAAATTAATTTTAAATACATATATGTTTTATGTATGTGAATATATATCTTTACTTCTGGTAATAATAATGGGAATGATATTATTACATGTTTTTATCATTTTAGCACATGTACATCTAAGAATAAAAATATTATAAATTTCTCTGAGAGGTAATCAACTAATAGACTATATTTAGTTTTTTAAATAAAGTCCAGAGGAACCTCCACTTTTGGGAAGATAGAGTTGATCTATTTATCCCTGTTTTTCCAATTAAATATAATTAATAGCTCTGGATATTATATATAAAGCAAATAAAAGTGGAAGGGAATGAAGCAAATTGGCAGAGAATCTCAGTCTCCAAGAAAAATATAATAATTAATTTACTGGGTTTTCTTATGGCCTTATATTTCCAAGACTGGAAGCAGAAGAACTGGCAACTAAGAAATGCCAACGCGCACAGATTAGAAAAATCCCCATCAAAAGTCTATTCTCTATAGCCAAAGGAAAAGAAAAAGGCAGTCCAACAAGATAGAAAACTGCTTAGAAATGATCACTCTGCACTAGTCGAACACCACAGAAAATCTTTGGTTCTGCCATGCCTACACCAGCAAACGTCAAGTGAGAAATTCGCCTCACTTGGGTTACTGCATTCTCTCCTACCAGTGTGGTCTCAGAGAAGACTGAGTAGGGTCCACCCACCACACCCACCCTGCTGTGCCAGTGAAGACCATGTGAGGAGTCTGGACTTCCACTCCCAACTGGTAGTAGCAAGGTGTCTCCCCACTTCCACTGTGATAGTGTCAGAGCAGGCTTACAAGAGACAGGACTTTATCCAGTCACCATGTCACTCACTCACTTCTACCCACAGACTCAGTGGATCACCTGGGGAGCAGTCAGTTGGCATTCCTATTCCACCCAATTGGAGAAGTATCAGTGGCAGCTACAAGGGGAACAGAATTCTCACCCCTGCCTGGCAGGAAGGAGGAAACGCCAATGTCAGTGGAGATTACATGGGAACTTGGATTTCTACTCGCACCTACCTCTCCCTGCACTCAACTGTGTTAGAGGAAGCCAGCTAAATCAGAAGAGTTAGATAAGATTCAGAGTCTCATAAACAAATGTCTACTAGTCATTCTAAGATCCAGAAAACTCTCAGAGTAATTAAAGCCAACCAATAGATTCTAAAGCCAAAATGCAAAAAAATGTTAGAATAATCTGAGAAAGAATTTAAAGCAGACATCCTACAATGAACAATTATAAATATGCTTCAAACAAATAAAAACCTGAAACGAATAAAAACTATAGGGTAAAGTAGAAGATATAAAATGAGCCAAATGGAAAATTTAGAAGTAAAAAACATTATAACTGAAATAAAATTACCAGGGTCACAGAATAACATTAAATAATGATAAAAGAGCCAAACCACTTAGAAGACATAACAATCCTGAATGTGTATGATTTAAAATCAAGCAGCATGTTTTCACTGAACACAATAAAAACAAGCCAGAAGTGAATTACAGAAAAATAACAGGATACTCTTTAGACATTGGGAAATCAAACAGCCCTTTCTGAATAATCCATAGGTCAGCGAGGAAGTCTAAAGTGAAACAAAAAGTATACTGAATTGCATAAAAATAAAAATGTAACATGTTTAGGTAAGTAGAGCAAAGGTAAAACAATGCTGTGAGGGAAATTTAAGTCACTAACTGTATGCATTAGAAAAGAGTAAAAGTCTCCAAGTCCTACCTTAAGAACTTAGAAAAAGAAAAGCAAAATAAGCCCAAAGTAAGCAGAAAGAAGGAAATAAGAGCATTTATCAATAAAATTAAAAATAGAAAAACTTTTTAAAAAATCAGTATTTCAAATAACTGGTTTGCAACATGATTAATAAAATTGAAAAAACTCTAGCAAAAGTGTATATATATATATATATATTATCAGTAATGAAACGAATATCATTACAGACTGTGTAAGCATCAGAGGGTTAATCAGGGAATGCTATAATCAACTCTACAAAAATTTGACAACTTCCATAAAATGGGCTAATTTCTTTTAAAAACACAAACAAAAGGAAATGTGAATAGCTTTATAGCATAAAGAAACTGAACTGCTCATTAAAAACTCTAAATAGAAATTTTAAGCTGATTTCACTGGAAAATCATACCAAACATTTAAAGAATTAACACTAATTGTACATAATCCTTTTTAAAAATTAGAAATGGAGAGAAGATTCCCTAGTTCATCTTATAAAGCCAGTATTAATGTGATACCAAAACAAAGACAGTATACTAAAAAAGAAAATTACACATCAATATCCCTCAAAAATATAGATGTCAAAATTCTAATAAAGATAACAAATAGAATTCAGTAGCATCTAAAAAGAATAATAATACATAATGAAGTGAGTTCTATTCCAAGTATGAAAGGCTGGTTCAATAATTAAAAATCAATCAATAATCTACTATATTAACTGAAAGAGAAAAATCACTATATCATATCAACTGGTACAGAAAAAGCACTTGATTAAAATTTTATATGCATTCATACTAAAAACACTCACTAAAATAGGAATAGAAGACAATTTCCACAACTTTATAAGAATATCTACAAAAAATTACAGGTAATATTATATATAATGTAAAAAGACAGAATGATGCTTTTTAAAATGTAAATTAGACAAGAATGTCCATACTCATAACATAGTGCTGAAGTTCAAGGCAGTACAATTAGTAAGAAAATAAAATGCATTCACATGAGAAAGGAAAAAATCATAAAACTGGTCTTTCACAGAAAAAAATGATATTTTTCTATGTAGAAAATTTTTAAAAATCCATCAAAAAAACTAACAATTCTTATAACATTAATAAGTAAATTCAGCAAGATTACAGATGTATCTTAATCCATCCAGGCTGCTAGTCCAGAATTACCAGAGACTGGGCGTTGCTTACAAATAAACTGAAATACAGTCCTCACATTTCTGGAAGCTGTGAGTCCAAGATTAAGGCACCACCAGCAGATGTTTCCTGGTTAACAGATGACTATTTTTCTGCTGGGCAGAAAACAAGGAAGATCCCTGAAGTCTCTTCTAGAAAGGCATTCATCTAATTCATGAGGCTCCACATCCATGACTGCATCACTTTGCAAACTCGAGCTCCAAATACCATCGTTTGGGGGGTTAGGATTCAACATATGAATAGCAAGGCAGAATATAAATATTAAAAAATCAAAATTTTATTTTCAAACACTTGTAATGAACACAGATACACTCCAATATGACACCATTTATAATCACTAACATTGGATCACTTACAACAAAATGGTGGGATCTTGATAACATTGTACAGAGTGAAATAAGTAAATCAGAAAAAAACAAAAACTGCAGGATTCCACACATTGGTGGGACATAAAAATGAGACTAAGAGACATGGACAAGAGTGTGGTGGTTACGAGGGGGAGGGGGAGGGGGAGGGACACAAAAAAAAACTAAATGGAAGGTGATGGATCACAATCTGACTTTGGGTGGTGGGTATGCAACATAATTGAATGACAAGATAACCTGGACATGTTTTCTTTGAATATATGTACCCTGATTTATGGATGTCACCCCATTAAAATTAATAAAAATTTATTTATAAAAAATACTTAGGAATAAATCTAACAAAACATATAGCATATACAGAATTTATATGCTGAAAATTACAAAATGTTGGTGGAAGAACTAAAAGAAAAGAAAATACATAAATATAAATACGCAATAGTAAAAATGTCAATTTCCCCCAAATTCATCTGTAGATTTAAAGAAATTCATATCAAAATCCAAGAAAGATTGTTTATAGATATAGACAGTATTATTATACAATTCAAATAGAAATGTAAGAAACTAGAAAGCTAAAATACCATTGGAAATAAAAAAAGAAGATAGAAGAATTGGCTTACCTGATTTCAAGACTTACTATATCGCTATAGTAATAAGACTGGTATTGTCAAAGAAATAGACACATAGATCAATGGAATAGAAAGGAGAATCCAGAAATAGGCCCACACAAATATGCTTAACTTATTTTTGAGAAAGGTAAAAAAGCAATTAAATGGACGAAAGATATTCCTTTCAACAAATGGAGCATCTATTGGCACATAGAGAAAAAAAAAGATCTTTACCTAAGTCTGACATCATATACAAAATAACTCAAAATTGTTCACAGACTTAAATGAAAAACTAAAAAGCTGTTAGAAAATATAGAAGAAATTCTTTGATATCTAGGGCTAAGGAGAGTCTTACACTTGATACCAAAAGCACAATTTATGGAGGGAAAAATTGATAAATTAAACATCAAAATTAAAAACTTTTGCTCTACAAAAGACCAGTGAAGATGATAAAAAGATGAGCTATAAACTGAGTGGGAATATATGAAAACCACATATCTAACAAAAGTTATCTAGAATATACAAAGAATTTTCAAAACTCAACAATTAAAAAATAAAATTAGAAATGGGTAGAAAAAAATGTATACATATTTCACTGGATATATACAGACACCATACATCTTAGCAATTGCACTTTTGTTCTAGAGAAATGAAAACTTACATTCACACATAAACTTGTACATGAAGTTTACAGAAGCTTTATTTGTAACAAAAAGTAGAAATAATTCAAATATCATTGAAAGGGTTACTGGTAAAACAAACTGCTAAATCAATACCCCAGAACTGCACTCAACACTAAAAAGGAATGCACTATTAATATGCACAATAATGTGCATAAATACCCAGACAATAGTGCTGAGTAAAAAAACAATACCCCAATTTCACATATAATATGTTCTAGTTATGTGATATTCTTGAAATGACAGATAAGGGAATTAGAGACCCGATTAGTACTTGCCAAGTGTTGAGGAAAGGATGGGCGAGAGAGAGAAGTAGGTGTGCCTGTAGAAGAGCAGTTTAAGTAATCCATGTAGTGACACACATATTCTGTGCCTTGACTGTCCCAACATTAGGACCCTGTTGTGATATTACTGTACTGCCCGTAGTTTTGCAAGAAGTTACTATTAAGGGTAATGAGGTAATAGTGTACATGAAACCTCTACTTTCTCAAAAGTGGATGTGAATCAACTATTATCTCAAAATGAAAAGTTTAATTAATAATATCAAGGCTCAAAAATGTTAAATGACTGCCTCACCGGGTGGTGGCACAGTGGATAGAGCGTTGGACTGGAATGCGGAGGACCCAGGTTCGAGACCTTGAGGTCGCCAGCTTGAGCACGGGCTCATCTGGTTTGAGCAAAGCTCACCAGCTCAGACCCAAGGTCACTGGTTCAAGCAAGGAGTTACTCGGCTGCTGAAGGCCCACGGTCAAGGCACATATGAGAAAGCAATCAATGAACTAAGGTGTTGAAACAAAAACTAATGATTGATGCTTCTCATCTCTCTTTGTTCCTGTCTGTCTGTCCCTATCTATCCCTCTCTCTGACTCTCTCTCTCTCTGTCACTGTAAAAAAAAAAAAAAAAAAAGTTAAATGACTCCAAAATTTGCAAGAAATATCCCTGAGTCCTTTCTTTTGAGTCACTTTGCCTGAGTTAACCAGAATTAGAATATAGTAGAAAGTAAACCAAATGGGGGGGGGAAGACTAGATTGGGGGTGAGGAGTGAATACACAACACAGTGTACAGAGATATGTTGCAGAAATACGCATCTGAAACCTGTATAATTATGTAAACCATTGTCACCTCAATAAAATTCAATTAAAAATAAAATAAAAAGAAAGAAAGAAGTAATCAGAAAGCAAGAGATGACCATTTGTAGAATAGAAAGGTCAATCAGAAGAAAAATCTAAATTGAGAAGCAAAGTCAAGAATATAGATCTTAGGGCCCTGGCCGGTTGGCTCAGCGGTAGAGCGTCGGCCTGGCGTGCGGGGGACTCGTGTTCGATTCCCGGCCAGGGCACATAGGAGAAGCGCCCATTTGCTTCTCCACCCCCTCCCCTCCTTCCTCTCTGTCTCTCTCTTCCCCTCCGGCAGCCAAGGCTCCATTGGAGCAGAGATGGCCCGGGCGCTGGGGATTGCTCCTTTGCCTCTGCCCCAGGTGCTAGAGTGGCTCTGGTCGCAGCAGAGCGACGCCCCGGAGGGGCAGAGCATCGCCCCCTGGTGGGCAGAGCGTCGCCCGCCCCTGGTGGGTGTGCCGGTCCCAGTTGGGCGCATGCGGGAGTCTGACTGTCTCTGCCCGTTTCCAGCTTCAGAAAAATACAAAAAAAAAAAAAAAAAGAATAGATCTTAGCCTGACCTGTGGAGGCACAGTAGCCAATGTGTTGAGCTGCAGTGCTGAGGTTGCCCGCCCAAAACCCCAGGCTTGCCCTGTCAAAGCACGTAAGAGGAGAAGCAACTACTAAGAGCTGATGCTTCTCATTCCTCCCGCGCCTCTTTCTCTCTCTCTAAAATCAATAAATAAAACCTTAAAAAAAAAAAAAAAGAAGAGGAGATCTAAACCAAAGTTCAAATCAAAAATTACAGAAAGCATGAGAAAATTTTACCGACTCAAAGGTTAACACCTGAATTAGCTCTCTCTCAGCTCTTTCTCAACTCTCTCTCTCTCTCTTTGTCTCTCTGAGTATTTATGGAGGGCCTACGAGACATATTTAATACTTAGGAAAGGCACTGCATACAATCTGTCTTGAAAGGTTTTAAAAAGGATTAGAAACACAATTATAAAAAAGGTTTATTATAAATAATACCATTATGAACAAGTCAGTTCGAGAGACAGCAGGTCTGCAGTATGTGACTTGCTTCATCTCTTAATAGTTATGTGTCTTTGGACAAGTTTTTTCACTTCTTTGGGTTCTCAACTTCTCTACTGATAAAATTAATATTTTAAACATACAGTGGATCAAATGAGATAACAGACATTGATCATTTTAAAAATATGAACAAAAAATAAAAATCTAAATTTAAGTCACCTCTAAATTATAGAAGAAATATTATGAGGCAATATCTATTTGACTAAAGTTGATCTTTTCTATTCTACAGTTTCAATGGCCTTACAATCTTAAAATATAAACAACTACATGTATCACATTTTTATCCTAAAATATAATTTTGTTAATGAAAAGTGTGGTTTTTACTTCATTGTTCTAATTAACACTTTTGAAACTAATAAGTTTGCCCAGATACAGATCTTTTAGACTCAGCATAATTGAACCTAAAATACATACTGGGATTCCTAATAAAAATATCAAATACAGTTCCATTACAAATTTGTGTAGAAATTTGTAGAAAAACTGTTCTTAGAAGGTATCAAAATAGTTATAAGGCAATTGACTTATTTTTTTTTATTTTCTTAACTCTAGAACCAAAGACATGATCATGTTAAATGTCAAGCCCTTTTATGTATATAAAGGTATATATACTATTTATATAACAGGCGTACTTACATTATTTTATATCTATTTTATGGTATTTAGGTTCCTTGTTATTAAAATATACGTTGTCATATACATAAGCCTATATTTATAGATAAATACATTTTATAGATCACTTTAGCAAAAATAAAACTATCCTAGAAACTATAAAATATAGTCATAATTAATGCACTTAGAAACACTTTTTCATAGCAAAATAGTGAATGTATTCAAGTGCTTTTTATGAAAGAAATGTTATTTTAGAAAACATCAGTCATCTAAAGATACTATTTTGCAGTACATACATGCATTTTTCCTTAGGAACCAAGATAATCAGAAATCAATCATTCAAAGTCAGCCCTTTGGGATTTTAATTTTATGACTTTAATAAGTCAAATAGAATCAACAGGTGACATATATGCATTGTATTTTATGAGTAGCAAACTTCAATTTCACAATCATAATATGCATTCTTCAACTTTAGTTTATTTGTTAATATCAGCATTGCTGTTCACTGTTATTCTCCAAGGGCCTTTTGTAAGTGTGCTCTGTCCCTTCTCCTTTTATCTATCCATCCATCTATCTCTCCATCCATTATATATATCTATCTCTGTTTATCACTCTCTCTCTCCCTCTCTCTCTCTCTAATTAAACTCTCTAATAATCTGACATTTTTTCCCATTTGAACCAATCAAATAGTAGATTTGGAATTCAGTGTTTCCTTCCATTTAGGAGATGAAGAATTTAATCGATAAATTTGTTTTACTCTTTAACAGTTTCAAATTTCCCTGCTCTGATATCTCCCTCACCACATTTCATTGGATTAACACATTATGGAAATTTGGCAAATATCTTACTACTGATTATACCTAGTCCTGCTTACCAGGATTCTTATGTACTAATTTCTTTGCACATACATTCTTCTGTCATTTCAATAAAACTTGGAGGAGGGAAGCTAAATTCATATGATTCACCTGTCATCTTAAACCTCAAGTCAGTACTCTATTTTCAGATATGATTGTCCACATAAATACTAGAATTTTTTTTTACTCAAAGTTTCATTCAATTCTATCTAATCTCACAAGGAGATTATCTGAATGATGAAATAACCATGTCCCTATATCAATAAAAACAATTTTAGTAAGATAATTTTAATATAAAATGCCTTGTCACCCATTTAAGGAAGCCTCCCTCCTCCTCCAAAAAAAAAAAAAAACACCTAAAGCCAAAGACTTAAACTTTCATCAAAATATAACACTGGAAAATCATATAGCAAAGCTAAACAAAATATTTTTCTCTATAAGATAGTTTAAATTAAATATATCAGGGAAATATGACACAAAACAGCTTTGTAATATGTGGGAATGTAAAGTAGTACAACCATTATGGAAGAAAGTATGGTGTTTCCTCAAAAAACTGAAAATAGAACTACCTTATGACCCAGCAATCCCTCTACTGGGTATATACCCCAAAAACTCAGAAACATTGATACGTAAAGACACATGCAGCCCCATGTTCATTGCAGCATTGTTTACAATGGCCAGGACATGGAAACTACCAAAAAACCCTTCAATATATGACTGATTAAAGAAGATGTGGCACATATACACTATGGAATACTACTCAGCCATAAGAAATGAAGACATCGGATCATTTACAACAAAATGGTTGGATCTTGATAACATTATATGGAGTGAAATAAGTAAATCAGAAAAAACTAAGAACTGCATGATTCTATACATAGGTGGGACATAAAAACGAGACTAAGAGACACGGACAAGAGTGTGGTGGTTATGGGGGTGGGGGGGAGGAGAGGGAGGGAGGGGGGAGGGGGAGGGGCATAAAGAAAACCAGATAGAAGGTGACAGGGGACGATCTGACTTTGGGTGATGGGTATGCAACATAATTGAATGACAAGATAACCTGGAAGTATTTTCTTTGAACATATGTACCCTGATTTATTGATGTCACCCCATTAAAATTAATAAAAAATTATAAAACATATATATATATATATATATATATATATATATATATATACTAGAGATAACCAAACAATACATCATACTGGCCTGAAATCATACCAAAGGAGTTCATATCTCAGATGTAGCTATGTGTCTTTGCAGAGGTTAACTTATCCTCTCTGACAATCAGGTTCATCATCTATAAAATATGAATGACCTCATAAGGTAACGAAAGGTTTAAATAATATATGGAAAAACATAAAATAAGAACTAACATACTAATTGCTCAAAAAAAAAAAAAGATTTACTACAATTACTAAAAGCTGTGTTTCCCAGAAAGTATGAATATACTACTTCCCGGAGACACAGACTACATATCCCCTCAACTTTAATATCAGTTACAAGATGTTCTGGAAAGCTCCACCACAGTGAGTAAAACTGGAAGCTATTTGGTACTTAGCATAAAAACTCAAGACAAATGACTGAAGTGCTTTATCTTGGTTTTGCAATTTGTATTATTTTCTGTCTGACAGAATGCAGAGCCAGAACTGATCAATTCTGCCAATACAAGCCTATGATATGGATCTTAAATCATGTGCCCTAGTAAAATGATTTTTATATAGATTTTATTTGAAAAGATTGTCAGTTTTTGATTATGTAAAACTTTCACTCCAAAAAATACAGGAGAGATATTTTAAAAAGTTAATGCTAAAGCTGACTCTTTAAAAGCAAAAACCATCCATCTGTAGCAGGAGGACTTCATAAAACCCAGGGGTGTCTTCTTACCCAACTGTCAACACCAGGAAATGTGCCAAGGGGGCAGATGCTAAAACTGGAAAGTCTCATGTAGGGCGTGACATCAGAGTTTTATAATTTCTCTTTTACATAGCATCAGTCACCACAATGACAACAAAAATGAAGGAGGAAACAAAAGCACCCTCCTTAATGAAGAATGGTTTCTATCAGATATTTATACTACTAGAAAATCTACTAACAAAAATGGACATATTGGTTTGTGGGATGGGAGGCAAAATCTGTATTGAATCAGTTTCCAAGAGACCAGGCAGTATTTTTTTAATCATTGGCAACAACAGGGAACATATGATCAATCAGGAAAATAATGACAGAAGCCATTACTGAAAATAGCTTCCAATGACAGTGCAGAATTGAAGAAAAACTGTAAGGAAATCTCTCCTATTTTAACAATACACTGACAAAGATCTGACAACAGAAACCAGTAACTCAAAAGTAACATTCAGCATTAAATGTGAAAAACAGTCTATAATTAATACCATCCCATGGGGACTTTATGGTCCAGAAACAGAGATATCCTTTAACAGAATGTATTTCATGATCATTTAAGAATTGTTGAATTTGGGTTTTTGTTCCCATTATATTTTCACATGTATCAGAGAAGAAATTTGGCTTTTAAGATTTCAGAGTCTTCAGCTGTTTCACAACCAGCCTGAATCTGAAAATGTACTTGCTGAATGCAGCTTCAGTTCCTAAAAGAAAGGTTGCCAACTCAAAGAGTGTGCCAAACAGATAACATGGATGAGTGAAGGTGACTGAGAGGACTGTGGAAACCTGGAGAGAGCACAGCGCCGGCACAGGACACAGATGCTGTTCAGCTACAAAGCAAGCCTGCTATTGTCAAATCTCATTTTTAAGAGAAACTTAAAAAATCCATATTTCTATTTGAAATCCCCAAGTTATATAACTGTTGGTTTAAAAAAAAAAGCAAGCATTGTTTATAAACTATATGTGTCATATATACATCAATAAACAAATCCAACACACAGGTTACTAAAATGGTAATCTCTGAAGGGTCTGCATTATAATTAAACTTCATTATGATTATTACTTCATGATAGTAGGAATAGTTATTTTGACATGCTCCCAAAATTATATAACATTTTATTTGAAGATAAAGTCCATGATTTACAAATTCTGTTTAGTTTTTATATACAGAAGATCTAAAGTGGATTAGAAAAACTTAACTAGAAGCTTTATTTGTCCCCCCATATCAAAAGCAATAGTAAATTTCTCAAGAAATGAAAAGTAAAATAAGAAAAATCTAGCAATGATTTGCTTTATTTCTAAAAGGTAAGAGAACAATGTAAATTTCTATTTGTGTTTTAAGTGGTGAAGAAGCATTAATGTAACCCATCCTGGTTTTAGCTTTTTAAGTGATTTAGAGGTAAATAAAATCAGTAATAAGGCCTGTGTTTTAATAAGATATGAACCAATGAATACAATATCTCTAAGGGATTCAAATAAATTTGTCCTCCTTGCTCTTACTTTATAAATAAAAACAAACAATAAAAAATCCAAATAAAACAGTAATAAATGAGTACCATAGGTGAATATTCTATCAGTTTCAACTTCTATATCACTACAGGAAACCCTTATTATCCACTTTTATTTAATTCAATCTAAGACAAATTGATAAGGAGATCTTCCCATCAGCCAGTCTTTCCATTTCCACACCTTTCTGCTTCTTATTTCTATTCCCAGAGAAGAAAACTCATATAGGTCCCTTTATACAAAATGTCATATTAGTCAATTGGCAAACACAAATTAAATACTGTGTTATTTTTCAAATAGCAAAATATAGGCAGAAAGATCACATTTGTCATAGCATATATGGCAGATTGTATCTTGGAGTACTGTTCTGTATACTTTTTTGTGCATTTTTCACAATACTGAATCTTCTAAGCCAGTGATTTACAACCTGTGTGACACAAAAATTTTTAAAACTTGCAATACTTGACTATTTAGCCAACACAATCTCCATCTGGTATGAATGAATCAATATTACACCATTTTGTTGTTGTATGATCGACAAAAACTATATGTTTTGGTGTGTTGCAAAATTTTAGTGATTAGTTTATGTGTACCATGAGATGAAAAAGGTTGAAAATTGCTATTCTGAGCAATGAATTACTAGGTTTTCCACTGTGGCAACTGTGCACAGGAACTCTTGCTGGAATTTGTGTAATTTCCAGCTACTGTGCCCTCTAATCCTTTTGAATGTTTTTTTCTCCAGCCTTGGGCAGTTTCCTCCTGCACAAGAGCTGAAGACTATAGACCTGTGCGAATCTCCAAAGTGCAGCTCCAGCCTCTCGTGTATTCTACCCAGTGAACTCTAGCCACCTGGACCTCTCTGGGCTTACAGCTCTGTTCCTTAATTTAGAGAAAGCTGAGACGGGACCTGGGGCCCCCTCTCTGCACCACAGTCTGGAAACCATAGGCAGTCAGCAGGGGCAGTCATAGGGCTCAACTCATTTGCTTTAAGTCTCTCAGTGATCACTGACTGCCCTTCCTTGTCTGATATACAATGTCTTGAAAAGTATTGTTTCATATAATTTGTTGTGTTTGTAAAACGTTTTTTATGGTTCTGGTGGAAGCGTATACCCTGTCTTTGTTACTCCAACTTGGCAGGCAGGGAAGGTTTTCTTTTCTTTCATTTACGTAATTTCAAGAGTAGGAGTCTGTTCTTTTCTCCCCACACACATTACACTTTACAATTTCTATTGCTTCATTAAACATACGCATTGTTTATCCTTAGGATTGGTAAATGATATTAGCATAAGTTAGCCCAGAATGGCCATAAGCAGAATACAATGTTAGATGTTTTTGTTTTGTTGTGTTGATTTTTACTCAGGACTAGTGACTCCTGTCACTTTCTTCCACTATAAAGGTAAGATAAGATGGCAAGAATATTTGAGTGACTTTTTGTTTGGAAACAGACTCACATTTTGTCCATTAAAATGACTTGTATTTAAGAGCTGTAATAATTAAATTTATGAATTATTGTACCAACAAATGTGTGATAAACTCAAGAACACTGTATACAGTTTAAATACAGTTTACAGCAATAAGAGAGAAAGGAGAATAGGAAACAAAAACTTCAGGAATGATCCAAAAGACGTGCAAGTTTTCAAAAAAGTAATAAATGCCCTAAGACATTAATAGAAACATAACCTTTTTTTAACAGTCAATAATTATAATTTAAAATTTTAAGCTGATTTTCTACATATTTTATTGTATCAAATCAGAGGAATGAAACTTAAATTGCTTAAGCCAAGCCATAATAGATTTCTATGAAACTGTCCAAGGACTGTCACTCAAAATCAAAATTTCCCAGCTCTCTTTTAATTTTTCTGAAAGATATTATGGGAGTAAGGGGTGAAAAATATACAAACCATGACTTTCTTCAGAAATTTTTGGCCTGACCTGTGGTGGCGCAGCGGATAAAAGCATCAACCTGGAACACTGAGATTGCCGGTTCGAAACCCCAGGCTTGCCTGGTCAAGGCACATATGGGAGTTGATGCTTCCTACTTCTCCCTCTGCTTTTTCTATTTCTTTCCTCTCTGTGTCTCTTTCTCTCTGTGTGTCTCCTCTCTCTAAAAAAATGAATAAATAAAATGTAAAAAATAAATAAATAAATTTTAGAAATTTTGACTATTCTGGAGGAAATAAATACTAAAATGGTAATTAAATAAAACCATCTTTGATAATATTAAGGAAAAATGAAATTTTCAGATCGCTTGGAAATGTCTCTACATACTCTAGTTTCATTTTTAACTTGGATGTCTTAACATTCAAAAACACTTTATATTAACATCAATAATTCAAGCAAATTTAATTGACTACATCCCAGATGAAAACAAAATAATATAGGATTTAACTAAATGCATACCCAGTGTTTTCCCTCATGTTTAGAGAAAAGCTACCCCATAATTAAACCTATTTTTACCCTGTAAGGCTGAAGTCTTGCAATCTCAGGTGGTCTGTGTCAACAGGAACAAGGATTTAGATATTCATTGCAGTGACCTGGACAGAGGCCCACAGCAGGGGTGCAAAGTCCAGCAAGCTTAAGCTGTCACTATTACCTGACTAAACACAAATGCAACTTAATGAGCAGCCTGACCTTGATTTGGACTTTCCAGTATAGAAAATTCCATTAACTGATAATTACAATTCACTTTTGCAACTAAATAGTTCAATCTTGTGTAAAATTAACTTTCACCTCAAATTCAATTCTTTTCACTTCATATTAGCGATCGGATCTTTTACTCTCCTAATCTCCTCCTTCACCCTTCTTTTCATATGCTGTTCTGCAAAATTGGAAAGGGTACTGGGAGTAGAGATTAAAGGTAGATGGGTGAAATAATCTCAAGTTCCATCTTGTTTAACACAAACTGGCTGTCTTGTTCTTCATTCTAGTTGTTAGTCAAATAAGTTTGTAAATATGATATATATGTTTGTTTGCTTATAGTTTGAATTGGGTGTGGGGGACAGGCTGTAAACTGGCAAGGTCCTTATAGCCTTAGGCTTAGTTTTAAGACTAAGCCTTTCTCACCCTTTTAATGCTAAGATCTTTTCAACATCCTTCTAATACTAAGGTCTTCTCAAAACTAAGCTTTCTCTCATACCCTTGACTGTTGCATGATGTGAGGTGGTGCACTCTTATGAAGAACACCATTTATGCCTCAGATAAGTGGCTTTGTATCAGAGACTTCCTTATTTGTTTATTGGCTTAAAGGCTTTAATCTCTACACTGTAAAATAAGGCAGACTGGGGCTATCTTTCTCCGTTCCTGCTATCAGCATTGCAGAGGCCTCCCTAATCCCTTGTCTTCTATGGAAAAGCAGGTTTTCTGCTTTTCCCTTGGCTTTTCTTTTGGCTTGCCTGTCTTGGTGAGACACCAATAAACAGAATGGCCCACCATCCTTTGACTCCACCGGTTCTTTACCGTCTGCTCAAATTCAATAAGAACCTGCATGTGAATGGCCAAGATGGCAGACCTGGCAATACACTAGCAATCACTAATTGTTGGGTTTTTTCATGGGCTGTGTGATTACACATGTGTATGTATTTTAAAGCAGCTCAAAGTTTCTTATGCTCCGTATTTCATTAATTCACTCTTTTAGTGGGCGGGGGTGGGGGTGAGGGGCTGTGGTGACTTCTTTTCCAGATCCTGACCACCAGGAAAACATCATTGATTTCCCTTCCAGCAGGCCCCGTCTTGGTCAGGACGAATGAAGCCTGGCTACTTGTCCTGATATGCAGTTACCTTATGGCATCCGAGGCATCCTTGCCATGCCAAACTCTACATGCATTAGTGGCTTTCTGGCCTGGAGAATTCTGTCATCTTAAACAACTCTAAAAAAGTTCCATGGATTCAGAAAATAGGGAGCAAATATTAGTTTATATTAGAGATGGATTCATTATAAAGATAAGAAGTTAAAGTCAGGAGGGGTTTCTTCCCAACAGGTCCCTTTCAAATTTCTATAGAAGGGCCTTAGCAATGTATTCATATAATCAAATAGTTTGTAAAATTTGCAAAAGTAATATAATTTTTAATGCAATTAAACTCCATTTTATATAAGCATTAAACCTCACAAAACTTGGGTCTTCTGACATTCTACATTGCACTTATATTCACCAAACTTCAGGAGCAACAAACAACAAACACATGTCAGATTCTTATAGGGATATTCATCAGGATTTCTCCTCTTCAATCTTCTATGAGATAAGATGGAGACCTGCCCAGGAAAACCAGCTCTCCAATATGCTGACTCACTCTACATTAATAAATCTCAACAATACCCTTCCAAATTGAAGTTCGCAGTGGGGGTTAATAGCTTTGTTACCTTTTTGAAAGTCTGACATAAACACATCTAACATTTCTTTATAATATGAAGCTCTTATCACTTTAATTTAGGGTTTGGAACTTCAGCCTTAAAATTCAAGATAACAAGGAATTTGCATGTAAATAAAGCAGTCACCTGAGAGAGCACAGGTCTGTATTACTGACTCCTTCATCAAAAAGACACCTTCCATTAAAATTAAATAAAGGACACCTTAACTTAAAACTGATGAAAATATTCAAGGAAATTTTATTTCATTTTCCTAGGAAAAATATTGTTGCCATTCAAGGCAACATGGAAATAAAGCTAATTAGACACTAAAATATTTATTATATCTCAATGAAAGCACAAGCCTAGAAATTAAATTTGCAGTAAGTAAAAATTTGTGCCTTGTAAATTGAAGTATATAATTTATACAGTATACGAAAAAACCTCTTGTGAATTAGGTTTAAGAGTAGATAGCCAATTCTAACATAACAGTTAAAAACATAACAATTTAATGTATAATTTTTATAAAAGTAAAAGGGAATCTTCTAGAGATAAAAATCTCTTTTAATATTCACAATTGGTTTTTGCCATTAATAAACAGGCTGGTTTCATCTCTAAGCTGTAAAAAAGAAGGTAGATTTGTAAAAACAAAATGTATATATAACAATAGGTTAAATCAGAAATTAATACTAAAGTTTTCATTTGTTTGCTTTTTCTTACATTGTGCTAAGCAGACTTGGCCAATAAATAATCTGATTCATTTTTCTACTTTTAAAATAAATCTCTGATAAAAGCTAAATGTGCTTTTGTACTTTCCTACCTTGATTAATCCCTAGTACTTTCAAGTGATCTGTAAATAATGCATGTTTTTGAATGATATCTTGCCAGATTGTTTTTAGCAGGCCCAGAGCTGTACATTGAATTTTGATGGGCAGTTAGTAAGACATACAAACAAGGCAGAAATGAACAGCTAATGAGCTCCTTGGGATGCCAGCCTGGTCTTTTGTCCAGGAAAAACTTTAAACCAAGTGGTGATAAAAAAGAAAAAAATGATTAAAGTCACAAATACTTTAAATCTTGTTCTAAAATATGACTCTGTAAGATGTTTTTATGTTTCTAGAGAGTCCACTGAAGTCTGCAATTGTCTTTCTTGTATCTAAACCACCAAGGGGCAAGAAGTATGGACTACCATGAAGAAACGGAAGTGAAGTTTGTGAAATAGAAACCCCATAAATGCTTTGCTAATTTGTAGACAATGACAAATTCCATAGCACCAAAATAGTCCTAGGATATCTAGGACACGTAGAAACTTAAAATACAAAAATATGTAGAATCAGGTAGGTCACAAATCTCATTTTTACCAAATTGTACCTGAACAAACAGTCTCATAATGGCAGGAAAAAATAAATAACTTGTACTACTAGTACTTTTTTACCCATTAGGTAGGTATCATCACTTACCTCACAAGATTTAAATGGAGACTTTAACATAAAAAAGGCAAGTTACTCTCAGGTTTTCTCCTAATCTACAAATATGAGAAAATAATGCTTAACTCATGGGAAGGATATGACTAAACAAAAGGTGTATATTAACGAGATTAGCTTCCTTCTGAGAACATTATAATCAATCTGGAGTAACAATACTAACAATATGTCAGTAGAGCATTATAACTTTTTGCTACACAAAGACCCTCTTAAGTGAATTAGCATTTTTATCCTGACAAGTTCACTTAGCAAAAGGAAAAATGTGAATTGAATTCTTTCATTTGATAAAGCACTGATGACAAAAACTTTCTTCTTCTCTTCCAAAGCAAGATCTGTTCACCAATCACCTATTTTAAAAGGTAATTTCATATGACAATGATATAAGACAGAAATATATAAATATAATCATTAATTTTAGATATTGAATCACTAATTATCTATATTAAAAAAGAAACCCAAAGAAGTTATCTAGCTTATTCAGAACAACTCAGTATGTATATAACATAAGTATTTTAGAAAATGATTTCCCTTCAATTAACTAGGTAAATTCTCTTATTAAAAAAAATACTAGCATATGTACTTTGGCAAAAAGTAAAAAAAAGAAAAGTAGGTAAAGAAAGCTGGTACTTTTAACATTAAAAATTTTATTTTATAAATTTGAATCTTTAAAATTGTTGAGAATTCTGCCAATCTTAAGAAGCTATCTCTAACTTTGTGTCCCATGTAGAAGGGCACATACATAACTTTCCCCAAATCACACCACACTGCCTCACTCCTTCAGGACTTTGTTCTTGGTGAGAGGTAAAATTCTACTCACCTTTAAAAACCTGGTAATGTAACAGGTCTTCTGAATAGGTTGCCTTGATCTCAAATTCAAGGCCATTTAATCATGTATTTCTTTAAAGAATACATCCGTATTCTACATCCTTATATGATTATATGAAGTTTAAATGAATTACACACTTTTTTTTAGAAAAAAATTGTTAAATTACTTTTTAAATGTGATTTCAGGTTTGTTAAACTCATTGTACCATAGCTGCTGCTTATTGAAGCGTGTGATTTATAATATACTAAAGAAAAGTCTACTAGAACATTTTTTTTTTTTACAGAGACAGAGAGAGTCGGAGAGGGATAGACAGGGACAGACAGACAGGAACAGAGAGATGAGAAGCATCAATCATTAGTTTTTATTGCGCATTGCAACACCTTAGTTGTTCATTGACTGCTTTCTCATATGTGCCTTGACCGCAGGCCTTCAGCAGCTGAGTAACCCCTTACTCAAGCCAGCAACCTTGGGTCCAAGCTGGTGAGCTTTGCTCAAACCAGATGAGTCCACACTCAAGCTGGCGACCTTGGAGTCTTGAACCTGGGTCCTCGGCACTCCAGTCTGATGCTCTATCCACTGCGCCACCGCCTGGTCAGGCTAGAAGAACATTTTTAATTCATGATGAGATTTAAACCAGAATATATTCAGGAAAATAAAAGCTCCTTGTACAATTAAGGACAAAATAAAATTATTTATATAATATTTTATATGGGTTTTAACATGTGTTGGTGAATAATTAATGAGACAGTGAAAAAGCTTATGTTGTTTACTTTCTTTATACCTCAGCCTTATTTCACATCAAAAAGCCATGCAGGTTTGGTTGTTTGGGTAAAAACCAGATTAGTAGTCTGAATAATTTTAATACTCCTCTACCACTAATCCACTAATTTTTTTCACTTTATACTAGCTTTTATGGGGAAAAAATATAAAACCCTTGCATTTGATTATTTGCATTTTAAAATTAAGTAGGAGAAATTGCATTTAAAAACGATATTTTTCATTATATTGCTTTATTAAAACCACATTTATAACTTGGCTAGGCAAGGATTCTCTTTTTTCTGCCATTATCTATTGCCCCATACCATTATTTTCTGCAAATAAAAAAAAATCCTTATTAAATCTAAGAAATTATGCACAGCTAAACATACTTAATTCCTAAAAGTCTTCCAGCCGGGGCAAAGGAGTAGGAGTAGATGCTGACCAATATAATAGAGACTTTCCTAGAAAATCGTCCTTTCCTGAATGCAACACAAAAGCCTCTCTAGCAGAAAGTGCCACTGAGCTCTTTCTCCTATTTCCTGCTTATAACTCTGAAATGATGCCTAAAGGTGCAGCAGCATCATGACAACCAGCAGGAAAAACAAATGTTAAAGACGGCAAAGCAGGAAGGCAGGAGGAGTCTGGTCTTTGATTACATCCTTGAGCAGCTGGACCAGCCTGACTGCCTGTTCCTTAACATCTTGTTATGGATGAAAAATAAACCTCTAGCTGTTGAAGCCACTGGCTCGATTTTCTTCGATTTGCAACCAAATTCGTGCTTAATTCATATAATATTATTTGGAAGAAAAGTTATTGCAAATTTAAATGAAGATTTCTGATTTAAAGTTTTTCTAATTTAAAAATATTTCACTATCATTTGTTTTACAAAAATATTAGTGATTCTTATTCATTCTGTTGTTTAAAACTGATTTATATAGTGTGCTTTGCCCTAGATAGGTATAGTATTAGTCTCCAGTCCTTGTTTCTTCTTGATGATGATAAATCACAATAATTAACTTTTTTTGTCAGTCACTGTAGGCCAATGTAATGTTTACTAGTGATGCTTTATAAAATGATTAAGCTATTGAAAAATGCTTTAAAAAATAGAGCAAAACAGAATGAAAAAGAAAGACCTAACTCAATTAGGAGCTAAACATATAGCTGGTAATAAAATAAGATCTAAGATAAATATTTTGAACAGCGACTATTACATTTCAGTCACAGACCAGTTCAAAAGGAATTTAATTAAATGCCATAGCTTAGTCAGTTATAGAAAAGCTCCTTACTCTTGTTAGTACTTCACAACATTTTACAGCATTAAAAATAAAAAAAAATAGGTGAATTCCTCTCTGGCTGGCAAAACTAACTGTAAAAACTATAAATCTTAAATGTAATCCTTCCAAGCTGATATAAATAAACACAATTTTCAATTCATTCTAGTCATACTAAACCTGCACATATCAATGGAAAACCTGCAGAGAAAGAGGAAACCTTCCTTTCTTGTACTCAATAAAATCTCATTATGATTTCACATCAAGATCCATCCTTCATGGATGGATTTAATGAATTACTCTAAGAAAATATATGTTTATGCATTAATTAGTCTTAAAAGATGAGTTAAACTAAGAATTCTGGAGTATTGATAATTTTTATTAAAATAATAACAATTAGTAATATTAACTGGTTGGCACTTAAGTACTAGATAATATAGTTGCCTACTATCTTAATATCATTAATTTAATTCCCGCTCCTCAAAAAAAAAGGAGGGGGGAAGAGATAGGCAAAATCTCTACCTTTATTTCCATATGAGGATACAAAGCAAAAGGAAGTTAATCAACTTGCCCAGAATCATGCAAATAGGACATAGCCTATAGACTCTAAAGCCAGGCAATTTGACCCTGCAGTCTGTAACCACTGTGTGTGCTAATTCTCTTATATTCAACAGCCCAATCTTCTGTAACACCTGATATGTTTATAAATCGCAGGTTGAAATGTCATACGACACAGTCTTCAACAGGAAAGTCAACTCAGCAAAACCTGACTTTTTTTACTGAGGGTGACGACGGTTTTGCTCCTGAGGTTTCATGAACCAACCACATAAATTTCGACAAAGTGAAATGAAATCTATGATAACTTAATAGGGAAGGGGTTTATTAAAACATTACAAAAGTTTTGGAAACATATGCTCTTTTAGATATTCTCCTCCCAAACTGACATCAATAAAAAGTAGTCTGGGCATTTATATGACTACCCCAACATGATTGCAGAGTATTATAAAATACATTCAGATAAGCACATTATAGGGTAGATAAAAGTAAGCCACATGCTATTTCTATAAAAATTTAAAAAGTCAAGTGGTTTCACTGGCTATAAATAATCGTCATAAAATAAATGAGGACACAGTAAATAACCAAGATTGTATCTTTACTAAAAATATATGCAAAATTACACAAAATGTTATTAGAATTATAATGCAACCATAAGAGTTAAAGAAACATAACTGGGAAATAATGACATAAATAAAACACTAATAAGATAAAAATGACATGAGAAAATAATGGTTATGTCAATTTCATTCACCAACTCATTATATTTTATATTTTATAGTGCTTAATAATTTCCATAAAATATAAATTTTCTTTGCCTTAAGGAAAGCAGGACAAGAGATGTTACTATCATATTGTAAATTAAAAAATTTCACTCAAGGATATCATTTTACATGGCTAGGATAACATGGCCAGTTAAGGAAAAATTGGATTTTAACTCAGTGCTTTTTCTACCACAGAAGCTAGTCACCCAGGTATAAACTATTCTAAATGCCATTTTAATGAGAAAAAAAAACATAAAAAGACCTACTGTAAATACTGAAAAGCACAACTTTTAAATAAGTTTCCTTTATATTCTTTCCATAAAATTATTTTCAGGTTATTGGTAAATCTGTGTAGATTACACTAAATACTTAAAATGTTAAGAATATTGTCAAGAACTAGTGAAATAAAGGTTAACACAGAAAAATTAATCAAATATTTTCAAGAAAAAATACTGGAAGTAGAACCTTGAAAATTCATATTTTTAAGTAGGAGGCATAAGAGTGAGGAGAGGGGAGTGAAGAATGAAAGACACAATGAGTTTGGAGATGTTTTCTTAGGACTACTGTGCACCTGTTTTATACATTAGCATTTGCATTTTCAAGGTAACTTTGGGAGATAAGTGGAGAAAGTATATTATCATTTTCTATAGAAGGAAACTTCTGAAGAAAACTGTATTCCCAAAACACCCAGATAGTTGGTTCAGGATGCAAAATATAAAGAGTAGAAAGTGACAGAAGAACATCTGTAAAAGAGAATTTCAGAAAGAGGGGGGGGAAAGAAAAGAAAATAATCTTTATTACTTGACTAGTCAATGACAGTGAGGGGTTGTGATTAAAACCAGTAACAATTTGAAGCTGATCTTCAAAAAAACCAAAAAGCTGCACTTGATATTATTACCAATGAAGTTATCTTTCTTGAACAAGATTTTAGGATGTCTAAGGAAAATATTTTAAAACATGGACCATTAAGCAGCAGAATAATATCCCAAAGGAAACACTAAAAGCCAAAATGAGTCATTAAAAACTCTTCAGAGTCAAACCATACTTTCTGTCTCAGCTCTGCAAGAAAGGTGTATATGTAGCTTTAAAAAATTGTATGTAATATTTTAGTTATGTTTATAAATTATGAAAAGTAATACATTACATGTAAAATGTAACAGTAATACAGAATTTTCTTTTATCCACTTCATCAGATTTTATTCTCCCAGCCATTTTCCAACGTGAAACCACATGATACTGGGGCACGGCGAAGTTAATAGCAGGGGTCCCCAAACTACAGCCCAGGCCTGCGGGCCACATGCGGCCCCCTGAGGCCATTTATCTGGCCCCCACCGCATTTCTGGAAGGGTACTTCTTTCATTGGTGGTCAGTGAGAGGAGCATAGTTCCCATTGAAATACTAGTCAGTTTGTTGATTTAAATTTACTTGTTCTTTATTTTAAATATTGTATTTGTTCTCGTTTTGTTTTTTTACTTTAAAATAAGATATGTGCAGTGTGTATAGGAATTTGTTCATAGTTTTTTTTATAGTCCGGCCCTCCAATGGTCTGAGGGACAGTGAACTGGCCCCTTGTGTAAAAAGTTTGGGGACCCCTGGTTAATAGGATAGGCAAGAAACCCACTCCTATGGCACATAACTGCTGTCACAATTCCAAACAATGAAATGTGTCCTCAAAAGCGTTTTTCAACAGGTTATGCTTCATTCTCATTTTTACTTGCAGAGTAGAATCACTACAGGAGCAGGAAATGTGTAACAACTTAGAATGACCTTGGAACAACACACAAAAGAAAATCCTTGAGCTATAGAAAAATTAATTTATCTATACCTTTTTTTCTAAATAAGTTTGAAATATACTTAACCAAAAATAGGGCAGAATGTCTTTATTAGTCAGCATTTACTGAAATAAATTATTCTTATAACAGCAAAAATCAAAATAATAATAGCAGCTCTTCATTAACCTGAAGCATGCTCTTCAGAAGACACACATGCAACCAACATTTTGTAAGTTCAGATATTCCCAGAGTCTAAGTAAATGGGTAGGGTAATTAACATTATAATCTCCATAACTATAAAATTTTAGCACATCAAATTGATGAGATTCTATTTTTTCTTCAGTCATAATTTTATTTCTTAAAGAATTCTGAAAGACAAGTGGGACATGACTCAAAAACTTAATTTTAAACTATAAAGTACACACGTATAATTAAATCTTTTTTTTTTTTTTGTGACCGAGACATAGAGATAGACAGGGACAGACAAGAAGGGAGAGAGGTGAGAAGCATCAACTCTTCGTTGTGACACCTTAGTTGTTCATTGACTGCTTTCTCATATGTGCCTTGTTGGGGGGGGGGGTTGGAGTGAGGAGTGGCAACAGCAGAGCAAGTGACCACTTACTCAAGGAAACGACCTTTGGCTCAAGCCAGCGACCATGGGGTCATATCTATGATCCCACGCTAAAGCAGGCAACCCTGCGCTCAAGCCAGATAAGCTCCTGCCCAACCCGGCGACCTCGGGGTTTTGAACCTGGGTCCTCTACGTCCCAGTTTGATGTTCATATCCATTGCACCAATGCCTGTTCAGGCTATAATTGAATAATTTTTAAAAACTTCATAGATTTCTTCTAAGAAAGGGTTTGAAATTCTAATTTTAATTGGACACTTTATTCTCATATCACCGTGTCTTTAAAAGATTGTGTTTTGAAAACAAATATTGTAAATATTTAATATTCTTTAAAAATTATCTTCAGCAATAAATGTTGGTTTAAAATAATTTAGGACCGGCCCTGGCCAGTTGGCTCAGTGGTAGAGTGTCGGCCTGGTGTGCAGGAGTCCCGGGTTTGATTCCCAGCCAGGGCACACAGGAGAAGTGCCCATCTGCTTCTCCATCCCTCCCCTTCTCCTTCCTCTCTGTCTCTCTCTTTCCCTCCTGCAGCCAAGGCTCCTTTGGAGCAAAGATGGCCTGGATGCTGAGGATGGCTTCATGGCCTCTGCCTCAGGCACTAGAATGGCTCTGGTTGCAACAGAGCAATGCCCCAGATGGGCAGAGCATTGCCCCCTGGTAGGCGTGCCGGGTGGATCCCGGTCAGGCACATGCAGGAGTCTGTCTGACTGCCTCCTCATTTCCAACTTCAGAAAAATACAAAAATACAAAAATAAATAAATAAATAAATAAATAAAAATAATTTAGGACCATTTATTTTTACTGAGCACTAAGCATGTTTCATCTGATTTATAAATGTACTTATCACATTGATGTAAAGCACATTTCAAAAGCTAAATGAATTTAAATTATATCCATTTAACCTGTGTTTCCTCTCCCAGGAGGGGAAAAATAAACACAGAACACAATAAAATGAGAAATACAATGTTATATACCCTATTGTTATTTGACACGTTACTGTCTAGAGACCTTAAGTGCAAATTAGGTTATAGCACTCTTCTGCTCAAAGACCTGTGATAGCTTTTTTTTTTTTTTTGCCTAATAATTGAAATGCTGGCACTCAAGGCTGTCTAATGCCTTTCCAGTAGTACCTTTTAACCTTTCTCCACTTTATGCTCCACTCTTCAGTCCAAATCTGAATTTAGTAACTCTTCTGCTATCTATTTCCTTCATATTTGCACCCCAAGCCTATACTTATACCATCTTAAATGTTTCTCCTTCATCTTCAGGCTTCAAATTTCATTAAGGGCAATGTTGAATTGTATTTAATCCAAGTATTCAACAAGTTTTCTCCATCACTAGCCAAAAGTGAATGCTGCTTCTTTAAACTTCCACTAGAAACCTCTCACCTAAATTCATTCCACACCACCCTAACGAACTGACCCACTTCCAGGGTTGACCCACTTAATACTTTCTCCAAGGTCAGCCAGAAAATTTTTTTATCCTGAAATGTAATTGTGATCATGTCATTTTTGTGCTTAAATTCTGCGATGCTCCATTATGCATAACAATTAAGTGCAAACACACAAATGATTAAAGAGTGCTACATTTTCCCATTTTTACTATTCTTCCAAGACCATCTGCTGCAACTCCTTCTTTTCCTCATTACCTCATGCTCTGCCTCTCACCCAATGACTGTCACTCAGCACCATAAAGATAGCTAGTTTCTCTTCCCCTACCCTTTAGCTCTTCTGACTTTGTTCACTGTTCCAATCATACTCTTTCCTTCTCTCTTTGCCCAGCTAACTAAATCACACATCCCTCTTTGTGACCTCACACATTCCTCTGTCTCATGTGTACATCTTAATTTACATCATTCATCACTGCTTGTGTGTGTTTTTCTCTCACTGGATTGTGATTTTGCTGGCTGGGAACCACTGAGTTTCATATTCACTGTTGTATATTCAGTGCCTGACCCAGGAGTTTCCATATAGAGCAGCGGTTCCCAACCTGTGGGTCACGACCCTGGCGGGGGTCCAACGACCAAAACACAGGGGTCGCCTAAAGCCATCGGAAAATACATATTACCGCTGATATAGAGGCTCCTTAATTCACAGTTCTTGAAAATATGGTTATTTCCATAACCGCCACTCTTATCGTATCTGCTCAGAAAAAGACTTTTTGATGTTCAAGGCCAGGCCTCTTTATAAGGCATTAATCTATTGAGTGGCTTTCTCTTCTGTTCAGCTAAGCACCTAGGTGACCTGGTCTCAAACTAGACCCAAGTAACATGAAGAAAGATCATTGACATTTCTTTTTTTTTTTGTATTTTTCTGAAGCTGGAAACCGGGAGAGACAGTCAGACAGACTCCCGCATGCGCCCGACCCGGATCCACCCCACACGCCCACCAGGGGTGACGCTCTGCCCACCAGGGGGCAATGCTCTGCCCCTCCGGGGCGTTGCTCTGCCATGACCAGAGCCACTCTAGCACCTGGGGCAGAGGCCAAGGAGCCATCTTTGCTCCAATGGAGCCTTGGCTGAGGGAGGGGAAGAGAGAGACAGAGAGGAAGGAGGGGTTGAGGGTGGAGAAGCAAATGGGCGCTTCTCCTATGTGCCCTGGTGGGGAATCGAACCCTGGGTCCCCCACACGCCAGGCCGATGCTCTACCGCTGAGCCAACCGGCCAGGGCCTCATTGACATTTCTTAACAAAATGTAATCTCCATGATCATAAATTATGTTAAAGCAAGAAATACATTTAAATAAGTGAAATGTTGTTGGTAGTAAGAAGAATGCCAGCATAACATTCAAAACACAAAAACATATTCCTTGCCAACTGGTTTTGAAGAAAATGTGCAAGATCCTTTCCATTCCCAGCAAATAGAGATTTTTAATTACATTATCACTAAAGTGTATTTTATTCTTCCAATTTGACTAGTGAATTAGGTGACAACTAAGATTCAAAAATCATAAATATGCCCTTTTTATTCCTCTCCACTTTTTCTGGTTCTACTACAAAGAAAATAAAAAACACATTTCTTCAAAAGTAAAGTAGTATATTACCAAGCATATCCAAGTGAGGGGAAACATCATACAATAATAAAATGATCGCTTCAAATAGGATACAATACTTCAACTGGTGTCTGTCCCACGAGTCTGGTAGAAAGTGAAACCCAGGACAGCACTCTGTAAAGGTGAGGTCCCTCCTTTAACTAACAATTCAGACTCATTTTAAACTGAAGTTTAATTCATCTTACTAGACAAAATTTAAATAATATTCAATAACTGAATTAAAAACACTGGATAGACATAAAAAGTACAAGATCAAAATCTGTCCTCAATTTTAGCAAATTAGCCTTAAAAACATAAGACACCTGAACTTCTTCATCAAGAATGATCATGAGGCATGGCCACTCTAAAATTTACAGGTTATAAAATAGTAAAATCTTAACTAAATGAAGAAAATAGCCATATAAGTTTAATAAACCGTTGCATTTTGCATCTAAAATATACAAGTTAAAATGGACAGTAATGAAGTACATTTGCAAAAAAGACCAGGGAGAGAAACTGTAGAGCAAAGCAAAACCAGAAAGAAAAAAAATATCACATGTTAAACATTTTTGGAACTGATAATGCTAATCTGAATAAATACACACATATAAAGAGGCCGCATCATTTTCTCTCTACTTTTTCTAAGCAGTGCTGCCAAATACGGAAGAATTGGAGCCATTTCTGGGAAACTGCTGAATCAGGAGCATGAGTCAGAAAGTAAACCCTTAGCACAGAAAACATACTAAAGAAAGTGCTGACAACCCACGCATAAGCAAGTATACATTCAGTTCATAAGGTCCAAGCTTTCCCTGGTCATCAAGGCAACATGCACTATTCCCTTCCCCAACTCACCTCCTCATATTATGTGTATTTGGAAGAAAGTTTTCCCTCCAAGGGACCAGATAGACCTGTATCTAAATGTTGAGGTAAAGCACTCACTTGGTACTATCTAGGACAAAAGATGTCTCTAAAAACTAAAAACAGAACATTTTCTATCTTAGGTAACAAAAAGAAAAGTCTAAAAAATAAAATGTATACCAAAAAAAAATAAAAAGCTTAAATTATATTAAAAACTAGTGACATGGAAAAAATTGCTTGACAGTCATTTAAGGGAGACTAAGAAACCCTTCCTCTTAAAAGTCTTTAAGTTTTAATCATCCTCTGCCTTGGTCTAGATTGCTCTTGTCGGAAGTTGGCAGCAAGAATGGATCATAACTAGAGCTACCTTCAAACTTAAGAGAATATTTTTGGCACAAAAAAGTTTAGCAAATGCACCCATTTTATAATTAGCACAAGGTGATCCCCTAAGGTTAAGTTACCCTTGAACAACAAGAAATTGATTGTTTTCCCCCCTTCTAGGCCCCAAGACAAAAATCTTCTCAATGTTCTGGCACCCCATTATTATCATTGATAAATATTAAAATCCTACAGTTTATAAAATAACTTTATATTTATCTCATTGAACATCTATTTTCCAAAGCAACAACAATAACAACGGCAATGATTGCTCTTTTGGACGTCAGTTCTGAGCACTCCTCTATAAGCGGAATGGGTTAATTAATGACCCTAGCTCTTCTTCAGACAGAGCCTAAGGCCTAGAAACAGCCAAGGAATAGTTCATCAAAACCAAGCACTGTTAAATCAGGACTAGAATCTATTTGTCACGATAAACTCACTCTCTCTGGATCTCAAATCTTACCCATTATTATTTCCTATTAAAAAGCATATTTCTATTTAATCTCTGCAATAGCCGCAAAATTTAACCTAGAAAAAAAAAGGACTCTCAAACAGTTCAGCTGCATTGACTAATAGCCAGTGTTAGTCTTAGCATAAAATAATGAAAGTTGTCCTTTCAAAGTTTTTAGGAAGTACAATGATATTCCACACACAGTACAAAACCACACACAGTGTTCTGGTCTAATGTGAGTGTAGCAATTTTAATGATCAGAATTCTCTCCACCAAAGAATGGTACTAACATCCTTATTTGGCACTTATATTACATTGTCACACAATGTTCCACAATAGCTGCCACATCTTGTTCTCGGTTATGATGATGAATAGCAAAGCAGTTTAATTAATATTACTGATTTTCACTTTTTACTACCCACATTAATTTGTATTTGGTTACATTGATCAGTAGAGTCTAAATTGAAATAAAGCTTCATCTTTGAAGATTTCAGAAATCTAAAGAACTATGTTGTCTTTCATTTTTATCACATGTTAGTATGATAGACCAAGCCAAATGTTGCAGTTGAACAATTAATTCAATAAATATTAGTGGCTTTTCTAGTCGTTGAAATGAGGAGTTCTCTAACTTTAATGTTCTTAATAAAAATCACCTCGGTGTTTTTTAAAAATGCAAACTTCCTGAGTGACAAATGCCAGATATTTTAACAATGTAAGTCTAGGCAAGGACCCAGAAGTCAGAATTTTAATAAGCATCCCCTGGAGTCCTAGTGCAGGTAATCCCAGGATCTCACCTATAAAATCACTGAAAATGAGTTAGTCAATGTCTAAATGGTGAAGTTCCTTGCCATTGAACTATATGCCACATTGTACCCAAAACTTCTTTCCCCAAGTACAATTCCCATATGCGTGCATTTAACAATTAACTATATTATTCATAGGTTTGCCAACATCTTTTATTCATATAGCTGTAGGCAAGATTGTGACAAATACAGTGTCAGTGTTCTCCAACCCATCTCACTTCTAGTAATTTACCCACCTTTTATACACAAAGAAATAAAATGAGACACTTCCATCCTAAGATACCAAGGATTGTATTAATCAAATATCCAACAAAAGACAGCAATGAAAATAATAGAGACATAATGTTAAGTGGAAATACTCTTTTTACGTATTTTTTAAGACAATGTTGACAGACGAAAGAAAATGGTGGAGTAACATTGATCAGGAGTTTGAAAAGACCTATTGCACTATTCATAATACAATCTTCTCAATGGAACTGAAAGAGGCATGTGGGAAGGTTTGGCTGACAGTAGTGGACTGCTAAATTGGGTGACCAAACCCAGTTTTCCCAGGACTCTTGATTTTAGCTCCATGCCCAGAAAAACTTTCAGTCACAGGGAAACCAAGATGGTTAGCCACCCTATGTTATGCTTCAAAATTTAGGCATTGATTTTTGAAATCCGTTGAAAATTTCTACAATAACCTACCAAAAGAAAATGATAGTATAGGATTTTATTTAGGAATTGCTTCTAAAATGTTGCCTAAAATTAAAAATAAAGATCAATGCTCTTCTTCCCCCACCAAAAGATTTTAGTTTTATTTTGACTCAAAAAGTTATTGAAAGGTATCTCTAAAAGAGAAAATTATCACAATTAAGAAGCAATAAATATTTGACAAATATAATATATATAATAATAAAAGTTACTGGGAGGAGAGTACCTCGAGATTTCTGATATATGCATATCCTCGTGTCATAGACTTTTATCTGAAAAGGTAGAAAGTCTTCTAAAACAGCAGTAATTATTTTTTTCTAACTTTTCATTTATTTACTGAGAAATACTTATTCATTGGTCCACTTATTTAAGCATTCATTGGCTCATTCTTCTATGTGCCCTGACCGGAAATCAAACCCACCACCCTTACATATCAGGACAAAGCTCTAACCGAGCTACCTGGACAGCACAGCAGCGATTTTAACAGGTAACATCGATCTGGGCAAAAACAAGGAAACCAGAGATAAACAAGATGCCCCTGATTTAGGCCCTGGCTCCAATTATGAGGAGCTCACAGGCTAATGACCCGGAACTGCAGTAAGGAAGGATGAATAAGATTTCCAATGGTCAGGAGAGTGCTACCTCACTTACAGTAATACAGGGGGTTTGTCGGTCACTACCTCCTGACCAATCACTAAAGAGTAAAGAGTAATTACAGTGAATAAAGCAAATATTGTAGAATCATTCATGGAGGAAAATTATAGGCACATCTCAATGATTCACAAGTTGAGCAACAACTCCGTGCTTTATTCATTAGAAAATTACAAACTATTTTCCACTAGTAAGAAGAGTCAATAGCTTGTTCATGCTGTTTTATTTATTTTTCTCAATTATCTTTTGATACGTTGGGTGTCCTGGCTTCTTTTAAATAACCTTCTTTTAATAAACTTCAGTGGGAAGAATCCCAGGGCCCTTTTTTCTATTGCTGTTTAATCATAAGTAACAGCTTCAAACAAAAGGACTTTTTTATTATTTTCAAGAATCACATAGTTGCCTGAGCCAGATAGTTTCATGCAGGACTCAATTACCTCTGGTCTGGCCTATTGGTAACAGTCTAATAACTGGTCTGTCTCCGGTCTCAGCCCCACTCAATCCATCCTCCACCTGCAGCCAGAGGTAGCTTTCTATCATGCAAATATAATCATGGCATTCTCCTCCTTAATATCTTCCAAGGGCTTTATTGCTTGAAGAATTAGGTACAAATTATGACTCAGGGTCAGGCTCATCTCCAGCCAGTCCCCCTCCACCTCCCCTATGCTCTGACAATACCAAATTACGTGACTCCTTTAACAAAATGAATTCTCATGTGCTGTCTCACTGGCCAGAATGCCCGGGTCCCGTTAGCCTGCTGGGTTTCTGCTCCACCTTCCTGTCTGAGCTCCTGCTACATCCTTTAGGAGGGCCTTCTCAACCTCCTTAAGAACAAATTCATCAGGTACCACTACTTTAGGCCCCCATGGTAGCCTGACATATGTCTTTTTTGAGTACATATAGCTAATACTCATTTTGGCTCAACTTTTTTCTCTCTGCACTATAGATTTCTTCCTTAATCATCTCTCTACCATCTTACACCTAATATAATGCAAATAATCAACAAGCTGTATTGATTTATATTCTATAAGAAACAATTGGTGACTGTGGAAGCAAGTTTATAAAATAGAGGACAACTCTATTAAAATCAATTCAAAATAGCAGCAAACAGATCATAAGCATTTATTGGAATCTACCACTTTCTGAGACCTCTGGCATACAAAATAAACAGCCTTAAAACAAAGTTCTCAATCCATTTTGGAAATATCAAATATATCTGAAGCTATCATAAAGCACCTACAACCTAAGCATGATAAAATTATTATGTATATCTACATAAACAAAATATTTTGATAAGAGTATACAAATATCTCTACTAGGGACATGATATACCATAATAGTGTGCTAATACCAGCAATTTATTCATAAAAAGAACAGTAAGCAAAGTAAACAAATTAAATTAGAATTTATTAAATATAACCTATAGACGAGATATAATAATTTCAATCTCACTAATAATTTTAAAAATACAATGTCAAAATGGCCAAAGTAAAAATAATTATAATATTCATTGTTAACAAAGGTATGAAAAAATGGGCACCTTCATATATAATTGTAAATCGACTCAATGTTTTAGATATCAACTCTAAAATATATATTAAAAACCAACAGTCATTTGTACTTTACCCAGGAATTCCAGCGCTAAGAATATATATAAAATAGTAAAGTTGTAAAGGTAGTACATAAATTAAAACTATGAAATATAAGACTATACTTTATTAAAAAAAGAAGTGAGTAAAGATCCCAGACTAAGAGATAGTTTCAGTTTTCATATATCTATCTTTTCCAATTTTGAGCATGTATTTGTTAGCCCTTTCGGAGTAAAAACAGTTTTTTCAAATGTTTTTAAAGAAAAACATGGACTAAAGTGCTCAGGGAAGACTAAACAAATATGGCAGCTATTGTGCCATGTGAGAGAAGAGAAGGAATACTATCCTTGGTGATGGAAACGGTATTTTTGAAGACATGGGAGTTAAGCATGAGCATCAGTGTATAAACATTACATGAGGAAGAGCAGCCTAATTTTCTCAGGAAGAAATACAAGCATTTTGATATTGCAGTGATTATAGCTTTCTGAGGACAGGTACATCATGAAAGTAGTGATGTAAGCAAATTGACCGAACAGGTACGCAGTCTGCATATAAACAGACATCCCAAAGACAAAATCCATTCCTAAGACAGCTGCTGTGATTCACAAGTATTGTACATTAAATGGGCTTAAAGAGGAAAGGGTGAATTGAGTCATTACAAACTAAGAGAGGAACAGGCAGGAACCCTGCTCCTTTGGAGGGTTTATTGATACCTGTACCTGGAATGTCCTTCTCTAGGCATTTTCCTTGTTGTGCTTGGGTTCAGATATCACCTTCTGACTGTAGCCTACCCTGCTCTCCCTACATTCCCAATCCCTCTTGACTTGCCTTACTTTTTTTCAGAGCAGTTATTCACTTTCTCATCGTCTAGATGAAGCACTTCTTCACTTTGTTGTCTGTTTATACATAAGGAATATATGTGCCCAGAGGGGAAAGAAGGTAGAGGGAGGGTGAAGTGGGTAGAAGGTGGCCAAATATACGGTAACTGAAGGAAACTAGCCGGCAAGTGGGGAGCACTCATTGGAGAGTACAAGTGTGAAATTAAAACCTTATACACCCAAAATTCGATAATGTTATTATCCAATGTTACCCCAATAAATTTAATTATTTTTAATTAAAGAAGAGATATATGTACCCACAAGGACTGGAATTTTATTCTGTTAACTAGCATGTCCACTATGGTCTAGAATAATGTGTATACTGTAATTGGTGTTCAACAAGTATTTGCGGAATGTATAGATTAATTGAATATAAAAAAGAAAATGGCGGGAGGAGAAGTCTGGGGATAAAACTGCAATCTTTATAGAGACAAACATTCCAAATGGGGATGTAATTTGAAAGTAAGATGGTGGCATGGTGTTTGGACAAACTGACTCTGAATTAAAATGCCCTGGAAATGAGTAATAACTATAAGATTATAGATGGTGGGAGGTTCCATAGATGGAGATAAAAGGAACGGTAGACTTGTGAGTAATTTGCGAATTCCTTTAAAAAAAGGGGGGGGAAGCAAGCATCTAGATTCTGAGGAAAAGAAGCAAGGGCAGAGATGCAGGCAATGCTTGAGACAGGAAGAGCAGGGAGGGCAAAAAGGCAGCATAAGAAACAGTTAGAAAATACAAAGAGGAAGGACAGTGTGGTGTCTGAATCCCAGAAACAACCCTGAGTATAAAGTGACAAATAATGAGATTTTTAACTGTTTTCATGCACAAAGACCTGGAAATGTTTGAAAGCAAGTGGAGTCAATGGGGTTTTAAGTTCAGTTACAGTAAATACTGGAACTGGAGTCACAACATAATTAGCTATAAAAGACATGGATTTGGAGAAGAATAAAGATACTTTTCTCCACCACCACCAGGAAAAAAAAACGAGAACTATGGAAAAAGGATTGAGAGTTTTTAAAAAAATGTATTAAAAAAATGAAGTGCTACATTCTTTTTGCTAGAATAGGTAGAGAGATGATATGCCAAGGAAGGGATAGGACAGCTGAGACTGTGGGCATGGAGAGAGAGAAGGACTGAAATAACTCCCATGGGGAAGGAGCTTGGGAGTACAGAAAAGACAATTAAAAAGACTGCCAAATAGCAGCAGAGAGCAGATTGAAGTTTGAAAGCATCCAGTTCTAATGAGCCAAATCTGCAACGCTGTTTGCCTCTAGCAGTGCTCTCTCTCCTGGGAGAAGAAGCAGAGAGCAAGAGTTAGAGGCACCCTGTATTTAGGAATTTGCTGGATGAGCAAAGAGCTAAAGGTTATTAATGAAGAGGCAAATCTTGGCATTCTTTGTTGGGAGTGAAAACCCAACTCTTTTGAAGCAAGGAGGGCAACAATTGATGAGTCTGATCACTGAGGGGTATTTCCAAGGACAAAGGGAAAGTAATTATTGTAAGTCCTGAGCTGAAAACTGAAATTTTCAAGGAAATTAGAAAGCTTCTGTTTCTCAGCCCCCTTTCCCCACCCTAACCAGTCCTGCTGAGACTACAGGAATGGAAAGAAGCAAAAACTAAATGAGATCATAAGATTCTTGTCAGAGGACTGCTGTGAAGTGAGCAATTGTGTGTGCGTGTGTGTGTGTGTGTGTGTGTGTTAGGAGGAAGTGTGAATGAGGTAGGTATTACCATCCATACAAAACAAGGCAGCACTTTATAAAGTTTTATTCATTTCCAATACTTTAGGATCACTCATTTATTTTATTTAAAATTTTTATTTTTAATTTATTGTGTTGACATGGTTTCAAGTGTCCTACTCAATATAATACTTCTACACACCATGTCGTGCCCCCCTAGCCCCATGCAAAGTCTTTTCCACCCCTGTTTCACCTCTTTTACCCCCCCTTTCTATACATCCATCCCTCCATTCGCTCTGGCTATTGCTACCCTGTTGTCTGTGTCTCTGTGTTCTGTGTATATATATAATTTGATCCCGTCCCTTCTACTCCCTTTCCTTTGACAGCTGTTTACAGAGTCACTAGTTTTAAATAAACTCCACACAAAAAAAATTGTATTTCTATTTTTGTTATATACATTTTAAGATTACTAAATTATTAGTTTCATATAAACACAAGCTTTGCATTCTAATCAAGTCTTTACACTTCCTGTTGGTGCAATGCAGTCATGGGTGGTGCAGAGACGGTCCCTCCACCCCCTGACCCCTCACTTTCCTCTGTGCATTGTTCCTCTGCTCCAGCTACCTCTGCCTTCTTTCACTTCCTTAAACTGAAATCAATCAAGCTGATTCCCAACTCGGGCCCTTTTACCAGCTTTCACCACACCTGCCATGCTCTCTCCCTCCAGAGGTCCAGGAGTTCCTTCTTGACAGGTCTCTGCTTAGATGCCACCTCAGAGATTGTCTAATGATCAACCTGATGTAGGCTGGAATGTACTCCTTTTCCCACAACCGTGTCTTGCTTCGTCTTTAATTCTTAATACTTTTATCTGATAATAACTTGCTTATTTTTGTTGTTTTGTGGTCTGCCTTCTCTAATTAGACAATAACTTCCATGAGAAAAGGATTCTGCCTGACTTGATCACCACAATATTGCCAGCATCTCAAATACTTCCAAGTACACATGATGAACAACCAAGTTCTTGTCTAACGAATGAACAAATGATTAAAAAGTCTTTGTATTTAATGCTAAATATGATGGAAAGTTACACTGAGTAAAAGTTTATTCACAAGGCTGTGTTACAAAAAACAAAAGGGGTAAAAATGGTATTATTGTTGTCTTAAAATAGCCCAGAAGGCCCTGGTCGGTTGGTTCAGTGGTAGTGCATCAGCCTGGTGTATGGATGTCCCAGGTTCAATTCCCAGTCAGCGCACAAAAGAGAAGTGCACATCTGCTTCTCCACCCCTCCCCCTCTTATCTCTCTCTCTCTCTCTCTCTTTCTCCTTCTGCAGCAGCCATGGCTCAATTGGAGAGAGTTGGCCTGGGTGCTGAGGATGGATCCATAGTCTCCACCTTAGGCATTAAGAGGAGCTCGGTTGCTCAGCAACCGAGCAAGGCCCCAGATAGGCAGAGCATCACCCCTTAGTAGGCTGCCAGGAGGATCCTGGTCAGGGCGCATGTGGGAGTCTGTCTCTGCCTCCCGTCTTACTGAAAAAAAAAAAACAAAACCCCAAAAGATCTTATGGCAAGCAATAGATATTATGAGAAAGTAAAATGTATTGAGAATGAAAGGATAGAAAACATCCTTAAAAATGAATCTGGGAGTGACGTCACGGAAATGGCGCCGTGAGAAGCGCGTCTGACAGCTCTCCCCTAAATCACAACAAATTTATCAACTAGAAACAGAAAAATTTATCCTCGGAGCATTCCGGAGTTCCACACAAACTGAAAGCAAAAGGACTGTTATCACTTGAATCTGAGAGACGAGGGTGTGGAGGAAGCTACCGCAGCAGCGACGCTCATTCAAGCCGCGAGGGAGTGCGCCTGCGGTGAGTCAGCCCATATACTTGGGAACCGCGAGCCGCCGCGAGCGGCTGACGCAAGCCGCCGCGCCCGCGCCCGGTCCGGTTGAGCACCGCTGACGTTCCCAGCGGCCCGCACACTGCGAGTGGGGGTCGCCGGCCACCGGTGCCCGGAGCGCCCCATTCGCGTGTGTGCCTTGGGCATTCCACGCGCCCAGGGCGCCCTGCTGGCCCGCACACCCAGGGGGCTCCATTATCCTGTGCCTGGTGTGGTCCAGCCGCCAGCGGCGGGGCGAGCGGGAGAGGCTTGGGAGATTCTCTCCGTGGGCGGGGCACCTCACCCAGCCATTCAAGCTAACAATCAAGCGTTGGGGGAGGGACGCGCGCAGGCAGCCTAAAATACCTTCGGAAGCACAGCTGCAACCCAATCACTGAAATTAGCTTAACCCATAAAATCTGCGCACCCTCGGTTCTAATTGATAAGATCTCTCTCAGTTCAGCGATCCAAGACAAGAGGCGTGATATTTTTTAGTGCCTCTCGCTAAAGGGGCGGGGGCAACTTCTGATTGATAGAGCCTCCATATTCAGGGATAAACGCTAACAAGAAGGACTTGGCAGATAATAAGGTCTATACTACACTAGTCGTAAGCAGAGACTAGTGCCTCTTCTTCCCTGCAAAAACAGGCTACAAAGTGTGGAAAGCCTGGGTTGAGAGGTCCAACTAAATGATAGGTGCTGAACAGTCACCTTGACAACAATTGACTCCCACCCCCGCCTGATTACACTGGAGGCCCTGACTGTCAGAGCCTTTTCCAAAGCCTTGCACTGAGTGGGGATAGAGTGGGGATTTCCCAGCTCTTTGAGCCTCTTACTCTCCAGGCAGAAGCAGTTGCAGCCTTATAGCTGGATCACCAGGCTGCTAATTCAGAAAGGGGGGACTAGGAGAGAGAATCCAGGAAAGCAAACTCTCTCATCGTTGGACCCTGCAAACGCCAACAAGCCTTTACTTCCAGCAAGACTAAAGCCAATTATATGACATTGCCATAGAATCCCATCAACTGCAAATCCCTACCTAAGAGTGACACAGGGGCAGAGCCTAGGGTACAGAGTCACCGACGAGGAAGAGGGAGAGAAAAGAAAAAGGAAGAAGTTAACCTCTCAAAATCAAGAAAAACCCACACACTTTACAACTTGATCCACTAATTTTTTTTGTTGTTGTTGTTGTTGTTGTTGTTTGTTTCTTCTATCTTTTTGCCTTTATTTCCTCCACCTCGGTCCTTCTATTCTCTGCCCATCTTATGCTTCCCCTTTCTTGAACTACACTACCCATGAATGTTGCATTTTATTTTTCTTCTTTATCCTCACCCTCCTTTAAGGTTATACTCCAAAACACTTAACTCTCACTCTCTCCTCTTTTGTTTTTTTTTTGTTTTTTTTTGTCTTGCTTTATTTTGTTTTTTTCTCCTCCTATTTTATTTCTTCCTTCGTTTTTCTCTTTTTCTTATTTTTTCCTTTCTATTCGTTTTTTCTTTTCTCATTTTACTTTCCTCCCATATAATCCTCAATCACGAATAAATTAGTTAATTTGGGACTCAAAGCTTTTTTTAGGCTTTATTTCTCTTTTTTGCTTTTGTTTTTATTTTTTTTTCTCTTGTTTGTTTATTTTTGTGGCATTTTGGGTCCTCCCAACCCAAGGTCTCCATTGTATTTAGTCTTCGCTCCACTTAATACAACAGATTTTTACTTATTATTTTTATTTTTTCTTCTTTATTGTTCTTTTTTGGTCCTTTTTTCTGATTCCCTCTTATCCCTCTCATTATATCTCTTAGTTGAACATCACTTACAAGCAAATCATCTTATGCTTGTCTAAGATTTTCTTCCTTTTTTTTTTTTTTTTTTTGCATTTAGTAGGTCCCTACTCCCTTTTTTTTGCCCCTTGAACTCTTCACCCCAAATCAGGCCCTCCATTATAGGCACGATATTTCCCTGAGGAGGGGAGAGGAGGGAAAGAGAAGAGAGAAAAAAAGGGGGAAATAATAAATTATTACTGGTTTTTTTTTGTGGGGTGTTTTACCCTTTTTTTTTTCTTTTTAGTCTTTATTAATTCTAATTAGTGCTATCAATAAGACCACCCTCAGATGCCGATAAGAAAGAGGAAATCAAATATTATGGATACAAAAGAAAGAGAGGTAACACAAATAGATGTGGAAAAATCTATGGAGAAAAGACTTAACATATTGGAAGCCTTGGAGCTAAATGACAGAGAATTTAAAATAGAAATCTTAAAAATACTCAGAGATATACAAGAAAACACAGAAAGGCAATATAGGGAGATCAGAAAACAACTCAATGAACACAAAGAATATATTACCAAGGAAATTGAAACTATAAAAACAAATCAAACAGAAATGAAAAACTCAATTCACGAGCTGAAAAACGAGGTAACAAGCTTAGCTAACAGAACAGCCCAGATTGAAGATAGGATTAGTGAAATAGAAGACAAACAACTTGAGGCACAACAGAGAGAAGAAGAAAGAGACTCAAAAATAATAAAAAATGAGAAAGCCCTACAGGAATTATCTGACTCCATCAGAAAGAATAACATAAGAATAATAGGTATATCAGAGGGAGAAGAGAAAGAAAATGGAATGGAGAATATACTCAAACAAATAATAGACGAGAACTTCCCAAGCCTGTGGAAGGAACTAAAGCCTCAAATTCAAGAAGCAAACAGAACACCAAGTTTTCTTAACCCCAACAAACCCACTCCAAGGCACATCATAATAAAGATGACACAAACCAATGACAAAGAAAAAATTCTCAAGGCAGCCAGGGAAAAGAAGAGTACAACATATAAAGGAAGGCCTATTAGATTATCATCAGATTTCTCAGCAGAAACTCTACAAGCTAGAAGAGAGTGGACCCCAATATTTAAAGCCCTGAAAGAGAGGAACTTTCAGCCAAGAATACTATACCCATCAAAGCTATCCTTCAAGTATGAAGGAGATATAAAAACATTCACAAATACAGAAAAGATGAGAGAATTTATCAACAGAAAGCCCCCACTCCAGGAAATACTAAGGGGGTTTTCCAACCAGATTCAAAGAACAAAAGAAAACAACACCACAAGTAACAGCTCCACCAAGAACACAATAAAACCAAACTTAAACTGTGACAACAAAGGAAAAAAAGGGGGGAGAGGATGGAGATTAACAGTAGCAAAGGATGATGAAGTGCAGTAATATTTATAAGATAGGGTACTACAATGAATATGGTAGGTACCCTTTTCATTACTTAATGGTAACCACCCTTAAAAAAACCACCACAAAAACACTTGACTTAAAAAAGGTAGCAACAGAGGAAAGAAGTATGAAACAAAAACAAATGATAGAAAAACAAAAGAGAAGAATCAAACTAGATACAAAACTAACAGAAAGCAATTTATAAAATGGCAATAGGGAACCCACAAGTGTCAATAATTACACTAAATGTAAATGGATTAAACTTACCAATAAAAAGACACAGAGTAGCAGAATGGATTAAAAAAGAAAATCCAACTATATGCTGCCTACAAGAAACACATCTAAGCAACAAGGATAAAAACAAATTCAAAGTGAAAGGCTGGAAAACAATACTCCAAGCAAACAACACCCAAAAAAAAGCAGGTGTAGCAATACTCATATCTAATAATGCTGACTACAAGACAGAAAAAGTACTCAGAGACAAAAATGGTCATTTCATAATGATTAAGGGGAAGTTGAATCAAGAAGACATAACAATCCTTAATATATATGCACCAAACCAAGGAGCACCAAAATATATAAGACAGCTACTTATTGACCTTAAAACAAAAACTAACAAAAATACAATCATACTTGGAGACCTCAATACACCGCTGATGGCTCTAGATCGGTCATCCAAACAGAGAATCAATAAAGATATAGTGGCCTTAAACAAAATACTAGAACACCTGGATATGATAGACATCTACAGGACACTTCATCCCAAAGCGACAGAGTATACATTTTTCTCTAGTGTACATGGAACATTCTCAAGAATTGACCATATGTTGGGCCACAAAGACAATATCAGCAAATTTAGAAAAATTGAAATTGTACCAAGCATATTTTCTGATCATAAAGCCTTGAAACTAGAATTCAACTGCAAAAAAGAGGGGGAAAAACCCACAAAAATGTGGAAACTAAACAACATACTTCTAAAAAATGAATGGGTTAAAGAAGAAATAAGCGCAGAAATCAAAAGATATATACAGACAAATGAAAATGAAAATACGACATATCAGAATCTCTGGGATGCAGCAAAAGCAGTAATAAGAGGAAAGTTCATATCACTTCAGGCCTATATGAACAAACAAGAGAGAGCCGAAGTAAACCACTTAACTTCACACCTTAAGGAACTAGAAAAAGAAGAACAAAGACAATACAAAACCAGCCGAAGAAAGGAGATAATAAAAATCAGAGCAGAAATAAATGAAATAGAGAACAGAAAAACTATAGAAAAAATCAATAAAACAAGGAGCTGGTTCTTTGAAAAGATCAACAAAATTGACAAACCCTTGGCAAGACTCACCAAGGAAAAAAGACACAGGACTCAAATAAATAAAATCCAAAATGAAAGAGGAGAGATCACCACAGACATCATAGATATACAAAGAATTATTGTAGAATACTATGAAAAATTATATGCCACCAAATACAACAATCTAGAAGAAATGGATAAATTCCTAGAACAAGACAACCTTCCTAGACTGAGTCATGAGGAAGCAGAAAGCCTAAACAGACCAATCAGCAGGGAGGAAATAGAAAAAACTATTAAAAATCTCCCCAAAAATAAAAGTCCAGGCCCAGACGGTTATACTAGTGAATTCTATCAAACATTCAAAGAAGACTTGGTTCCTATTCTACTCAAAGTCTTCCAAAAAATTGAAGAAGAAGCAATACTTCCAAACACATTTTATGAGGCCAACATAACCCTCATACCAAAACCTGGCAAGGATGGCACAAAGAAAGAAAACTACAGACCAATATCTCTAATGAATACAGATGCTAAAATACTAAACAAAATACTGGCAAACCGAATACAACAACATATTAAAAAAATAATACATCATGATCAAGTGGGATTCATCCCAGAATCTCAAAGATGGTTCAACATACGCAAAACGGTTAACGTAATACACCATATCAACAAAACAAAGAACAAAAACCACATGATCTTATCAATAGATGCAGAAAAGGCTTTTGATAAAATACAACACAATTTTATGTTTAAGACTCTCAACAAAATGGGTATAGAAGGAAAATATCTCAACATGATAAAGGCCATATATGATAAACCATCAGCCAACATCCTATTAAACGGCATAAAACTGAGGACTTTCTACCTTAAATCAGGAACAAGACAGGGTTGTCCACTCTCTCCACTCTTATTCAACGTGGTGCTAGAAGTTCTGGCCAGAGCAATCAGACAAGACAAAGAAATAAAAGGCATCCATATCGGAAAAGAAGAAGTAAAGCTATCACTTTTTGCTCATGATATGATCCTATACATCGAAAACCCGAAGGACTCCACAAAAAGATTATTAGAAACAATAAACCAATACAGTAAGGTCGCAGGATACAAAATTAACATACAAAAGTCCATAGCCTTTCTATATGCCAACAATGAAATATTAGAAAACGAACTCAAAAAAATAATCCCCTTCACGATTGCAACAAAAAAAAATAAAATACCTAGGAATAAACATAACAAAGAACGTAAAGGACCTATATAATGAAAATTACAAAGCATTGTTAAGGGAAATCGAAAAAGATACAATGAGATGGAAAAATATTCCTTGTTCTTGGATAGGAAGAATAAATATAATCAAAATGGCCATATTACCCAAAGCAATATACAAATTTAATGCAATTCCCATCAAAATCCCTATGAGATTTTTTAAAGAAATGGAACAAAAAATCATCAGATTTATATGGAACTATAAAAAACCCCGAATAGCCAAAACAATCCTAAGGAAAAAGAATGAAGCTGGGGGCATTATAATACCTGACTTTAAACTATATTATAGGGCCACGATAATCAAAACAGCATGGTATTGGCAAAAAAATAGACACTCAGACCAATGGAACAGAATAGAAAGCCCAGAAATAAAACCACATATATATGGTCAAATAATCTTTGATAAAGGGGCCAACAACACACAATGGAGAAAAGAAAGCCTCTTCAACAAATGGTGTTGGGAAAACTGGAAAGCCACATGCAAAAGAATGAAACTCCACTACAGCCTGTCCCCGTGTACTAAAATTAATTCAAAATGGATCAAAGACCTAAATATAAGACCTGAAACAATAAAGTACATAGAAGAAGACATAGGTACTAAAATCATGGACCTGGGTTTTAAAGAACATTTTATGAACTTGACTCCAATGGCAAGCGAAGTGAAGGCAAAGATAAATGAATGGGACTACATCAGAATTAAAAGTTTTTGCTCAGCAAGAGAAACTGATATCAAAATAAACAGACAGCCAACTATATGGGAACTGATATTTTCAAACGACAGCTCAGATAGGGGCCTAATATCCAAAATTTACAAAGAACTCATAAAACTCAACAACAAACAAACAAACAATCCAATAAAAAAATGGGAAGAGGACATGAACAGACACTTCTCCCAGGAAGAGATACAAATGGCCAACAGATATATGAAAAGATGCTCAGCTTCATTAGTTATTAGAGAAATGCAAATCAAAACTACAATGAGATACCACCTCACTCCTGTTAGATTAGCTATTATCAACAAGACGGGTAATAGCAAATGTTGGAGAGGCTGTGGAGAAAAAGGAACCCTCATTCACTGTTGGTGGGACTGTAAAATAGTACAACCATTATGGAGGAAAGTATGGTGGTTCTTCAAAAAACTGCAAATAGAACTACCTTATGACCCAGCAATCCCTCTACTGGGTATATACCCCAAAACCTCAGAAACATTGATACGTGAAGACACATGTAGCCCCATGTTCATTGCAGCACTGTTCACAGTGGCCAAGACATGGAAACAACCAAAAAGCCCTTCAATAGAAGACTGGATAAAGAAGATGTGGCACATATACACTATGGAATACTACTCAGCCATAAGAAATGATGACATCAGATCATTTACAGCAAAATAGTGGGATCTTGATAACATTATAAGGAGTGAAATAAGCAAATCAGAAAAAAACAAGAACTACATGATTCCATACATTGGTGGAACATAAAAATGAGACTAAGAGACATGGACAAGAGTGTGGTGGTTACCAAGGGTGGGGGGTGAGGGAGGACATGGGAGGGAGGGAGGGAGAGAGTTAGGGGGAGGGGGAGGGGCACAGAGAACTAGATAGAGGGTGACGGAGGACAATCTGACTTTGGGCGAGGGGTTTGCAACATAATTTGATGACAAAATAACCTAGACATGTTTTCTTTGAATATATGTACCCTGATTTATTAATGTCATCCCATTACCATTAATAGAAATTTATTAAAAAAAATGAATCTACATAAATTTCAGTAAGATAATAAATAATCAAATAGACATTAAAATGTTTATGCTATTTTTACTAGGTTCAGAGAAGTCTGAAAATACAGATTTTATACAGTTTGAATAGTATGTTTTAATTAAAACAATATCAGATAAATTTTCTATGAAATAATTTCTAAAACTTGTGAGCAATGTTTTTCTGTTTGTCTTGCTATATTTGATCTAGAAAACAGGATAAATTAAGAGGTTAAAAAGCAGATTTTAATCTCTTCTTCATAAAAGGCGATAACTAAATAAGGAATTCTGTCTCCAAGATTTCATATTTTCTGTGAAAAGTATTCCCTGCTAGCTCATTGTTTTATGGTTGCTGTTTTAAAATGAAGGTGAAAAGAAATGTTAAAATAAAACCTACAGCCCTTAAAAATAATTTAACATTACAAAACTTATAATAACCTTATGTAAGACAATATATAGTAGCCATGATCCTTGAAAATATGAAGATCTATAAGTTACATCAGGAATACCTATGTAAACTTTAAAAAAATGCTTCAATATTTCCTGAAGATGCCCATGTAGAAACAAAAAATCCAAGGAATTAATAAGGAAACTTCAGACAAATCCAATTTGAGAAACATTCTACAAGTATTTGGCCTGTATTATTCTACAATTACAGGTAAATGCCAAGGTCAAGAACACAAAACAAGTTTGAAGAACTATTTCCATCTTAAGACTAAGAAGACAACCAAGTAAATGATGGTCATAATCCTTAAACGTATACTGAGCTGGAGTGGGGGGTAGCTCTGATAGAAATTACTAAGACAACTAGTTTTTCCTAAACATGAACCGAGAGCTTAATGGTAGTAAGTGTATCATTGTTAAATTCTCTGATTTTTTAAAATTGCACTGTGATTTTGTAGGGAAATATTTTCATTCTTAAGAAATAAACACAAACTAGACAGACAACAGGAAAATGAATGAATAGATAGATTGATGGATGGAACTAAATGAAAGACTTCTAAGGCTGTCAAGTGAAACAGAAACTTCACATCAGTGACTAGAATAATAAAAATTGGTAAGTCAGATGCAAGTGTGTCAAAAACAGTATCATATTCTATAAGAAATAAACCAATAAAAATTGTAAATCTGTTGTTTAAGTTCTAACAATATATTATTACTTCAATAAATAAGGTAACTAAAAATTAAAATTTAAATGTAATTTTTTTTTTTACCTAAAAAGCCTTTGTAAATTGATTGTAGTCTTTTTAATATGGAATTTTAGAAATGCACTATGGTTTTAAATTTTAAATTACAAAACGAAATATGGGACTTAAACCTTAAAAGTCTATAGAAATCAAATTTCAGATATAAATTGATGAGTTAAATGTTTACTTACTTGTCTTAAAAATTCCTTATAGACTGAAGTAATTACTATAATAAAATGCTGGAATATAATAATCAGTTTTAAGGTCATTATTTTATGCTTTTTACTCTAAAGAGAAAGAAAAGAACCTTATAGATATTAACTTGTTCGAATTTCTAATAAGTGTTATGTCACACACATGAAAAAATTACAATAGCTTCTTTCCCCTGCTCTTTGGATGAGAGATATTTGATTAAGATGAGAGATATTTGATTAAGAAAAGTCTCCATCTTGGTATGAAGCTTGAATGTTTTTCATGTTACAGCCAGTGTTACTTTCAATAGCACTATAGATTATATATAATAATTAATATTTTAAGATTAAAATAATATTGGTTAAAAAATTGAGAGCTAAAATAAGCCTGATTTCTCATTACTAGTAAGAAGGGTAAAACTCAGTTGACACATAAACACACACAGACACATTTATACATACAATTATGTTGATATTATATTATTCATCTCAGACACTTATCAAGTTACAAACCAACTGAGCAATGCTTAGGTCCTAATAAATACTCTGATTTATTGTTTCTTTCTTTTGACAACTTTACTGTCTTCAGAGAGTAGCAGATTATATTTGGAGCATACCAATGTTACATTGATTCTTAGAGAATGACTTGCAGCATGTAGCTTATACCAAAGCAAGAAAAAAAAATCCTTTAAAGATATTTTGGTCAAGGTTCAGCTGGGGAAATCTACTGACCCACTTTGAAATTAAAATGATGCTTTAGCGCACACACACACACACGTGCACACGCACACGGGGAAATTTTCCACTGAGGTTGCACACAGTAGCATATCAGAGTCCATCACTGACACCCTGAATCACCATCCCCAAGGCAAGAATGTGCATGCTAAGTTCAAGCTGCTCACTAATTACACTGAATCTGTTTTAACCTTAAATCTTTTTTAAAAAAATATGATCTTCAACAATCCAAGAATGTAATAAAAACAGAATATCATAAGCATATGAAGTTATTTCAGTTGATTTCTTTTTTTTTCGCAGTGAGTATTCCTGAGTCAATATTACATTTGCAATCATCACCTCAGTAAATATTCATATTAAAAGTAGTATTAATTTAATATCATGAAGAAATTAGAGGCAAGTCATTACTTTTCATTACTGTGAAATAAAACCCAATTCATGACAAGTATTGTGCATATAATATAATGTCATTACTGAATAAAATAAAAACTTGATGGCATATCTGTTTTTACTCACCAGTTGTTTCCACAATGCCTTCTAGGATGACGACAATCTCGAACTGTTCACTTTGCATGCTTCGCTGAGATAGGTCATAAAAGGGGCTTTTGGCATCGATCACGTGGCAAATCGTGAGGGGGGAAACAAGAAAAAGTTGATCTGCCCCTGTACTAAAACCTACATCCAGTTCAAGTTGATCAAGGGGGAGGAACTCACCCTCAGGTGTCTGCCGAGACTAGACAAGCACACAGAAAAAGAGAAGAAATCACCACTTGTACTGAAATTTTCAAGGCAGCCCAACAGTAATTTACATCATTGCCAACACTCTGCACTATCAATCATCTGCAACAAACTCCAAACAAATCATTATGCAGCTATGTTCTGGCAAATGGGCCGAAATCCCACATAGCTCATGAGGAACATCCATGCATTATTTATAATATACAGCTTACTATAATTACCATTCCCTAACTCATGAGCTTTGGAGAAATGCCTGGTCCAACAATGGCTGTTAGCACAAACTGTGCAATTGAATGTACATGTGCTAGCTACTGCTTGACATATATCACTGAATGATAACTCACTGCGTGCCATGTTCTTTTCTCACCAGGCAAATAAGCAGGCAATTCTTATGGAGTTTGTTAAAGCTAAAAAAATTTGATCATAATTTTAAAAGAGATTTGTTTCATTAGTACAAAGCAAGATTTAATAACTTATTTTCCAAGACTTTTGAAAAATTGAAAATAGACATAAACTAGAAGAGGAAATATGTTATCATATTAAATTACATTATGTACACAGTAGCTCACTGTAAAAATAAAAGGCAAAAGCTGTTAGCTAATGGCTTTCAAACTCCTAATAATAAACTGCATTAAAGTTGTTCATTCTTTTATTTTATAAATTCTAAAATATAGTGCAAAATTAGGCTAAATGGAAGCTTTTAAATCAAAATGTAATTTAATAATCTAAATTGGATAAACTTATGATTTTACTAAAACTTTCATAGAGTTGTGGCATTCACTATCAGCATAAATCCCTGTAAATTTAACTGAATAAAATGCTTGCATAGTAAACTCTGACAGAAAGTTAAATATAACTATTAAAATAAGCAAACCATGAAAATAAACCTGTTTTTTTGCTAATCATTTTCACTTCATTTTTTATATCTACTACTTATAAGGATCAAGTGTAACCAAATATTAAAGTTTAATTGATATAATGATGCTAATAAAATAAAGGCTGTTTTTAAAAAGTTGCTGACCGAAAAATTTATTTGGAAAGGGGAGGGCTTGCTGTTTCTCAAATGGGACTTGGAAACACTCAATATATTTTAACAGGCTCCTTGCAAAGCTAATTCAATAAAAATAAATATATAAATAAATAATAAAACCAGAATCTGTAACAGGTCTGTCCAATGAAGTGGTAGTTTGAAGGCATCATCTTTACTCTCAAAATTTCAAGAAATACACTGGCTTTTTCCATGGAGTGAGTGTGAAAACACTGAGAAACGTGGCCTAGCAGGATTCCTCCATGACAGAACAATTTTCAAATGGGTGAGGGTTGTTAAGGCAGAAATTGCTACAAAGAGTCTCAACAGCACAAATAGTTAATTATAGAAGTTTCTTTGTAACAAATGATACTTAGGGATGTTATTTGTGTAGAAAAAAATCCAGTGAAAATATTGAGATGGTTTTTCTTCTCTATCTTGTGAGGGGTTAATTTAAAAGAAAGAAAGAAAGAAAGACAAAGAAAAGATTACTGATAAGAAAGAAAAATCCCCTGAAAACCTGATGGTGTAAAAATAAACACAACAGCTCTACCAACCAATGTTAGAGAAAATTTGGTATTTCTAGCCAGTATAAGTCACCCATGTTTCTAAACCTATCCTCAAATCCATAAAATATGGATGAGACTAGCATCTTTCCAACTACACCATTATGTAACAAGTATTGATTAAAAGCCATAATCAAAACAAACCCATATTGTTTTCTCACCTACTAAGAAACAGGTGCTATATAAACACAAGGTGGTATTCTGATGTTTATAATTAATGAACAGACATTGGGACAATTTGCTAACTATTCTAAGCTCTGCTTTTTCAGCACTAAATGAAAGTGTTCGTAAAGGTAATTCTTGAAACACTCAATTTCCTATGTATTTAAAAATCATTTTCCCCAAAGGAGATATATTTTTCCAATGATTATATACGTACCAAAAAATTAAAATTCATCTTTTTTATGTATTTGTTATTTATGTCTGTGCCTCGGTCTAAATGCTTTTGAGTAAGGAATTAACTTTTATGTTCCCTGATGATTCAAAAACCCATAAAAAGAAGTGGCCTAGAAGTATGCAACCTATCAGGAGAATGCCAGCTTAGAGTGAGAAATATTTTGTTTTTAGAAAATCGGCCAATTCATAAATAGATAGGTAATTTAGACTTAAATATGCTTGGAAATGCTCTATTCAAAATTCATATACTTTCTAATTTTAAAAATCTGTCCTATATACTCAAAATTATATCTATTCCAACCCCCACAATGTTTTGCATCATATCCAGTTCTTGGTAGGAAGAAGTTAACTATACTTATTTTGTGGCACTGTGGAAAAGTAATAATACTACAATTCTTTGAAAAATGTTCTCCATGTTTATATATTTTTCAGGTAAGTGCAATTCCCTACATATTCATTGAAAATTATGTCCCAGTGGACACTATCTAATTTATTCTTTCTTTAAATGACTCTGAGACACCACATTTATCCACAATTTTATCTTTCAGGTCTTCTTTTAGGCCATCAAATAATACAACTCTACATATGCTTAGCACCCCGAGTTTTATTTCCTTCTTTTACCCTAGACTGGAAAGCTTATTAATCTCTGAATTAAATAGAACACATTTCTATTTATAAGAGTGAATGATGTGGAATCATGGAATTGTTTCAAGTCTGAGTTCTTGGTTAGAGCAAGGTTATGTCATCAATGTTCAACCAAATACTTATTATGCTCCAGAAACTTACATATGCCTACAGAATACATTTTCAGAAACACACACTTCTATTCTAGGCTTACAAAAATATCTAATCTAGGTTTTTCTAATTCTGATTCAATTCTAGAGATTTTCTGGGACAAACCGGGAAAAATGCTTAAAGTCTCTCAACCTGCATATGTGGAGTGAGGGAACTAATGTTCAAGGAACTGTGATATACACATGAATGGAAAAGAAAAGACAGAAAAGGAATTATGTGTGTGTCTTTATAAACTTAAACCATGATCTAAACCTTGAGTATGTAATAAATCAGTAGCATTATTCCAACAGTTTCTAATTATTTTACTTAACTATCAATTACCAAAATTTGCCCCAAATTTTTAATAATAAGCATACAAAATTTTAGATAAAACCAATTTACCAATTTAACATTTACTACACTATCTTTTCTTTTCTTTTTTAGTGAGAGGAGGGGAGGCAGAGAGACAGTCTCCCACATAAGCCCTGACCACGATCTACCAAGCAAGCCTACTTGGGGGCAATGCTCTGCCCATCTGGAGCCCTTGCTCCATTGCTGAGCAACAAAGCCACTTTTTTTCTTTTTAGCATCTGAAGCAGAGACCACGGAGCCATCCTCAGCACCCATGGTCAACTCGCTGATACCAATCGAGCCATGACTGCAGGGAAGAGAGAGAGAGAGAGAGAGAGAGAGAGAGAGAGAAGCGAGAGGGGAAAGGGTGGAGAAGCAGATGGTTGTTTCTCCTGTGTGCCCTGATTGGGAATTGAACCTGGGACTTCCACATGCCCGGCCAATGCTCTACCACTGAGCCAACCAGCCAGGGCTTATTACACTATCTTAAGAATTATGATACAAGAACAAATCTTTCATAAATAGTGCAATCTGTTGATAGTCCAAATTATCTCATTTATCATAAACTTCCTAATTTCAAAGGGAACACAAAACATTAATATTTTCTAGGTTAAAAATATGCATAAATGGGTATAATAAAGATCAATAATAATTAAGATAATTGCTAAAGGTTGAGACTGAAAGAGTAAATTATTTAAATTTCTGAAGAGTAGATAACTAAAGTTGACTTCAATTGATGAAATAATCATTTAGAATCATAAAACTATTGAATGATCAAGAAAATGTAAAAAAGGTGCAAGAAAATTCATGGGAAATTGGTAATTCTTAAAAATTTAGAACATAATTTGAAAATACTAGGACCTGATTTGGTTTGATACAACTTTTATTTTCAATTATATGAAATTTTGGGAAGAAAATAAACATCTTTTCATCATTTGAAAGGCTTCCTGGTTGACTAAATTATAACAAATACTAAGAAATAAGAGAAAAATCAAAGAAATCTAGAGCTTGAAGTTTGTTTAAATTTACTGTCCCAAAAAGGTTATAATTCTAAGATCATAAATTTTTTAAATGATTTTGTACAATTTAGGCTGTGAAAGTTATTTCTAACATATTTTTCCTAAAAAATATTGCTATTTAAAAATAGTATTTTTATTCTACACATTTTAAATATTGGCAAATGAAGTTATGTGTAGGGTTTAAGGCTTGTTCCTCATTTTATATTCACATGTGTTCATTTCAAAGAAGCAGCAAATGACTTTCAGCTGAGTCCAAAAAGGCCTACAGATAATGAATTACAATTCTGATTCCAGGTGAAAAAAGATTCAAGTCACAGATGCCTAGGAGGGACTATTATGATAGTTCTCTATCACATAATTTACAGATAAATAGTTTTCATATTATAAATGAAAAACTGTTGAGTACTTATCCAAAGAAACACATACACGCACACACACATACATCTAGGGACCACATTTAACATTGTCCTGGCATAAACAGATCCACATTTTGCCATCCTCAATCTGAGAAATTTGTGACCAGTTTCCCACATTCATTCAGCAAGAACACACTTCACCAATACAATCAATCTCTTTTCTGCCTTTCTCCCATCTCTCTAACCCATAACTCTGTTCTAATTATAGCCAGTGTGCTCTTTTTCCTAGCTCCAAGGGAGGGTCAGGGAATTTTGAATAAAACATTTAATCACCAACATCTGACTTAGGAGATTTACCTTTATTATATTCTAAGGTTTGATCCATGCCCCACCACCTCCCACAAGTCCCTAAGCTAAAAGACACTGGAAGCGAAGGGTCAAGAAAGAAAAAGAAAGAAAGGAATTGAGGGACAATTGGAGAAGGCAAGTAATTTCTTGCCTACCACCTTTCCAGGGTTTTATCTATAATTTTACTTCTCCTCTTTAAGTGTGTGTGTGAGAGTGTGTGTGTGAGTGTGTGAGTGTGTGTGTGTGTGTGTGTGTGTGTGTGTTTTGAAGATATGCTGAAGTCAGGAAGAAAATACAAGGAATGAGGTCAGAGTACTCTCTGGAAACTAAAATTAGGAAATGAGCCAAAATGCCAGTACCAGGATAAGGAACAAAAAATGCCTTGTGACTCAGAGCGGTTCTGGCAATGGTTTTGAGACAAACACCAAAATTAAAGTCAGATACAGAAGTATGAGGATGTATAATTTTAGTTGAACTATCTACAGTTAAATTGTACATTTCTTTGGACTCCTTAAGATTGAAATTCCATCAATGCTCAGGTGGAAAAAAACTATGACCAACATAAAATCTAAAATAAAGATTTTTAAAACTGAGCTACTTGTCCCTTAAAAATATGTTCACTTTATAAAAAGAAAGTACCTCATGCAGTGAATTTGCATTGTAATAAATTATTAAAGACTTTTATACCATTCAAATGAAATGACAGCTTTATAATTCCTTGGGGGCCTTTTATGGAATTTATAATAACTGTGGACAGAATTTATATTCTCACATGCATATTCCCCTCCTACTCACAAACACCCTCAAATCCATTAAATGCTTTTTCCTGCTTCTCTTTATCATTTCTCCTTACTTACTGCTGTTTATTTTGGGTCTTTTTGTCCTTTATTTCTATGCACACTATATTCTCCTGAGCACAAGCCACCCTGTACTTTTCAGTACTATATTAAAAATAAAGAACAAAAACAAATAAAACAACATAATACTATTTTTAAAATAATAAAAATTATAGCTTTTTAGAAAGAACACAAGTTTTCTAATTATTGGAGAATTATGATAATTGTGTCAGAAAAAAGCAAATCTAGACTAAATAGGAATTGTGCTTTTTTTCCCCCAAAGTTGTAATTAATCCACATAAAAATTCACACACATTATAAGATCTAGCCCCCAAGAATTTTGGGGTACTCAGTTGTGGGCATCTTGAATATTTTTATTAATAGCTTATATGATGTTCAGGAAAAATTTTTAAGTAGATATTCATTTGTGGGTTTAATTTTTTTTAAAAGTAACTAATTATCTCAAGATTAAAACTGAAGAGCAAATTGGCCTAGCTCAATCAGTGCAAAGAGTCAATCATACAAAATAAGCTCACACAAAGTCAAAAGCATAACTGCATTTAAGTGCAAGGTATGAAAGGAAGACAACTTAATAAACAAGTGAAAAAAATTCAGGAATCATGTGTCCAGAAATAACATTAGTTAAAGGTTTAACAAAATACTAAGACATAGAAAAGGTTGAGGAGCTTCTTGGTTTTACAGACAACTTTGTTTTTCACTGCATCTTCATTTGCTCACATTTACATGGGGAAACCAGATAGCGCTCAATTTGAGTATCCATATAAATGAATAATTTAAAAAGTGAGTGTAAAAATAATGTATGTGATACACTAGAAGAAGATTGTACACTATTACTTTTTAATAAGTAAAAGTTAAAGGTTGCACAACTGAGCTCCTAAGAATGTCTATTACCATTTGCAATGAGAAAAACTTATTCTTATCTCTTTATTTCAAAATATGGATTCAACAATAGTTGATTTTATGTTTAATTTATGTAAATAAGGATTAACTGGGTGCCTACATATCATATATTATATACATGATGGGTTCTGAATAATAAGTTTAGAAATTCTTGAATAATGTATTAGAGATTATTTAAATCTTCCCCTAAGAAGATGTAAATCTAGGGCAGCCAACCTTTAGTATTAGATTTGTAGAAAGGAGTACATGAAATTTCCAAATCCTTTATACCCAACAACAAATTACAAGGTCCAACATTTCAGCCATTAATACAGTTTTATTAAAATTTTCAACTAGATAATATATTTTAACTTAACATGAAAGTTTTATTAAAACTTTCAACTAGATAATATATTAATATGGCTATGCTGTTGATTAATCTCTATATTTTTGGTTAAAGAGTAACTAAAATAAATTGAAAGTTTAAATAAAAAATCTACATGGTGATGAAAAGAGGAAAAGAATATTCATCTTAAAAGAGATGATAAACTTACCAATTTTAAATTAAAAATTACTTCAAAATAAATTCTTTATTTTTTATTTAATCTACTTATTTTATATTTTGAGTGAAAAAAAGGATCAACTGTTTAGGCATAAAAATAGAAAAGTATATTTTATGTATTTGATATATATTTTATAGAAATAAATTTCATTATTTGCAATCTTGGAAGACAGGAATAGAGTTCAAGTAAAATTTGTTTTCATCTAAGTAACAATTAAAAACATGGCAGAGAAGTTATAAAAACACAAACAAAAAAATACCCTTTCATCAAAACTTAGGGTATTCAAAAGAAGTATGCTTGGAAAATGTCTCAGTAGCAAGGGTTAGAAACACTTATGTTCTTGTATTATTCCATACGTAGGTGGGACATAATACTGAAACTAAGAGACATTGACAAGAGTGTGGTGGTTACGGGGGGGGGGGGGAATGGGAGAGGGATAGGGGGTGGGGAGGGGCACAAAGAAAACAAGATAGAAGGTGACAGAGGACAATCTGACTTTGGGTGGTGGGTATGCAACATAATTGAACGACAAGATAACCTGGACTTGTTATCTTTGAATATATGTATCCTGATTTATTGATGTCACCCCATTAAAAAAATAAAATTATAAAAAAAAAAAAAAGAAACACTTATGTTCTTACAATCTTCCCAAGAATAAAAAGTACCTTATAATAATTAAATAGAAATTTTATATTAATACTGAAAAATAAAATTTTATTTAGCAAATGAAAAAAAAAGAGTAATAGAAAAATACAGGAATAGGCAAAAGTAGGTTTACAGTTGTTTTATGGACAATAATACAATGATTGCTAATAAGAATAAACTGTTTTGCATACTCACAACTGTAAACCTACTTTTGCTTCACTTTGTATAAGTGAAATTAAATTAGGTAATAGAACTAACATACATAGACAATAATTACTACCATTAAATATAATGGGTTTTGGTTCCTTAAAATTCTGTATATTTCTCTTTATTAAAGATTCATAAGCCTTACATTTAAAATGTCAAACAGAGATAAAAGGAAGAAACTGAATATGTGTAGTAATATTTACTAAGAAGGCTGTCTAAGATTGATACCAAAATATTATTACTATATGATTTTGGTATAGCTTCTCTTTAAAAATATAGTTGGTTGTTTTAGGTCACTTCCTATTAGTCCCTAGTTTAAAAAAATAATAATAAAGCAACTTATTGAAAACAAATCTTCCACCTGATTTTGCTGAATGTTACCAGTTCCCCCAAAAAACATGACTTATTTTTAATAAAGTCTAAGGAAATGATAAGTACTATGAGAATTCATTTTAATTACCATGGCTATAAGAAAAATCAACTTCAAACAAACTATACTAACTGGCTGGATGAGGAGTTGCTACAGATTAACTCTCTTGTTTCACAAAAATCAAAAGAGAATTTCACCATAATTTTGTTTAAATATAAATTGATGCCACATGTCAATCATTTTAACTTTTTAGTGATGATAACTTCCTAACAAATAAAAAGCAAAGAATTTTATAGAAATACCATACATATTATTTTAATTAGATGTTGTTTTTATCACCTTGTGTTGATATAGCACCTTGGTCCAAATTTGCCAACACTATAATTCTTTCATGTATTTAGTTTTAATCAGGACAATCCTTAAGGTATATTTGTTACATGGTCCTATGCACAGAAATGATTATCAGTGTTCTGAACCACTGTAGAGACTGAATAATTCAGATTTATTGTACCTTTGTAAAAAGGAAGGAAGGAAGGAAGGAAGGAAGGAAGGAAGGAAGGAAGGAAGGAAGGAAGGAAGGAAGGAAAGAAGGAAAGAAAGAAAGAAAGAAGGAAGGAAGAAAAGAGGGAGATGGAGGAAGAGAGAGGGAGAAAGGGAGAGGGAGGGAGGAAGGGGAGCAAGGGGAGGGACGGAGGGAGGAAGGGAGGAAGGAAGGAAGGAAGGAAGGAAGGAAGGAAGGAAGGAGTAAGGAAGAAAGAGAGAGAGAAAGGAAGAAAGAGAAAGAAAGAACAAAAAACAAAAAAATACTGGTATGTAGATTAATTCTAATTATTGCTGGTTTTATTAAAATAAAAGTTGATAAAGACTAAAAACACTTAAAAATATGTTGCCTTGAAAGGATATTTGCTTTAATAAATGCCTTATATGCTTGAAAAACTGGAGAACAGCATGTAAAAGTGACCTTTAAAGTCTAATTTTAAATTTCCAGTAGACCAATCAATATGGTAATCTTCAATAGAATTTCCTCAATAAGAATCCAAAGTAACATGTAAACATGGATTCCTTGACAGAGACTTTTGCACTATATTAACAAAGTATTTCTATCTTCCTAGTGAGCCTAACATAAAAACATTATACAGCTAGTTCTCTTCATAGAAATAGGCACATACAACTAATAGTCAATAAACATATCTACAGCACAACTGTTTAGCGGCTAAACTTTAACCTGATCCAAACAATTTGATTAGTTCAGTGATCAATAAAACAATATGCTAAGTTAAATAAGAAAATGTATACAGCTCATTGAAGTTGATTATACAGAATAGATCTATTCCAAAATTTTTATTTTTAGTTATCTTAATGAACATATACATCAGAATCAGGTTGAAAATTTTCCACTATGCCATACAAACTTTAGTTTATATATTGTCTGTAGCATAGCAAATACACATATGATGTAGAATGACAGGACAACTGAAGTGTTTAATTCTAATAATTTACTAAGCAACATGGTTAGGAGTAATTAAGGTAGCATCTTATACATGAATAGTGAAAATGACACCAGTGCCAAACTTTTTTAAAGTGCACAGAATCACTTTCAGCTACAATGTAAGTTGAGGCTGTATAAACCAATATACTTGTAGAGAGGAAATAGACATTTCAATGGCAAAATCTTAATTTACCTATTTATCAGATTTTCATTTTATTAATGCTAAATTCAGAAACTGGTTATTTGTGTAACCCAGATAAATTTTCCAGATTTTATTTGAGGTCATCATTTTAAATTTATGGACACTTGAAAACTACCTAAGGGTAAATTCCTCAAAAAGATGAACTGAAAATAACATAGAGAGAGAACTGGGCTGTATCCTACTTTCCCAGACTCCAACTGGGTGAGAGATCAGGGTGGGCTTCTCTTCTTGCTTGTAGTAATGCCCTCTAACGACTAGATGAACCTCACTTTAATAACCACTCTCTGTGCAATTTGTTTTAGCATTTACACTGGTGATAGTAGGAAGCAATCTTCTTTAATGGATGCTGAAAAGCTTCAAGTGAAATCTGTAATTGACAAAGGCTTCATAGAAATAGGCAATTGAGAATTAAATTAAACAAGAGGCTCTACAGGAAAAAAACACTCGAGCTTTCATAGAATACTTCTCTAGGAAAATATTTAGTAAAAATAAAAATTTTAAAGAACCAAGTGTTGCTGCTTCCACTTTATTGACTCTCAGGTCTACGTGCTCATTAAAAAGATGACCACAGATTAGAGTTCATGTTATTGGGTCTAGACTCGAGAGGCATAATCCACCTGCTGATATTATTAGAAGGAAAAAAAAGAAAGTAAGGAAGAAAAACCTTAAGTAAAAGTTGGGGTAAGTTCAGCACCAATTTCTCCAAAATAAAAGCCGCCCAGTTTTAGTACCCCACATTTACTGAAGCATTGACAACAAATCCAGAGAGCTCTAAAGAGCAAAGGATCAAGCGGAACACTGGGCACACCGCTTTCCTCTGTGCTCCAGGAAACAGCAGCTCTCCTAAGTGTAACTAGTGCGGGCAGTGATACAAGCACACTCAAGTAAGGGATACCACAAAAGCACTGGAGTGAGTGGGAAAAGAACAATCCTGTCCACTGTGCTTTCTGGGCCGCAGCCCGATCCCTACCCTGCCCTGAAGAAGCTCACCTGCGGCGGGAGTTAGGAGCAGGGGCTGGGGCGGCCCTGGAGCCGGAGGCCGGCGGCCGCCAGGGGGGCAGGGGGCGGGTCGCACTTACTTTGAGCAGCTTGCAGCGGATCTGCGCGGAGACCATGTGGCTGTTGCGCAGGTTGCCCACCCGGAACATGAGCGTGAGTTTTCCGTCCCTCATGGAAATCACCGCGTGCTCGCTGAACATGAGGGTCTCCGCTCGCTTCTTGGGCTGGGACATCTTGATGAACATGCAGCCGATGAGGAAGGCGTCCACGATGGAGCCGAGGATGGACTGGAACAGGAAGAGGATGATGCCCTCGGGGCACTTGTCGGTGATGTAGCGGTAGCCGTAGCCGATGGTGGCCTCCGTCTCGATGAAAAAGAGGAAGGCGGAGGGGAAGTTGTACACGTTGGCCACGCAGGGCGTGTAGTTGCCGACGTGCGCTTTGTTGAGGTCGCCCCGCGTGTAGGCGATCACCCACCACATGGACGCCATGAAGAGCCAGGCCACGGTGTAGGTGAGGATGAAGATGAAGAGGTTCCAGCGCCACTTGAGGTCCACCAGGGTGGTGAAGAGGTCCGAGAGGTAGCGGCTCGTCTCGCTGCCCAGGTTGCCGTGCTGCACATTGCACCGGCCGTTCTTGTCCACGAACCGCTGCCGCTTTTTCTTGGGCACCAGCTGCTGCTGCGGGCCCTGGCCCGGCCCCTGGGGCTGCAAGCCCGCGCCGCTGGACGAGGTGGTCACTACTTGGTAATCGTCCCCAAATTTCCTTCGGAGTGCAGACATACTACGGAGGGGCGAGCCAGAGTCACGCGCGAAGCTTAGTGCGAGAAACCGAGCGCTGCCAACAGCACCAACGACGCGGGGCGCGGGGGTGAGGGGCGCAGAGCGGGCGCGCCCGGGTGGGGGGCGCACCGGCAGGTGGCGGCGGGCTCTGCGGGCGCCTCCCCTCTCCGGGGACGGAGGCTTTCCTCTCCAGCTGAGTCTTTAAAAAGTCTTCTCCCGCACTCCAGGCAGGAGGGATGCGAGGACCAGAAGCGCGATTTTGCCTCCAGGGTTTGCGAGGCTCCTGTGTGCCTCCTCCCCCACCCGCATCCCGGGCCCCCGGTGCCTGCCCGCAGCGCTCCCGCCCACCCCGCAGCGCTCCCGAACTGACTCTCTAAATTAACAGTTGACAAGTGAGTTCCACTCCACCTGCCAACGCGCCGAGATGTCAGAGCGGCGCTCCCTGCTCGGACCAGACCCTCCCCCCGCCCCGCCGCTCCGGATCGCCCGCCCCCCGAGCGGCTGCTGGCTGCGCCCGGCGCTCCGGCCTCCTATCTTTTGGCCAAAATCCCGCCCAGAGGCATGTCTGCCGGTCGCCGGTGCAGCACCCCCTCCCCGCGCCCTCTGGTCTCACAGCCCTCGCGCCGGACTCCAGAGACGTGTCCTGGCGTCCACCTGCCGCCGAGTTTCCGTGGGCGCCCCCAGGCCCCCCGGACGGACCCCGAGGGCCCCCGGCCACCCCCGCGCGCGGCGGAGAGGCGGCGGCACCAGAACCGCAGCACTCACCCCGCGGGAGACCGCGTCGCGGGCGGCAGCGGCAGCCGGGCCTCGCACTCCGCGCTCGGGGCTGTGTTCCTCGCCCCCACTTTTGCTGCTGAAGCACGATGGGCGCTCGTGCGGGTCCCCAAGCTCCTCAACTTCCAGAGGGCGCCGCGCTGCCCCCGCCGGAACGATCCTGGAGCTCGGGGCACAGACTGGTTGGAGCGCGGGACTTGGGGCTCCTTGGGGCTGTGCTTCCCAGCAGGCGACGGCGGCACTGGTGTGAGGGGTTCGAGCCTCGGGCTTCCGGTCACTTGCAGGTTAAAGACTGGCGCCGCTCCAGCTTTGCCTCTGCTTCACGGTCTTTCCTTTGCTTCTTTCTTTCTCGGTCTCCCCACTCCCCGTCCGCGGTTCCGTGGCCGGAGTGCAAGACGCCAGGCGCCAGCAGGAGCGGCAGGAGAGCAGTGTGTGCGCTAGTGCGTGTGATCAGCTGCAGAGCCGCGCTGGCCCCGCCTGTCCCTGCCTTCCCCCGCCGCCCCACCAGCCCAAACTGCACCTCCGCGCCTCAGTTGAGCCTGCAGTGTCTGGCAGCTCGGGAAAACGCGAGCCCCTCCAATGAGAAGCGACTCTCAATGGACTCCCAAACGCTAGGCTACACTTCTCCGCCCCTATGCACCCATCAGGCAGAAAGCCCCCAGCAAGCAGCAAATGCAGCTCTCCAAAAGCAAAGCAGTATATCTATAACTAGGGCTCTCATTTAAAACGATACCTGAATTTAGGGATACCTCACAGAGACCCATCTGGTTCCGAGATAAACATGTTCAGAACTCAAAGTTGCAAGTAGCAAGGAGGGCCTTAGTATGCAACAGAAAGGAGGGAAGACTCATAGGGAAGCTCATAATCTTTCCTGAAAATGGCTCTAATTAAAAAGGTGCAGGATGTCCAGAGTTAATGTGTGGCTGTAATTGAGGGAAGAAGGCTGCATTTGAATGGCTCAGGCTTAGCAGTTAACTTAATGGAGGGGCAAAGTGCAGAAATAGCTAATATAGTGCCCATGTGTAAATACCAGCTTATTTACCACATTTCATGTTTGTTTTAAAAATGCCAGGGTATCTTGTGGCATATTCAGTACATTCAGTACCGTGTATAATTGATTTTGTTGGAAAAATCATCAGATCCTGTGATTGTTAAAGCAAAGGGCTGCTATAAAACTCCCAAGCAAAGGAAAATAAGTACATAATCACTCTACCACTTCTCTGCCTATAGGCACTCACTCCCCTCTACCTCTCTAAACCTTAGTGCAGGCAAGCATGTCACCTTCTCACCCATAAACTGAGGACTCTTCACTGTTACTTAGTTTAAACAGCTACCAAGAGTTACCGGCTCTTCTGTAGGCTGCCTGATAAGAGGTCAGTAATTCTGTTATTCTTTAGGATTGCATAAGAAGGGAAAGTGACACTGTGGGAAATGTAAACTGTTCTGGGCATGAAATCATAAGACCTGATTTGTGTCCTGGCCCTGTTATTACAAACTGTGTGACCTTGAGCAAGTAGCTAAGTATCTTTGGGCTCCAATTTTCTTCTCTGAAAAATTGGGAGCTTTAACATATTTCCAAAGTTGGTACGGAAGAAGAGAACAAATGTGGTTTTATTACTACTTTTGCTGCAAGGGATGTTATTTACTCAGGATGTAAAAAATACAGAAAAGCCGAGAATTGATTAGAAGTGAGTTTTCGAAGTTGGTCCTATCCTGTGAACTAACAGGTGAACTGTCCTCTCATATGTGATTGCTCTCTCCCTAACTCACGATGCCTTTACCAAGCTGGCTTCTTTGAATACCTGAAGTCCACTGAAGCATAATCCATATCCTGTACATTTAAGCTATCTGTTCCCTCTTTCTGGAAAGTTCTTGCCCTACTGCTCCATGTTGGTGGTTCCTTCTTTCATTTAACCTGAATGCATCCTCCTAGGGAGATCTTCATTAGCCACATACTTCCTACAGCATCATATTGGTTCATTTTCTTCATAGCACCCCCCACCACCACCGGATGCTACTGTATTTATTTGGGTGTTTTCTCTCTCCCTCATATCACAGTCTTGGAATGCAAGCTCCACCAGAACAAAAACCTTGTCTGTCTTGTTTACTGCCATCCCCCCTACACCTAGAACATAGCCTGCCACATATTAGTTCCACAATTAGTATTTGTTGGATCAATAACATTCACCAATCCACATCACTAAGAACTCTACATATATTGACACTCTCTTTGAGTAATACAGAATTAAAAGTCATCACTGAATCAGGTCACTTATATGATTTAATATAAAAAAGTAAATAAAAATAATTTTTCCTCTGTGAATAAAATTGATATTCAATCTGATACTAATTTCTTTTGATTATAGCACTTTTTTGATTAAGAGATATATATAATATATCTCTTATATGATTTACCCTCTCCCTTTAAAAATTGCTACTGACTTCCTTCAAATATTCATTTCATTTTTGGCCCAATGTGAAATGAGTTTCTTGCCTTCAGTCTTTTACTACTTCAGACTGTCCTAGATACTAGATTTATTTCCTTAGAATCATAAAGCTTTAGCAAGGAAATGGAAACCAAAGAGTTCTATGATTACTTCATTTAATTATTTTATTCCCAAGCTTTTAAACTTTTCCATTTTTTCCCCCACTCAGACTGCTCTTCCCCCTTTTCCTCCCTCAAAAGATGAAAAGAACTGGCCCTGGCCAGTTGGCTCAGTGGTAGAGCATCTGCTTCTCCACCCCTTCTCTTGCCCTCTCCCCCAACCCCCATCCCCACAGCCATGGCTTGAATGATTCAAGCTAAGTTGGCTCCAGTCACCTCAGGTGCTAAAATAGCCTCGTTGCTGAGCAACAGAGCAACAGCCAAGCAAGACAGAGCAGCCACCCAGACACTCAGATGGGCAGAGCAATGCCTAATATGGGGCTTGATTTGTGGATCCCTGTCAGGAGTCAGGGCCCATGGCGGAGTCTGTCTCTGCCTCTCCACCTCTCCTTTAATTTTAAATAAAAGAGAAAGAAGAACTACCATCAGTGGCTAACAGCAGTTGCAAAAGCAACACCAAGAGCCAGCTTCAGATTCGGGAGAGAATGTTACGCTTCCTCCTCGTGGTCCTAGGTGCTCTAGACTTTCAGAGAAACTTCTCGGGTATCAAACTACAGAAATGATCCATGAAAGTGTGCTCTTATTCTCACTTTAAAGAAAAACAAAACAGTTTTCTATGAAAAACCTTTGCTATTTTTTAACAATCAAATTTATAAACAATTTTATACTTCAAGAAACATAGTCTAATGTAATCTCATTTAAGTAATAAAAAAATTTAGGCTAGAAAGAGAAAATAACTTGCTCAATATTAGAGTTGCTCAGTGGAAACTTTGAGATTTGTAATCAGAACACTGTACCTCCAGAACCTGGGCACTCTGCCACCCCTTACAGGGAGGGTTACTAGCAGTTTCTAATTTATAACGAGGTCTTCCTCCACTTCTAGGTCATACTTCTCATATAGGTTGAGATTTTAGGTCCTCTTAAATATGCCTGATCTATATTTCCAAAATGATCTCCTATCCTCCCTTTAAGGTGGGCAACACTCCAGCCAACGGTGACTGATACCAATTCCCCAAACATGGCCTACACTAACTGTATTTGTTCAACTTCTTTCTTGTCACTTAAGTACCCTTGTTCTGCCCCTGTGAAATCCAAAACACAATCACTAGAGAAGGAAATAATTTCTCTGGCTTCTACTTCAAGTGCCACTTCCCTCATGAAGCTTCACCTTATACTTCCACTAATAAAAATCTTTCCTCTTGAAGTCTCATTTTCCTAGCCTGTATTGGAGCTTAGAATTATTCAAGATTTTCCCTAAAAGCACCCTGATTATCCACATCTTAATATTTTTACTTCATTCAGTACTCCAGTTATCCAACCTTGCCTTGCATATGGTAAATATTTAATAAATTTTTAAAGAGAACTAAAATGTATTTATCCTACTTTAATGTAATATGCTTAGTGCTTGGTACTTTTTACATTAGTATTTTCATTGCATAGCTAGATAGAAAGACAGTAAAGCAGGTATTCTAAAACATATCTGCTCATTTTCACAGTCTTTATTCTTTTAAAGAAACACTACCGGCTGATACGTTAAATATTTTTTTTAGGATGCTATCATGTCACACTTTAAATGTGCTTGAGCTTTGACCTATCTGTGACAATAAGTCCAACTCTTCAAGAATATATAAAGATGAACCAAACTCATCTTCCCTGTCAGGACAGCTGCTTTCATGATGAGGTTCTGGAGGGCAGCCAGCCCCCTGGTGTCAAAACCAGGCAGGATGTGTGGGGAATGGATGACAGACGGCTCCCTAATCAGGTGCTGTCTGATGAACTGAAGTGAAATATTGAAAACACAATGGGTCAAAGGAAGGAGAGGCACACAATTTCAGCCAAAGCCACAAAACCAGAAAACTATAACTACAGAACACACAATCATTTGGAGTCTAACATATAAAGGTAGGGTGGTAGATTATAAACAATCATATACATCTTGGAGGGAAGGCGGAAGGGTATCAAAGCTACATGTACCAACAAACTCAGTTAAGAGAAACTACCTATTTATTTTGTGTCCAAAATTAGCAATATCACGAAAAACTGTAACTTCAATAATAAAGGATATGATTCTGTTTTTTAATACTAAAAAAACATGACTTTACACATGTACTCACCCAGTTATGTAACTAAACAGTGTGAGGAAAAGAATACGTTTAATGTAAAAGAAGAAAAACCTCTGCCCTTGAGAAGTCCAATTTCTAAAAATGACTTAATCGGCCAACTGTGAAAAAAAGCAAGGCTTTGAACATCTCAGCATACCTGGAGTCTGTCTCCTCATCATTCACTTATTATCACTGTGATTCTTGCTACATGATAGTCTGCATGACCAGAAATATTAATTACTCTCAGATGAAATGGCATTGCATTTAATACTTCTATACTCCTAATCATACCATTCTCCAAAGCACAATGAAGAAATGGGAAGGTCTGGTAGCTGAAGCTCTTTATTTCAAAAGGTAACACATTCACGTTGTCACCATATATTCTATTATATCTGGGAAGAGGTCACTCTTTGAAATTCTATATGCAATTTTGGGCAATAGAATGCTGGTATTTTTTTAACCTTCTTAAAAATATGATACTGAATGTATTTACTCTCTTGACAGAGAAAAAGGAGGAAGGGAAGGGGAAGAAGGAGAAAAATGAAAGAAAAAGAAAAAGCTCTTGCCAATTGGCTCAGTAGTAGAGCATCAGCCAGGCATGTGGAAGTCCCAGGTTTGATTTCCAAACAGGAACACAGGAGAAGCGACCATCTGCTTCTCCACTCTTTCCTCTTCTCTCTCCCTTTCTCTCTCTCACTTCTCCTCCCGCAGCCATGGCTCAGGTGGTTTGAGCAAAGTTGGCTCTGGGCGCTGAGCATGGCTCCAATGGCCTTGCCTCGGGCACTAAAAGAGGTAGGTTGTGGAGCAATGGAGCAGCAACCCCAGATGGGCAGAGCAGCGCCCTGGTAGGGGGCTTGCTGGGTAGATCCCAGTCCAGGCACATGTAGGAGTCTGTCTCTCTGCCTTCTTCTCCCACCACTTAAAAGTAAATATGTAAATAAATAAATAAATACATATATACATACATTAAAAAAAAAAGAAGTCAGTTTGAGATTTGATTGTGCAGACTTGAGAACAGAGCCATTGCCATGCCATGGCAGATGACTCATCCAGCTCTCAATCTTGGCTCCATCCCAGCCTCTGCCTGAGCATTCAGAGAAAAGCAAAATGCCATTGTCACTTGAAGGCCATTTATTTAACAGGGCTTCCCTGACTTAAACTCTCTTTACTCCAACGCTGTACATGAAAGAATAGGGTTTTTAAAAAGTCTTCCAGAACTCAACATCTGTTAATAAAGAAATAATTGTTTTTATCAGACCCAAGGGTTTATTGGCAAAGCATCAAGGAAAAATAACAATTTGCTATCCTTTTCCATGTCAGTTGAAGTTATACTTCTGAGGATTTCTCCTCTGAGAATACCAGTGAAACACCAGATGTCAAAATTTGGACAAGAATATTGTGTAGTTCAAGCCAACAGATAATGTGTACAAACCATGTTCCTAGCATTAGGTCATGGGTTGTGCAGGTTAGAAATGATGACGCCATGCTAACAAAATATATTAACAACAATATTCATAATAAGTATAATGTGGTAAGCACCTAAAGGAAGATTGCTTCATTAACATTTAAAAGAGCAAGTCTACTTTTTCAGTTAAAGTTAAGTTTTTTGTAATACTTACCTAACTGGAATCACTTACATTTTATTAAGCATTAAGTAACTTCTGTCCAAACAACATTATTTTTGAAATCTAAAGATAAATTTTCATTATTTAGTTATTTATTTATTTAAGCAAAAGAAGGGGTGGGGGGACAGACAGGGACAGACAGCTAAGAAGGGGGAGAAATGAGAAGCATCAGCTCATAGTTGCAGCACCTTAGTTTTCCATTAATTGTTTTCTCATGTGCCTTGATGAAGGGGGGGGTGTTGCTCCAGCTGAGCCAGCAACTTTTGGGCCCAAGTCAGCCACCATGAGTCATGTCTGTGATCTCACACTCAGGCTGGCAACCACACACTCAAGCTGGTGAGCTAGCACTCAAGCTGGTGACCCTGTGCTCAATCCAGATGATCCCATGTTCAAGCCAGTGACCTTAGGGTTTCAAACTTGGGTCTTCAGCTTCCGAGGCCAATGTTCTATCCACTGCGTCACTGCTGGTCAGGTTCAAGGTAGATTTTTAATGTCAAGATTTCTAAGAGGTAAGATTTTTACATACTTGGAAAAAGAGAAGATGTAATTTGTATCCATGTCATAGAACTTTACAAATACAGTATGTATTAAAATACTAGAAGAAGCCTGACCAGGTGGTGGCACAGTGGATAGAGCATCAGACTGGGATGCGGAGGACCCAGGATCAAGACCCCGAGGTTGCCAACATGAGCGCGGGCTAATCTGGCTTGAGCAAAAAGCTCACCAGCTTGGACCCAAGGTCGCTGGCTTGAGCAAGGGGTTACTCGGTCTGCTGAGAGCTCATGGTCAAGGCACATATGAGAAAGCAATCAATGAACAACTAAGGTGTCGCAACGAAAAACTGATGATTGATGCTTCTCATCTCTCTCTGTCCCTGTTTGTTACTCTCTCTCTATTTTATTAAAAAATAAAAAAAAATTAAATTAAATTAAATTAAATACTAGAAGAAAAATACAAACAGTAGCATGTTAGAGATGTTAAATTTGTCACTCTAATTTTCTGTGTCAGTGTATATAAAAAGATAAGAATCATTTTCCACCATTTAAACATAATAATGTGATTTTTGTAATTTAAAAACCATGTTTAAGAAAATTGACAGGTTGTATCAATACAGTTTATCTGAGAAGCAGATACTGCAACAAAGCTAGGGAGGAAAGAAATTGTTAGGGGGTAATGCACATTAAAGATAATAGGGGAAGGAATTGGATGAAGCAGAAAGAACTTTAGTCTGTGATACTGACATGACACCAACTAAAGGAAAGGAAAGGTAGGAGGAGGCAGAATTCAGTAGGGAGATGCACAGACTATGTTGCATGATGGTCTTAGCCAACTCAGTGGGGAGCTCCAAAGCAAAAGTTGCCCATTAGTATTACTACATTGAGCTGAGATGATTTTTGTCCTAAGGTTCCTGTTGAGTTGTCATTGGCAGTGGATAGTTCTTGAAAGAAAATGACTTCAGCTGAATGCTGCATTATATTGAGAAAGCTGTTGCCAGATATCATCACCTAAAATCAGGGGTCAGGAAACTTTTTGGCTGAGAGAGCCATGAACGCCACATATTTTAAAATGTAATTCCATGAGAGCCATATAACGACCCATGTACGTTAAGCATTATCCAATAAAAATTTGATGTTGTCCCAGAGGACAGCTGTGATTAGCTCCAGCCACCCACAACCATGAACATGAGCAGTAGGAAATGAATGGATTGTAATACATGAGAATGTTTTATATTTTTAACGTTATTATTTTTTTTTATTAAAGATTTGTCTGCGAGCCAGTTGCAGCCATGAAAAGAGCCACATCTGGCTCGAGAGCCATAGGTTCCCGACCCCTGAGCTAAATATATATACTTTCTAACCAGAGGGCAAGTTCCTCTTGAAGGGAGATCAAGTGGCAAAACTCAATGGCTGCCAAACAACAGAATTCTGAGAGGAAGTATAACTTATTAGTGTCTCAGCAGAAGTTTCACTACAAATATACAGAAATACTAGTATACATGAGCCAACTGGTTATAAGTGTGTGTTTAGTAACTTCAGTTTTGTCCTGGCACCATTCCATTAAATCTCTCTTTTTCTGTGGGGTTGGGGAGATGAGTAACAGCCCATGGCCATGTCGATCTTGCCTTTGATTATATTCTGACAGAGGGCAGGGATGTATTTTGTATATTTAATGTCTTTTAGCATGTTTTGATACTGAGGTTGCATTAAGACTTCATGAAGGAGGGGGAGAGATGGGAGAAATGGAGCAGTTGGACCATAGGATGAGGGGAGAATAAAGGAGAAGTCAGTAAAACACAAAAGGATGGATGACAAAGGGACGGAAAGCAGAATTCAGTGCTTCCTGGCAAGTAACCCAGATGAGAAAGGAAAGGAGAACAGGGAAGAATTGCCCTGTTTACAATTCTTAGCTGTGCATTAGATGCACTCCAGGAATCTACTCCAGATAATTATTGATTCTGACAGTACAGCTAGGTTTAAGAGACACGGATCTGTGAGGACCTCATGCTCATAGTAGAATAGCTTCTGTCACACAGAAGTACCATCCATCTTCCCTACTCCATAGAGCCCTCATCCACTGGCATCAAGAAAGAGATAGTTGTGACTAATAAAATGTGGTGCCTTGTACTCTTACATATCACCAGGGTTCAACATGTGTGTACACAAATTTAAGGTGACAGAAGTCATTGGAAAAACACCAGGGCAAAACAGGACACGTGTGTTAACTGTAGTTTAATCCAGTCCTACCACCTATGGTCATAAATAATAAATATGAATGGAGGAATCCAGGGACACTGAATTGTAAAGCCCATAAATGTTTTCAGGTTGGTTTTTTTTTTTCCATTAATGGTTTTCTGCTTTCTGTGGATATAGAAGTGAATGTAAAAATTCTGTCTTTACAATATCTTTTTACTATTATTTATCATACTCTCCTGAATTAAAAATGAACAAAAGGAAGGGAAGGGATAAGAAAGGGGAGGAAGGAAGAAAGGTTAGAAGAAAAAGCACAAACATTAAGATTCTCATAAAGAATACCAATAAACCATGGGAAGAGCACGCCACCTGAGAAACTGTGCAGCCTGTTGGCAGAAAGCCAAGCTGAGGGGCCATTTGCTTTATACTACATGGTGTTTTGGAGAGGAAGAGGTGTAGAAAAATTACAGAAATAAGACAATAACCATCAAAACTAAGACATTATTTTATATACTTATTTATAGAATTCCTCCCAGTGTTTATATTATATAAGTAAAAAAAATGTTTCCAATATTTTCATTAGCTATTCACTCCAAGAAAGATAAATGCTTTGAGTTCACCCAAGTAACTGAGTACCCGGTAGCTTCACATTCATAATGAGATAAAGGAAGTCACCCTAGAAATTGGTTCAGAGGTGGAGTGGGAATTCACTAAAACTCTCCACTTTCTTGTGTTGTGGTTCCAATTTACAAAGTGAGTGCTTAGGCAATTCAATATAGTCAGCAGATATTCAAAACTGTTCTGAAATTAAAAATTGTATCTAATTTATTCATGGAGAGCTTCTACCTATTTACATGACCCCATAGATAATAGTGTGGCTCAAGAAATATCCTGGAATTAATGTTATAATTAAATATAATGATTCTCCAAAGCACTCTTTTTCCCTCTCTCATCTCTATCTGCTAATTGGAAACTCTATTCTCCAAACTGAGCTTAGATGATTGACAGGTTTTTAAGAAACAAGAGAATTTATCTATTACAGAGAATGGATTGATGTTAGCACTCTATTAGGCATATAACATAAGATGTCTGAGATTTAACATTTACATTTATGTATTGTTTTTGTTTTGCATAAAGCTGAAAGATTTTTTAAAAAAAGAAGATATGAAAATGTGCTGTGACATGACCAAATAATAAGTTTCCTTTCTATATACACATAAAGTTTTTAAGTGTGTTCTTTTTAGCAAATCAAACATGGGAGTGTAATCATTAGTGGGGGTGTGTGTGAAAAAAGGAGGTCAAGGCCCAGGTTTAGCTATCAGTTCCCTGCAAATTCTGCTTTGCATTCTGTGAGGCTGAAGTTGCTGCTGATGAAATGTCCTCACATCGTCTCTCAATGTCAGAATACAAACATCACTAAATAAACCCTTGTGTCAAAATGTCACCTAGTGGTTATTTATGCTTCTTGACAACACCAGTGAATGACAATGCTGTCTCTGTGGCTGTAAATGGCAGCATACCAATTGTTAGAGATAACATAAATGAAGGACAATGTAATTATCACAATTCGTTGAAATGATGTTATTAAATTAGATATGTTACCAGTGGTCAACACAGTAAATACTATTGTGATTCTCCTGAAAGAAGAAATATTGACCAAATAATTTGTTTTTTGTATTTTTCCAAAGTTAGAAGTGGGGAGGAAGTCAAGCAGATTTTCGCATGCACTGGACCGGAAGTCAAGCAGACTCTTGCATGCACTGGACTGGGATCCACCCTACATGACCACCAGGGGTGATGCTCAACCTATCTGGGCCTTGCTCTTTTGCCTTCGGAGCCATTCTAGTGCCTGAGGTGGAGACCATGGAGCCATCCTCAGCACCTGGGCCAACTTTGCTTTAATGTAGACTTGGCTGTAAGAAAGAAAGAGAGAGGGGGGAAGAAGAGGGGGAAAGGTGGAACAGATGGACACTGCACTTCTCCTGTGTGCCCTGACCGGGAATCAAACCTGGGACTTCCACACACCAGGCTGATGCTCTACTGCTGAGCCAACTGGCCAGGGCAGTTAACCAAATAATTTAATGCAAAGCACTTAATAATTAATATACATTTCTGAATTTCTGCTATCAAATAGTCATACTGAAAGAAAAGTGTCATTTAATTTTCTTCTTTATTTGTTCATTGTATCACTATATTCCTTCTTCTGTAATTTAATTCCAACTAAAGGAATTATTTAGAGCCCACATTTCTAATGAAAGTTGGATAACACAAACAATCCAATGACACAGTGATAAAGTCTTTGAAGTACACATACAAACTGGTTAAGAGATTCATTCCTGCCTGACCTGGTGATGCAGTGGATAGAGTGTTGACCTGGAACATGTGAGGTTGCCAGTTCGAAACCCCAGCCTTACCCAGTCAAGGTACATAGAGGAAGCAACTACTCTGAGTTGATATTTCCCGCTTTTCTGTTCCTCCCCCTACTTCTCTCTCTCTCTCTCTCTCTCTCTCTCTCTCTCTCTCTCCCTCTCTCTCTCTTTCTCTCTCTTCAGAAAATAAAACCTTAAAAAAAAAGATTTTCATTCCCTTAGTTGTTCCCAACTGCCATATTATCTTCCAGTACAAATCTACCCATTAAGGAATAAGAGGCATAGATAGCATTGATCAATGAGGCAATAACATGATGCACAAATATTTATCAAGTTAATCAATAAAGTTTATGAGGTAATTATAAATTTATTACTACACATTTTAAATATTAAAGAATAACTAAAATATATTGTTTTATTAGTGGTAACATTCCACTCTGTTAATCATACTAACAGATTTAATGTTCAAAACACAATTTAAAGTTACCTAAATCACTATGACTTTTAGGATCTTGACTAAGACCTCTGATGTTGCCCCAGGATTGTTGAAGTGGGAATCTTTGCTTTGAACATTTTGGCTGTATAATATTAGGCAACTTACTAACTAATCTTTCTGTGTTTGGGTTTTCTCATTATTAAAATGAGATAGAAGTGCTCTGGTGGGATAGTTCGGTTGGTTAGAGAATTGTCTCCATATGCAAAGGTTATGGGTTCTATCTCTGATCAGGGCACGTACAAGAATAAACCAATGTTTCTGTCTCACCCTGTGTCTCATCTCTCTCTCTCCAAAATCAATAATTTTTTTTAAAATGAGATAGAATTAACATCTAATTCTGTGATGTAGTCAGATTTAAAAATTAAGAAAAACTACATAAAGTATAGAGCTTAATGTCTGACTCAAAACATTTTCAAGTTCAGTGAACAACAAATGAAAGAAAAATTATTTTTAAATAAAGATAAATCCTCGTGGAGAACTTCTAATATGCTATTAACCCACATATGATTTATAGCCACAGAAATATACTAAAATAAAAGTAATGACTAAACTAAAAATATTTCTAATATTTCCACCCTTATTTATAACATTGTAGCTTCATAATCTACAAACTCTGTTTTCTCAACTCAATGAAAGTAAGAATGTGCTTGCTTTTATTTCTTTACTCTCCCATTTTCCTGCTTTTTTATTAATGTTGGCTATATCTAAAGTTACCCTACACACATTCTGTTATTTATGGTCTAATAGGCATTTTCATTCACTTTTATTCATGATACCTTTGCCGATGAATGGGAGAAGAAATCCACTTACTGGCCCATTCCACCCTCCTCTCCCCAACCCCACCTAATGCACATACATACCCTGGAAGAGCTTGTCTTTTATATAAAAAAAGAATTGGCTTCTTAGCTGTTGAATAAAAGCATATCCCTACCTACTCTCAACAACAGCAAAACTACTATTATAAGCAAAACAAAACCCTTCTTAAAATTTTCCTACAATGAAATCGTGGGTGTTATATTCATTAAAACACTTCTTATTGAAACACTAATGTTTGAACCAACTCTGGGATGTCTGGAACTGGGTGGAACTCAATTAAGGTGAGAACTTAAGAATTTCTTGTTACTCCTATGAGAGATGAAGAAGGACAAGAGGAAGAGAAAAATAAAAGTTGAGGTGTCATAAGCACTGGGGTGGGAGATCTGTCACTCTGGCAAGTGACTCCTCTGCGATCCTCAAAATTCACAAAGTTCATCAGTCTGATGATTGTTTTTGAAGCCAATGAAGTATCTGGAATTACACTTACCTTAATAGAAGGTAAAACCAACACAGTAAAACCAAGCGCTTGAAGGTGCTTAAAGGTAAAGATGTAGGAAGAAATTACTCCTTAAAATAAAGAAGTCACTTAGATTTAAATTTGATAAGTCCGTAAGGTTCAAATCCAGGTTTAATAGTTCCGTGAGGGGCAATGAAACTCCAAGATGATCCTTAGTTCATGAAATTCTAACATTTCTTGTTTAGGTTCATTTAAATACATTTCCCTCACTGTTGACAAAAGAATGTTCAGCCTAAGAAAAAGTCATTTGAAAAAATATTTAAGCATTATTTGTCACGTGTCTTTGAAGACTTAGAAATTGTATTATCTGCCCTGGCCGGTTGGCTCAGCGGTAGAGCGTCGGCCTGGCAGGCGAGGGACCCGGGTTCGATTCCCGGCCAGGGCACATAGGAAAAGCGCCCATTTGCTTCTCCACCCCCCCCCTTCCTCTCTGTCTCTCTCTTCCCCTCCTGCAGCCAAGGCTCCATTGGAGCAAAGATGGCTGGGCACTGGGGATGGCTCCTTGGCCTCTGCCCCAGGCGCTAGAGTGGCTCTGGTCCCGGCAGAGCGATGCCCCGGAGGGGCAAAGCATCGCCCCCTGGTGGGCAGAGCGTCGCCCCTGGTGGGCGTGCCGGGTGGATCCCGGTCAGGCGCATGCGGGAGTCTGTCTGACTGTCTCTCCCCGTTTCCAGCTTCAGAAAAATACAAAAAGAAAAGAAAAGAAAAGAAATTGTATTATCTAATTGTAGCAGAAAGCTTAGTGTTTTTAATATAATTATGTGATGAATGAATGTGTAGTTTAGAATGAAATATCTTGTGCTACTTATTTTTAAATGACAGTTTAATAACGGTAAAACAGGTAACTATTAGTAATATACTAAGAGAATAATATAAAGCTACATCTAACTTTTGATACTGAGGATTTTCTAGAATAATTCTCTGGTAATGAGTAAATGGGATAATCTTTGTGACATAGTGAGTTTTATTTTTATTTATTTTTAAAAATTGTTTTTATTTTTTAATTACAGTGGACATAATTATATTAGTTTTAGGTATATACTCCAGTGATTAGACGTTATATAACTTACTAAATGATCATCCTAAGAGGTCTTGCACACCCATCTGACACCATATGTACTTTTTAGAATATTATTGACTATATTCTCTATGCTGTACATCTCCATGACTATTGTGTAACTACCAATTTTTACTTCTTAATCCCTTCGTTGTTTACCCCTTCCCCCAACTATCCTCTCATTTGACAGCCTTCAAAATGTTTTCTATATCAGTGAGTCTGTTTCTGTTCTAATTGTCCATTTATTTGTTTTTTAGATTTGATTATTGATAGGTATGTATGTGTTACCATCATATTGTTTGAATTTGTTATTTTTTTTCATTCTTTTTAAATAAAACCCTTTAACATTTCATATAATACTGGTTTAGTGGAGATGAACTCCTTTAGCTTTTTCTTGCCTGGGAAGCTCTTTATCCGTTCTTTAATTCTAAATAACTTTACTGAGTAGAACAATCTTGGTGGTAGGTCCTTGCTTTTCACCACTTAGACTACTTCTTACCTATCCCTTTTGGCCTGTATAGTTTCTATTGAGAAATCAGCTCACAGTCTTATGGGAGAAAAAAATCATAAAGAGTTTATTTAGCCCAAATAATGACAATTGTCAGAAGCAAAATTTTAATGAATTGATAAAATGCTCAAAATAAAGGCAGTTTCACAGCTTATTTTACACATTAGAATTGAAGGAAGAGAACTAAAGAGGGTTACATAAAACCCACTGATGGTAGATTGAGAAGGGAGGAGAAATAAAAGTGGAGACTCTCTCGGATTAGATAAAGAGCAAACCTGAGAGGTATATAGTCTTTTACACTGGGTGGGTTCAGGATAGTTAACAATTAACATTTACAGCACTTAGAGATGGTATTCAGAGAACAAAATAACAGTGGGGGTTATTGTGATCTTCTTTAGTCCTGGTGGATATGCCCAAAGGGGTCTGGTAAAGGATATTATTTTTGTATTTATTTCAAAGGTGTGTTATCCTGGATGCAAAAAGATATTAGACAGTCTCACTTAAGGTGATGAAAGACTAAAGCTACAGGCCTAAATGTGACTACCTGCCATGACACTCTTTTATTTAGGAATTTTTATTTTCAGACCACCCTAAGTGATTACTTTTGTTCTTTGAGTTTGTATGGCCCAAAACTCAGGGACCCCTTGAGCTTGTTAAGTTTTGTATGGGGCCCCTTTTTTGTACACATTACTGAGTCAAAGAGCCAGGGCTGCACCAAATCAGCATTTCCATCATTAACCCTTCATTGTTCTCTGTGTAATTTACAAAATGACACAATTGAAAAAAAGAGCATTTTGAAACTCAGAGATAGAGTGGGTCAGGCTACTTAAAATAACTGTTAAGGCCCTGGCAGTGTTGCTCAATGGATAAAGTGTCATCCTGTGCTGAGATTGCTGGTTTGATCCCCAGTCAGGACATGTATGAGAAGCAACCAATGAGTACTCAAATAAAACAAACAACTAAGTAGAACACAAGATGCTTCTCTCTCTCTTTCTCTCCCTTCCTCTATCTCTCACAAATCAATGGAAAAAACAATTTAAGAATTATAAAAAGAATAATTAAAAATATGACTGTATAAATTATCTAAAAACACTAACAGAGTAGTTCAAATAATGACTTTAGAAGCTAACCCTAACATAATAATGCACATTTAAATTGGTGCTATATAAAGGCAAAGAGCTGTACTATAAAAAGTGTCACCAATATTTCAATTCTACATGCCTCTCAAACAGTATAAAAAGCTGTGACTTTGTGGTATGATATAAATAAAAGCAAAAAAATTGTGTGTATATATCTATATATTGTTATATATAGTATATATGTATATATAGTATACATATATGCATGTGTATATATGTACATATATACACTATCTCCTAAGAAACATCTTTTATTCACATTCTAGAGAAAGAGAATTTAATTTTTCAAAAGTCAAAAAACTTATAAGTAATAAATTGGTTTCATGCAACAAGGAGGAGAAAATATGTGTATTGAAAGTATGTTTCCCAGAATTGCATATTATTCACTATCTATTTGCAAGAGTTAAGATTGACTGAGTATATGCCAATGTTAGTATCCATAGTTACCTATACTCATACTCATGACCTTGAGCAACTTCTAGAATTAAAATTGGAGGTACAGAAAAAGAAAATTTTGGAAAGGCATTCATAAAAAGAAAGATCATAGTGTGGTGGTTATGGGGGGAGGGGGAAAGGGGGAGGGGGGAAAGGGAGAGGGAAAAGGGGAGGGGGAGGGGCACAAAGAAAACTAGATAGAAGGTGACAGAGGACAATCTGACTTTGGGTGATGGGTATGCAACATAATTGAAAGACAAGATAACCTGGACTTGTTGATCTTTGAATATATGTAACCTGATTTATTGATGTCGCCCCATTAAAAAAATAAAATTATAAAAACAAACAAAAAAAAATAAAATGTAAATTGTTGAAAAAAAAAGAAATAAACAGATGATGTCAGAGTACTAATTGCAGAGAAAAAAAAAAGAAAGAAAGATCATGAGAGAGAAAAAAATAAAACAGATTAAAGAAGAGCTATCCTTGCTGAAGCTGGCATAGAAACTCACCAACAAAGCCCTTTCCTCCTTTCTTATGCTGGTACCCAAGAAAGCTGAGGAAGCTAAAAGGATCTGAGTGGTATAGTCCATCCTTCATGACTTTCTTGGATTTAAAAGATAGAATGGAGAAGATGTGCGGTGAGTGAGAGATGCCAACTTTATCCTAAAGTGTGTATACTCTTGGGATTCTCTCACATTGGGATGAATGATGAGGCCAACTGGACAAAAATGAATTCTTTGAGAGATATGAAAGTCTCATGAAAGTCAATTTAGTCCCTGAAGGAAAGAGGCATTGGAGCCAACATGCAAGTAACAAAACCTTGGTCAAGAAGGATGAGCAGTTCTGCAATAGGTTATCTGTCACACAAATGTCTCTCATCCTGGCACTAATCATCTAATATAATGCATGAATCTTACCAATGTACAGGTGTAAAAAAAGGTTTATGAGATTCTAAACTTAAAAACAATGGACTGTTTAATTGAAAATTCTGGCCCTGGCCGGTTGGCTCAGCGGTAGAGCGTCAGCCTGGCATGCGGAGGACCCGGGTTCGATTTCTAGCCAGGGCACATAGGAGAAGCGCCCATTTGCTTCTCCACCCCCCGCCCTCCTTCCTCTCTGTCTCTCTCTTCCCCTCCCGTAGCTAAGGCTCCATTGGAGCAAAGATGGCCCGGGCGCTGGGGATGGCTCCTTGGCCTCTGCCCCAGGCGCTAGAGTGGCTCTGGTCTAGGCAGAGCGACGCCTCGGAGGGGCAGAGCATCGCCCCCTGGTGGGCAGAGTGTCGCCCCCTGGTGGGCGTGCCAGGTGGATCCTGGTCGGGCGCATGCGGGAGTCTGTCTGACTGTCTCTCCCCGTTTCCAGCTTCAGAAACATACAGAAAAAAAAAGTAAAAAAAAAATTCTGTGGAAAATAATGTTGGATATAAGTAGCATGGTTTGGTAGCCACATAGAACATTATTAATCTTGCAGGCAAAAGTTACCTTGGAAAAGTTTAATTTATGAACACTAGGACATGCAAAAAAGACCTAGCTCAGTTGTTATGGGATGAAGTGGACTTGATCCAAGTCTCAGATTAGAGGGAGAGGAAATGTCACAGCTGGAGAGTGACATGCCCAGAGTTGACAGCATGGAGAAGTTTCTTCTCAGCAGTAGTTCTTCTACAACCACATCAAAATTACAACTAAATTACGGAACAACTATCATTCAAAACCACCTGAAATCTAGCTGAATAAAAGTCCTACAACTATGGATTTAAGCAAGGAGTCACAATAAGACTGAGTTAACTCTTGTATAGCAACTCCTCCACTATGGTTGCAGCTGGTCCTTGCAGTGAATTGATCTGGGAGTTAATCCCTTCCAGTGATGCCATCAGCAATCAAGGATCAACTAAAATAGGACAGTACACATAGCCCACAGAAGGCAGCAGCAGGCCAGAGGAAGAGGCAAGATATAAGCAAAATGATGAAAAGCAGGGACCTACATTCAAGATTACGCTACCCAGCAAAGCTATCATTTAGAATTGAAGGACAGATAAAGAACTTCACAGAGAAGAAAAAGCTGAAGGAGTTCTTCACCAACACACCAGTATTATATAAAATGTAAAAGATCTTTAAGAAAAAAAAGAAGAGGCCATGGCCAGGTGGTTCAGTGGATAAAGTGTCAACTCTGCACACCCAGGTCACAGTTTTGATTCCTATATAGAACATAATCAACGAGTACACAGCTGGACGAAACAAGTTGATTCTTTTTTCTCTCCCTTCTTTCTCTATTTATATCTCTCTCTGTCTCCCTCAATCAATGGAAAAATTATAAGGAAAAAAAGATCAAAGTATGAATTATAAAATGGCAATAAATACATATTTATCAACAATTGAATCTAAAAGTCAAAATAAATTAACAAATAGAACATAAATAAACTCATAGATGCAGAAAGTATTTTCATGGTTGGTAAGTAGGAGGGGGATTGGGGGAATAAGTGAAAAAAGTGAAAGAATTAAGAAGTAAAAATTGGTTGTTACAGAATAGTTATGTGGGTATAATGTACAACATGAGGAATATAGCCAATAATATTCTAATAACTATGTATGGTGTCAGATAGGTGCTAGATTTATTGGCTGATTACTTAGTTATGTAATGTCTAATCACTGAGTGGTACACCTAAAAATAATATAATAATTTGTATCAACAGTAATTAAAAAACAAACAAAAAAAGATTTTTAAAAAAGAAAAGCAGGCCTTGGCCGGTTGGCTCAGTGGTAGAGCATCGGCCTGCGTGCAGGAGTCCCGGGTTCGATTCCCAGCCAGGGCACACAGGAGAAGTGCCCATCTGCTTCTCCACCCCTCCCCCTCTCCTTCCTCTCTATCTCTCTCTTCCCCTCCCGCAGCCAAGGCTCCATTGGAGCAAAGTTTGCCTGGGCGCTGAGAATGGCTCTGTGGCCTCTGCCTCAGGCGCTAGAATGGCTCTGATTGCGGCAGAGCGACCCCCCAAGATGGACAGAGCATCTCCCCCTGGTGGGCATGACGGGTGGATCCCAGTCGGGCGCATGCGGGATTCTGTCTGACTGCCTCCCCGTTTCCAACTTCGGAAAAAAGAAAAGAAAGAAAAGGAAAATAAAGAAGAATTTTTTCTTTTGCTATCTTCCATTCTTTGAAAGGAGGCAGAGCAGAAAAATGGAAAAAACAAGTTTATATTATATGACCAAACCTAGACTTCCACATCAATAATGAATGACCATGAGACCCTCTCCCTAAATGCATTGGATAGTAGTAGTTGCATTAATTGAAAGAGAAAATGCTGTGATATGTGGCAATGAAAAAGAGGTTAACCACATGAATACTGGGTCAAGGAAGACTCAGTTTTAAATTTTAAGAAAATAATTAATCAAATTCCTTCTCTATTCATCCCCACACTCTGTCCTTGCCCTTTCCTAAAATATTCAAGTCATTCTGCATTGTGCTAACCTGAGATTCATGGCCCTCTGAGGCTCACCTGTACCCTCCAAACCTGATTTCCTTACAAGAGATTGGATGTGTGGGTTTCCCACTTTTCTTCTTTTGCATTAAAAGCTGGTGCTACATTACAATATAAATAAAGATTGGAAGTTACAATGGAATCTGAGAATAGCATTGCTTAGAAAGGTAATTTATCTTGGAATCTTTAGAAGTTACTTTCCTTAGGCACAGCAAAAGGCCATAGCTTTTTTTGATAAAGGGTGTAGCTTTATGTGAGTGACAAATAAGGCATTGGAAACTGTGTTCTGGTGGCAGAGAGGTGGCAGAGATCTGGCTTCTGCCTTGACCCAGTGTTCACTAAACTAGATTTATCTTCCTGGGTGGTAGCCAAATGATTAGAAGATCATAGTCACCAGAACTGAAACTTTGGGAAGAGAAAACAGCCTCTCTCCCAGGTGTGCTCCAGCTGCAAACACCAGGTGCTGATTCAGGTAGTGTCTCTCCTTGAACCACCTCATTCTCCCCTCAGCAACTCTAATGTGCCCTTCTGCTGGCATTCAACATAGCCTGAGTCTCACTGTTTTATATTCATGAAGTGACAATGAATAGAAAGAATTTGAATCTGAAGGGCATTAGCCTCTTGATTGAACATTTTCCCTTATAAAGATGTTTTGAGTGTCTTTTTAGATAAATTTCATATTTTTCCTTGCTGGCATCCTCCAAATACTCAGTGGATCATGTAGGCTGCCTGTAACTTCCCCCTCAGCCTCCTACTTTTGGGCCTTCATCTCCTGCTTCCTTTGCTTTCCTTGTGGAAGCATCCTGAGGTCTTTACCAAAGTGATCCATATCCAGCTCCACTCCCCACAGATACTTAGCACCACCATGTGCAGCTTGCTCCCAATGAAAGCCCTCTTATGTAGCAGTCTTGGCTGTTCTGGCCACATAGAGCTCCTTTTTACACTTTTCAAGTGCAATTGAGGTTTTGTTCATGTCCCTCAAGTTTCAAGAAATACGTATCAAACTACAAAATATTCTTTTGAAATGCCTTCCATTTGGCTTTTTCTTTCTTATTTGCTCATGGGCAGATGTAAGAAGAACACAGGCTTCTGTTAACTTTTTACAAAGCAATTCTCATACAGCCTTTTAAACCTCAAATAAGTCTTTTATATACATAGTTGGAAGTGGCTAATGGAATAACGTTAGTTGAACCAATTTCATAGTCACTGAGCATGTCTCAAAGAGGTCTGGTATTTCATTTTAGAAATGTAGGAACTTGATAACTATTTCCTTGTTCATTACTTTTTTCTTTTTTCTGAGACAGAGCAAGAGTCAGAGAGAGGGATAAATAGGAACAGACAGACAGGATCGGAGAGAAATGAGAAGCATCAATCATCAGTTTTTCATTGTGACACCTTAGTTGTTCATTGATTGCTTTCTCATATGTGCCTTGACCGTGGGCCTTCAGCAGACCAAGTAGCCCCTTGCTCAAGCCAGCGACCTTGGGTCCACACTGGTGAGCTTTACTCACACTAGATGAGCCTGCACTCAAGCTGGCGACCTCAGGGTCTCGAACCTGGGTCCTCCGTATCCCAGTCTGAAGCTCTATCTACTGCGCCACCACCTGGTCAGGCTCCTTGTTCATTACTTTTAAGGTCACTGGTGAATGAAACACAGCTATAAATTTAATAATATTATACGTCAATCACATTACACAGTGACCACATTATACATTGATAACATTATGCATTAACAGAAAGAAGTAAGAAAGTTTTGAAAATAAAAAATAGTGTGGAAAGAATTCATATTAAAATGTGTTATATAACTATAATAAATAAACTTAAGAGAAATCAACAGAATATATTATATACTCAGAAACCGACTTAGGAAACTGTATATCATAAAAGACTCCAAACCAGTTAGGCAAGAATGGGTTCTTCATAGATGTCATTGTTGAAACTGTTGAGTAACATTTTGGATTCATGGAAAGCATATCCTGAGGCAATTATTTATGGCATACTTTCTAATTATAGAGTATAATAACAGAAAGAGTAAAGAAAAGTAAAATGAAGCAAAGGAAGAGGAAAGCCAATGGAGGATGCAGGGATTGAGTTGACTGCTCCCCCTCAGAAGACCATTTCAAAGAAGCAGTGTTAGCTTCACATGGCCACATACTGGAGCCAAAGTTTAGAAAAATGGATCTTTTGCTGCCCTCCTCTCACCCATCTGTCATTGGCTGGTCAAAGGCATGCCCCAAGCAGATTAATTACTCCAGTTTCTCCAATACACACACACACACACACACGCACACACACACACACGCACACACACACACTCATCATCATCATCATCATCATCATCATCATCATCATTACACATATTTTGCCACCAAACAGAAATTGTGGCCTCTGACTCCTCTCCTTCAATAAGAAGCCTTTAGGCTAGAAGACATGAGGTTTGTGTGGTGAAGTTAGCCGCAGTATGCTACCAGTTAGTCTTGGTAAGAGAAACGTGACCTGGAAAGAATAAAACAGGTCAGAGAGAAGAACTGAGGTAAAACTTTTCTGATGTGGAGAAGGGCATCAACTAGAACTTATATGTTATGTTTTACTCCAAAATAAGTGCCAGTACCTTGAAGAATTAAGTGTAGAAAATGAAACTATCAAATAGAAGGTGATGTTGATGTATACTTAACATCTCTAAATAAGAGCATCTATGCATTCCAGTAATGAAAGACACTTCAAAGGAATAGAAAATGATAAGAAAAGTCCAAATTCTTCTGCACTGAAGAAAGCATTCATGCATTTATTGAAATGCCTTTCTTTCCTATTATTTAGAACAAGATCTTCTCCTTGTTCTTAAATGGTTTTAAATTGTATTTTCTCAGTCTTCTCCAAGAGCTCTTCCTCATTATTTTGTTTCAGCCAGATCCTTGTCTTGTTTCTATTTCCTCCATACTCTATGTGCTCTTTGAATGTTTTTGTCCACATTATCTATAGGGGATGACTTCCAAATCTGTTTGGCAACCATTATCTCCTTTGATTTCCATACAATATTTCTTCCTCCAATCAGATATGTCCATGTTATTCTTTTTTTTTTTTTTTTTTTTGTATTTTTCTGAAGCTGGAAACGGGGAGAGACAGTCAGACTCCCGCATGCGCCTGACCGGAATCCACCCGGCACACCCACCAGGGGCGACGCTCTGCCCACCAGGGGGCGATGCTCTGCCCCTCCGGGGGGTCGCTCTGCCGAGACCAGAGCCACTCTAGCGCTTGGGGCAGAAGCCAAGGAGCCATCCCCAGCGCCCGGGCCATCTTTGCTCCAATGGAGCCTTGGCTGCGGGAGGGGAAGAGAGAAACAGAGAGGAAGGAGGGGGGGTGGAGAAGCAAATGGGCGCTTCTCCTATGTGCCCTGGCTGGGAATCGAACCCGGGTCCCCCGCACGCCAGGCCGACGCTCTACTGCTGAGCCAACCGGCCAGGGCCTCCATGTTATTCTTATATAGGCATATCAAACTTTGTAATGGGTTCAAATCTGAAATCAATATACCTTCTTCAGGACACAACAGTGTGCTCTTTCTTCTCTGTTCTGAAGTGTTATTGGCATTACCATCCATGTCATGTCGTAATATAGAAATCCTAGAGCTATCTTTGACTCTATCTTCTTTCTCTCTCCCCCGTATTCAAAACATTAGCTTCTCTTGTCAGTTCTTTCTTAGAATGTTTCTCAAATATGGCCTACTTCTCCAATTCTATTGCAACTCCCTTAGTTCAGAAACTCAGGATCACTCATCTGAAATAGTGCAATATCCTTCCATCTGTTCCGTCTCTCATCAGGCTCTCCTCGCCGTCATCCTTCCACCATATCACTGCCAAGTGATCTTTCTGAAAGCATTTTAATTATCATGCCCTTATCCTGCTTTAAAATCTCTTGTTCACACTTCTTACAGCAGGATTACAGTTTTTATTAACAAGAATTGGTTTATCCCCAAGTTTACCTAGAAGACAAATATAAAAACCTCAATTCTTTGCACCATACTCTGTGGGTCTTTATTTAACATGTAGATCATAGTTTTGTAATTTACCCATTTATAAATTTGAAAATTCCAAATTTTGCCTTCTCTCAGAATTATTTATATTTGTATGTCCAAGAGCATAATATATTGTCTCAGAGTATTATCTCAAAACTAGTTGTTATTGAATAAATAATTAAAGACAGAAACTGCCAAATCAACATCTCCCAAAATATGCTCCAGAAGTATGTTAAATAATGTTACATAAAAATATGTTTTGTAGAAAAACCAGTTTGGAACATTTTAGGAAAACAAATGAAACAATTTTCTTAACTGGAGCATTTCTCAGAATCTTTAATGCTCTTTCTTGCACATTATGAATTTTAAGAAAAGCAATGTAGTATAAAACATTCACTGAACTTTTTGACTACTGAACCAAATTTGAAATGAGTAATGTCCTATGAAAATGATTTTGAAAATGCTTTTATATAAAAATTCACTAATTCACTGTAATAACATAATAAAGACAGCTTTCTCTCTAGTAAATCTTTATTCTTTGGAAGAATATATAATATGACCTAAAAGTATAGTTTTCTTATCGTTAAGTTCAGAATATTTTGTAAGTCGGGTAAAGGAAAGTTAGAGCAAGGTTACATTTCAAAAGCCACGCCAAGAAAATATTATGGAAGCTGACCAATTCTACACAGCAATAATAAATAAAAGATCATATGATTTTTTTGCTGCATTGTATTAATAACTTTTATGAAACTATTGGCTCAAGCCCTTGAGATCGCAGGGCAATGCTAGTAATGAAAAGCAGGCATATTGATCATTACTGTGTATTAGAAAAGCAAATAATTCAAGCAAATAATTCAAGGAAATAATTATAACTACCATATTAAATTATTTCAGAAGGAAAACAATTTCATTATCCTCAAATATTATCAGGTAGAAAATGATTTGCTGTATTTATTAAGAGGCAAGTTCTAATTCCATTAATCTGTACTGGGAGTCAAGAGGTTTTAACAAGTTCCATGTATTTATTATGCAAATTATCTAAAAATTAATAGACAACACTTTACATACCTGCCTTTAATTATAATAGTTTATTAAAAGATTACATGAAAGAAAGTGAACACCAGGGTGCAATGGCTGATTATGTGTCAATTTGACTGGTCCACAGTGTCCAGATATTTGGTCCAATATTATTCTTGATGTTCTTGTTTTGGGATGCTATTTATATTCACTTGGTAGGCTTTGAGTAAAGCAGATAGCCCACTATATTGTAAGTAGACCTTATTAAGTCAGTTGAAGGCTTGACTACAAGAAAAGACTGAATTCTTCCCTCAGCTCTTTTTAGTTTATAGCCTGCCAGCCTCCTCCATTAGATTTTGGATTTGCTAAGCCTCCATAAGAATAAAAGTTTATTCCTTAAAATATATAAATGAGTAAATGACTGACTGAATACGTATTTTATTGGTTCTCTTCTTCAGAAGAACCCTGATTAATATACAGGAGGAAATTATGACAGTATTTATACACTCACTCTAGTCCCAACCCTTTTTAAGCTGCATTATAGAATTTTTATTGATGGTCTCACCAGCACTGTATAATTATCTCGGAATTCCCATTCCATTTACTTCTCTGCCTGTCCACTCCACCCTCTATGTCTGATTAAACTGAGCAGGCTGTGTTCCTGGAACATCAGTAATAAAATGGAGAAAGTGAAGTAAATGCCCCTTAAAGTACCTTAGTAAAAGAGTCCCAGGTATTTATTATAATTTAAAGTCATAGTTGAGAACCACCATTCCAGGACCTTATGTGCCATATCAAGACCAATGATTTGTTTATTTGTGTTCTTGTGTTTTAATTTGGGAAGCAACCAAAAGTGCTTAAATAAAAGTGTCTTTATTAGATTTGAATTTTTTAATATGCTCATCCTGGCTGCTAGGAGAGAAGGAATTGGAGAACGAGGGTTAAGTACAGATATATAAGATTAAGTGATTTGGGTGAGGGAAGTAGCAGTGAAGAATGAAACACCGATGGACTCAAGGTACATTAACACAGAAACCGATAGGAAATTATCAATTAGTTGTCTGGGTGTGGGCATTAGAAAGAGTAAGGGGGTCAGTGTTGACTCCTACATTTCTACAGGCAGCAAATGACAACAGAAAACAAGATGCCTGCATTTACTAAATAGGAAACAATGAAAGGGGATCAAGTTTTGAATTCCATCTTAGGCACTGAGTTTGAAATGCAAGAAGCTGAGTATATATGTCTAGAATATAAACATAAATTTGGAAGTGAGCGTCACATATATATGCTCCCTTCTCTGGTAACACACTGGATTCAGGGTCTATGAATTATTACAGAATTGAGAAATGGGCCAAATTAGGAAAAACCATGAAATATTGAAGTAGAAATGTTTTTAACTTATTTTATGTCTGGTCAAGATGTGCTTCTTATAACTATGCTTAAAATACTGTGCTGCCAGGTGTGAAGAAGGGGAAAAAATAGATCAACATTGATTCTAAATGATTCTTGAAAGCATTTTTATTTTCTATTTTGCTCAGAACTCAAGGGAGGTTACAATTAATAAGCAGTCCCTAGTAGCATATAAGTCAACATTAATCCAACTCTAATCATTTTGATTAAAGTTTTTTATCTTTATTGAAGATATTAGTAAATTTACATATGCCAATGTGATTTATTCTTGATGCTAGAAAAATATGTCTAAATGTTGTCCAACATCAAAAGGACTGTTTTTCTTGATTCCATGTTTTACTTCTATGGGAAATCTGGAAACAATGATGATGGCATCAGAAATCTATGAAGACTAAAGCACAATAGCCACCAAAATTTTCCGTAAGTTATCAGCAGTGCCTCTTTGAGAAAAACTGTTTCCTACCAAAATATTCATTCTCTTAGGGCTTGTCAGATCTCAGGATTGGGTGCTGTAATCACTCATTTCTAAAGTTGACAGTGTTGTGAATGTAGACAAACAATTGATGAATGGCAGTCAAAGTGCTGGCTTTCCTTCAACAAGAATATCTTTCCCAAAAAATTTTTTAAAAAGATATTGACAGCTTATTGTTATACAAGCAACAAATGAAAAACAAAAAATTGATTATAACTGTAAGAGAAATAATTTATGATTAGGTGAAGTATTTATTTATTTGTTATTCTAGGTCAGCTTAAATATGGTTGATTATCATTTATTTTAAAGACAGGAACTTATACTTATGTATTGTAACAGAAAAGTTCAGACCAATATTGAAAAATCAACAAGAGTAACAGAGACCAAAGAAATCTTATACACTTAAATATCAAGCCATTTGACATCCATTTCTATCACTATAATTGCATTTTTAAAAGAAAAAAATTTCTTAGATCTTCACAGTTCACTACAGCCACTCAAGGGTCCCCTGCTGAAGGACCTAATCAGGCTGTCATTTCACCAAGATTCATAGATTAGGGATATTAACTGGCAACTCATGTCCTTAGCTTGCTTAGGGCACTGGATTGGCAGAAACCCATGACATGGCAGTTATTAATATTCTGAATACCTCTCCTGGGCCTCCCTGAGCCATTATTGGCTCAAACCTGGAGGAATAGTTAACACCTTATCAAAGAAATGTAGTTAATCCAAAATGATACATGGTAAGAAAAACATTCATTTTTGGCTTTGAACTGTATTTTTGTACTAACATTTGAATGAGTATCTGATGTTCTGAGAAATTACTTCAAAGAGATTAATGAAGCCATACTGCGAAGACCTGACTCAGGAGGGCTGGGAAACTGTCCAGCTCGCTCTTTGCTCTGCCTCCCTGCTGAACTCCTCTGTGACACCCACTCTCTCACACTACAAGCAATAGTTAAAATGTCTTTCAGAATAATGTCAGTTCTTATAGAACAAAAGATGAGCATTGCAGTCCCATAGAATTGTTTTGCAACAGAAAATGCAGATTTTGAAGAAAATAACTGTATTTTTTTATTGTATCTTCAGTATTCATTTTCCTTTCAACTTCTACTTTTACAATTGTCCCCCGTTTTTATTTAGAGATCCAAGTGCTTCCAGGAAAATTGGCTCCTCTCCCAGCTTCAGGTATGGGTAATATGACCTGGGCATCCTCCAAGCTTCAGATGTGGTAATGTGACCTTGACTCAGTACAATTCCATTCCCTTCAGCACAGTCATGGGGTTCAGACCTGACTATTCATTCTAAGCTGGCTCAGTAACAGTCAGCCTCTGGATTTTTGAAGTGTTGCAACTGGGCTCCCTTCCTTTAGATTAGTGATTTTCAACTGTTGTGCCACAAGAATGTTTAAAACATATAATGCCTAACTATTTAATAAGGGGCACTGACCTTTTTTCTCTTAGATTGTTAAATTAAAAAATGACAACAGGCAACACAACAACAGCTATCCAATGTGAATACCCTGTCTTGAACCATAAGTATATAGATCATATAATAAAGCTGTATCTTATTGGTCATATCACATAATAAGTTTGCATCTGATCGGTTAAGTCTTGGTATCAGATATCCTTATACACAAGCACAGGCACTTGATTTTTAAAAAGCTACTTAAGAGCAAAAAGCATAGGTAATTAGTATCATTTTTTTTTTGTAAATCAATCAAAATGAACCTATTTTTTTTGTCAGATTGGCAAAAAATATATATTTTTTTTCTGGTATGCTGCAGAATTTTAGTAATTTGTTTATGTATGCCATGAGATGAAGAATGCTGAAAATCACTGCCTCATATGATTTCATACATAGTAATGTGAGCCCCACATCTGTTGCAATCATTTTAATAAAGTCGTCATGAGGAAAAACTAATATATGAAGATGGACAGAGCTGAGATACACAGAACTAGATTCATCATGATATTATAAACCCTTGTATAAAATCATGTCTGAGTCCTGAACTTCCTCTTCCACCACTATATACACTCAACCAAAAAGTTTCTTTATTTTTAAAGCCAATTAAATTGGGGCTCTCTGTTATTTGCAATTTAAGGCCTCCTAATTAAAACAATAAATCAACAAACATGTAATTAAGTTGATTAGGAAGTATCAATTATGTCCAAATATAAATGCTGCCAATACATATAAAACATTTTAATTACTAATAATCACAAATTGATATACACATTCCCTTCTCTCTGTACACACACACACACACACACACACACACACACACACACCACACACACCATCAATTTACATTGCTGGCTATATTATATTTCAGTTGAGCTGTGTATTTTCAAAGAATACATGAAAATAAGATATGGAAGTAATTTCTATGCTATGCGTTAAGGTTCACTTGATGCTGAGAGAGCAGCCTGTGAGAAACCCAAGGGATATACCACATAATGGGGTGTTGAGCCTCAAAGTCCTAGTGGATTAAGCTTTTATGCTTTAAACAGAAGTAAATTCTATCATTTGATACAAAAAATATCTAAATTTGGATTCAAAGAATAACTAGAAATGGCATTTGTAATAAATAAATTAATTAAATGCTGTGATTTAGGCTTACTTTTATGTAATCATAATCTTCACATTATATGCTATCATTGTCAATATTTTGAATTTTTTAAGAGTCTCATGTCCTTTATAATTATTTATTCTATTTTGTTATATTACACAAGTAAAGTCAATTTTTTTATGTATGTCAAAACCAGAGGCAAAAATTAAGAAAAGTCGATGTTGAGCAAGGCAATGAGGGAAAATAATGCTTTGTCACTTTTTGGAATATGATGGTAAATATAATAAATTTTTTTTCCTCCCAGATTTTTTATAATTTCTTTGACCTGTGATGCAAGGGTTGCATAAAAGCAAATTCTTCAGATATAATTTTGTCACTATTACCGAATATCTCTGTATAGAAGTGATTAAAAAATCATAAGAGAGTATGATGATCAAAGATCATGTTGCTCTTATTCAAGCCCCATAACTAAGTAATTGCTTTCTGTAAGAAAAATTCTTGAGGATGCTTCATTAGCCTTGTTCTCTAGTCAGAGAAAGTGCAGTAAGGCTGTTTCTAACAGTGCTCACTGACACATGTTCCCAGGGTAATGGCTTACACTGGCACTCTGCTTTCTGCTATTGAGAGGTGTGGGACAGATTGATAGGCTCATGATCAACAACAGCTGGGAAACAGGTATTATGACACAATGGAAAGGTAAAGTCATTGCTGCCACCACAGCCAGAGAAAATGACAGAAAGATCAGTGACAATAAAAGCTGTAATGATGGCTACAGTTGCAGACATTTGAGATTGTGTTAGCAACTACATTCTGAAATTCAGTAGAATCTGAGAGATTGCAAGTGTGAAATGTTTAGAATGAGTCACGCCAAGAGGCTGAAGGCAACCAAGACCCTGTGAACTCAAGAATAACTTCTGCCCTCCCCCTTAACTACCTAGAGGAATTTGAATTAGGGGTCTTGCCCATAACAGAGTATCAGAGATAACTATTTTTTACCTATCTATATGGCAGGGCAAACTAATAGTGCTGAATATGTACCGTTTCTGCCAGAGGCAGATTAAGGTTGGTTGAGGCCCCAGGCCAGAAGAAAATATCGAGTCCCTTACATTAGAAAAAAGCATAAAGTTGGAGTTTTGCGGGGCCCTTCAGAATCCGGGGCCCAGGGTGCATATCTAGTGCACTCACCATTAAATCCCCCTCTGCTCCCTGAAATGATCTTGTCAAGCCCATGATTCTTTACCTTCTTTCTGGCTCAGAATGTCATGTACACCAAATGTTCCCCCTCTATTTTTGAACCAATCATGCATGTGAGGTTCTTGTACATATGTATGTAATTAAATTTGGTCATTTTCTCCTTCTAATATCTCTCATTCTATTTGACTATTAAGCCAGCTGAAGGAAACTTGAGGGTAAAGTTTCTTTCTCCCCCACGCAAGGAAAGTTACTAACAAATCAAAAGTTGATGTTTTATATGAAAGAGTTCTAAAGAGAGAAGCTGTGTTTACTTTATAATTAAACAAAGGAATAAATGGCCATACTTTAGATTCCTGACTTCCTGTCATTCAATAAAAGAGAAATTTATTGTACTGTGTTATATCAGAGCATATCAATTATTCATTAATAATAACCTCAACATCATCATTATGATTATCATCATCTTCATCATAAGACAAAATGGCTGTCAGACAGCTGAACTATATTTTAGAACTTATAAATATTAACATAGCTAATGTGAGACTATGATATCAAAAGGTAGATTTTTGCAATGAGCTTAGAGGAAAAATAAGCTCTAATGGGCCATTGTTGAAGTGCCACAAGCACTCCATAAGTAGAATCACAGTTTTTACATAACAGAGTATGGAAAAGGCTGCATTTTATTCATGGCTCAATAACACTGACCATAGAAATATTGCAACTAACTCTCTGCATACTACCTTCATCTTAACTGAGAGAGTTTTTATAATTTGGCTTCTTGTTAAATTTCCTGTAGCAGTGAAAATAATTATTATTCTCATTGATTATTAGTCATTTGACATTCAGATTCTTGTGCATCAGCTCCTTGTTAGTGTATTTAACAGGAGAACATCCCCCACAATCCTATGATCTATAAATTCAATTTAATTCCTGATCTTGATAGAAGGAGAGATAGACCTTGAAATGAGGAAACAACATCTACACAGCAAGAATGATTTTCCAGGCAGCAGCCCACTCTTCCTCTGTGCCTTTCGCTTTTTGGCTTTCTTTACTCTTCCCGCCCATTTACCAAAGGGAAAAATGATTATTAAAAATGGTTCTATCTGACCAGGTGGTGGCAAAGTGGATGGAGCATCAGACAGGGATGCGGAGGACCCAGGTTCAAGACCCTGAGGTTGCCAGCTTGAGCATAGGCTCATCTGGTTTGAGCAAAACTCACCAGCTTGGACCCAAGGTTGCTGGCTCGAGCAAAGGGTTACTCAATCTGCTGAAGGCCTGCGATCAAGGCACATATGAGAAAACACTCATTGAATAATTAAGGTGTCGCAACAAAAAACTGATGATTGATGCCCCTCATCTCTCTCCGTTCCTGTCTGTCTGACCCTATCTATCCCTCTCTCTGACTATCTCTCTGTCTCTGTAAAAAAAGGGGGGGGGGCCTGACCTGTGGTGGCACAGTGGATAAAGCATCGACTTGGAAATGCTGAGGTTGCCGGTTCAAAACCCTGGGCTTGCCTGGTCAAGGCACTTATGGGAGTTGATGCTTCCAGTTCCTCCCCCTTCTCTCTCTCATTCTCTCTCTCTCTCTCTCTCTCTCTCTCTCTGTCTCTCCCTCTCCTCTCTAAAATGAATAAATAAAAAAATTGAAAAAAAATTGAAAAAAAAAAAGTTCCAAAGATGGCCACAGACTAGGCAAACACTCCAACTCCCACTTCCCAGAACCAAGGTGGATTACAACTTAATTCTGAGAACACTCATCTTGAAAGACCAACTTTGGACTAAACTGAGATGATTCTACAGCCAAGGACCACCAAAAAAACCACACTGAGACTGGTAAGAAAGGCAAGATGCAGAAAGGGCTTCCCCACTCCCAGGAGCTGAGCAGCAGCCCGGAGGGACTCTCGTGATGGGGGGTCGGCCAGCGAGTTGGGGTCTTCAGCCCCAAAACTGGAATTGCAGCCTAGAATTCTGGAGCCTGGAAGTGGTTTACAGACTATATTTGGCTGAAAAAAGAGTCTAGATACTGTTTGAAAAAAGACAGAACTCTTGGACCCAAGCTCCGAATTAAAGGGACTGCACAGAAAGCCTCTCTCACAGCCACTTTCCTGGAGCTCCAGGAGCAAGGACTAGAGTTGCTAGGGGAGATAGTGGTCTAGAAGTCACAGTGGGAGACACTTTGAGGGATGGATACCCTAAAACTCCTGGACTGAGTCACTCCCCTAATCTAAAGTGACATTTTTCCTGGGAAAAGCATCACCAGCAAAGGGAAGAAATTACTGCATCCACCGGAGGCTCTCCTGACCCACTTAGAATAAAGAGATGCTCAGAGGCAGGCAGCACATTAGGAACACAAATAGTGAGTGCAGAGGTCTAAGCTTCACCCCCCACCCCACGCTACTGAGTGCTCACCAGGGACCGGCAGACCAGAGGCATGAGAGCGCAGCTATAGAAGCCGAGCAAGTGCAGACTGGCCCATGGAGGCGGAAACCACAGGGCGCTGTAGAGGTACAGGGTTGCACATACTCCTGCCTGTGGCATGGGCCACCAATGGCAGGGCAGAGGCCCAAGTAATAGCGGAGGCCATACCCACAGGCACGCATGAGCCCATGAGCCATTGGAGTGGGTGTGTGCCAGCCCACCAGCAGAGGTGGAAGCCGCAGTGGATGCTGTGAAGGCCCAAGCTTGGGCGCAAACATTCCCACAGTGCAGGCTCACCCTTAGTGGTAGAGGAGGCGGGGGCAGCATTGGAAGCAGTATGGCAATGGCAGCACCTGAGCCCAAACACCAGAAGCAGTGATAGCAGCAGGTGTGTGGACAGACCACACAACTGGAGCACAGGGGCCACTTCGACAGGACCCCTGTGACTACACTCTTCTAAGTGCTGAAAAAGAAGATAAAAACAAAATAAAATAAATAAACAAAAAGTCTGGATAGAATGACACCTGAGGATAAGAAGCAGGCCATATCCAATACCGTACCTAATCACTAAATTTCAGTACTGAGCCCAACAAGTAGCCAGCAATTAAGGCCAACAGAAAGTGGATCTCAGGAGAACTTGAACTTTTAAAGGAACTTTTCCCAGGCCAAGAATAGATAAAAGCAAGCCTAGGAATGCAGTGCAGCTGATATTTACAATGGCACCTGGGACCAGCAGAGTCAACCACAAGATCTAGGTCTCCTGTAGTTCCAAAAAGGTGGATAAGAGCCAGTCATAGGCAGTGACCCACTCATATCTGCACCAGCCCCAGGACAGGGAGGTCCAGGGAAGGCACATTCAATGGCCAAATACAGAGAGCACAAGTTCAGGACATAATAACCCTTGTTAGAGTGGAAGTTTAAAGAAGGGCTCCTCACATCTGATCCATCTAAGACATAGAAAATGCTGACACAAACAGCAAAAAGAACAGTGATAGAGAATAAGTAGCCCATAGTGGATTACAAACAACAGCTGATACCAACCCAAGAAAACTGAAAATTGGAGGCAGACAATACCAACTCTAGACATAGCTAGCTTCAAAAACAAAACACACAAACGAGGAGTGTATACACAGACAAAATGAGAAGACAGAGAAATGCAATCCAAATGAATCAACAAGAGAAATCCCCAGGAAAAGAACTGAGTGAGATGGAAATAACCAAAGTATCAGATGCAGACTTTAAAATGATTACTAGAATTCTCAAAGATCTTAGAGCAAAAATGGATGGACACAATGAGGGCCTAAACAAGAGATAATAAGCATCAAAAAGGACATTGAAATAATAGAGAAGAACCAGTCAGAAATGATAAACAGAATATCATAAATGAAGACTACACTAAGAAAGAATTAAAAGCAGGCTAGATGAAATAGAGGATTGAATCAGCGATTTAGAAGACAAGATAAAAGAGAGCACAGAAGCAGAGCAGCAAAAAGAAAAGAGGCTCAAAAAGTCTGAGAGAACTCTAAGAGATCTCTGTGACAACATAAGGAGAATCAGCATCTGAATCATAGGGGTTCCTGAAGAAGAAGAGAAAGAACAAGAAATAGCCTGTTCGAAGAAATCATAGCTGAAAACTTTCCTAAATTGATGCAGGAAAAAGTCACACATGCTCAAGAAGCACAAGAATTCCATTAAAGAGAAACACAAAGAAACCTACTCCAAGACAAATAGTAATTAAAATACCAAAGCTAAGAGATAAAAAGATATACTAAAAGCTGCAAGAGAAAAAAAGTTAATCACCTACAAAGAAGCCCCCATAAGGATGACATCTGACTTCTCAACAGAAACACTTGAGGCCAGAAGAAAATGGCAAGATATATTCAAAATAATGCAGAACAAGAGCCTAAAACCAAGACTTCTTTATCCAGCAAAGCTATCGTTTAAAATTAAAGAAGAAATAAAAAGCTCCTCAGACAAAAAATAACTCAAGCAATTCAGTATAACCAAACCAATGCTGCAAGAAATGTTAAGGGGTATGTCGTAAACAGAACAAGGGGAAAAATAGAGTAAAAGAGAAATGTAGATTTAAAGAATAAAATGGCTATAAACAACTACATATCAATAATAACCTTAAACATAATTGAATTAAATGATCCAATTAAAAGACATAGGGTAGCTGCATGGATTAAAAAAAACAGGACCAATACATATGCTGTCTACAAGAGAAACACCTCAAAACAAAAGATACACATAGACTGAAAGTAAAAGGTTGAAAAAAAATATTTCATGCAAATAGAATTGAAAATAAAGCTGGGGTAACAATACTTATATCTGACAAAATAGAATAAAAAACAAAGGCTATAGTAAGGGATGAAAAAGGTCACTACATAATGATAAAGGGAGCAATCCAACAGGAAGATATAACCATTATAAATATCTATGCACCTAATATAGGTGCACCTAAATATATAAAGCAAACTTTGATGGACATAAAGAACGAAATCAACAGCAATACTATAATAGAAGGATATTTCAATACCACACTCACATCACTAGATAGATCCTCAAAAAAGAAAATTAACAAAAAAACAGCAGACTTAAAGGACACAGTAGATCAATTGAATTTAATAGATATCTTTAGAACCTTTCACCCTAGACCAGCATAATATACATTCTTTTCAAGTGCTCATGGTACATTCTCTAGGATAGACCACATGTTAGGGCACAAAACAGATTCAACAAATTTAAGAAGATTGAAATCACATCAAGCATCTTCTCTGATCACAAGGGCATGAAACTAGAAATCACTACAACAAAAAATCTGAAAAATATTCAAACACTTAGAAACTAAATAGCATATCATTAAATAACAAATGGATTAACAATGAGATCAAAGAAGAAATCAAAGAATTCCTAAAAACAAATGAAAATGAGCATACAACAACTCAAAATTTATGGGACACAGCAAAAGCTTTTCTGAGAGGGAAGTTCATAGCAATACAGGCATACCTGAAGAAGTGAGAAAAACCTCAAATAAAAAACTTAACCCTGCATCTAAGAGAATTAGAAGAAGAATTGCAAGTAAAGCAAAGAGGAAGTAGAAGGAAGGAAATAATAAAGATCAGAGTAAAAATAAATGACTAAGAAATAAATGGCTAAGAAAAAATACAGAGGATCAATGAAACCAAGAACTGGTTCTTTTAAAAGGTAAACAAGATTGGTGAACACTTTACCAGACTTACCAAGAAAAAAAGGGAGAGAACTCAAATGAATAAAATTAGAAATGAGAGTGGAGAAATAACAACTGACACAACAGAAATACAAAGGATTGTAAAAAAAATACTATGAAGAACTATGTGCCAAAAAATTAGACAATCTAGGTGAAGTGGACAAATTTCTTGAAACATATAATCTTTCAAAAATCAATCTGGAAGAATTAGAAAACCTAAACAGATCAATTACAACAAATGAGATTGAAACAGTTATCAAAAAACTCCCAACAAACAAAAGCCCTGGGCCAGATGGCTTCACAGGCGAATTCTACCAAATATTCAAGGAACTTATTCCTATCTCTCTCAAGCTATTTCAAAATATTCAAGAGGAAGTAAGACTCCCAAGCTCCTATAATGAAGCAAGAATAATTCTGATTCCAAAACCAGAAGACAACACAAAAAAAGAAAATTATTGCCAATATCCCCAATGAATTTAGGTTCTAAAATTCTCAACAAAATATTAGCAAACTGGATCCAGCAATACATAAAAAAAAAATCATACATCATGATCAAGTAAGATTTATTCAGGGAGGTAAGGCTGGTAAAATATTTACAAATCAATCAATGTGATTCATCATATAAACAAAAGGAAGGAGAAAAACCACATGATAATATCAATAGATGCAGAAAAAGCATTTGAAAATATCCAGCACCCATTTATGATCAAAACTCTCATCAAAGTGGAAATACAGGGAACATACCTCACATGATAAAAGACATCTATGACAAACCCACAGCCAACATCATACTCAATGGGCAAAAATTAAAAGCATTCCCCATAAGATCAGGAACAAGGCAGGGGTGCCCACTTTCATCACTGTTATTCAATATAGTACTGGAAGTCCTACCCACAGCAATCAGAAAAGAAGAAAAAATAAAAGGCACCCAATTAGAAAAAAAAAGTAAAACTATCATTATTTGCAGAAGGTATGATACTATATATAAAAAACCCTAAAGTTTCAGTCAAAAAACCACTGGACCTGATAAATAAATTCAGCAAGGTGGCAAGATATAAAATTAATACTCAGAAATCAGAGGCATTTTTATGAACCAACAATAAACTGTCAGAAAGAGAAATTAAGGAAACAATCCCCTTCACTATTGCAAAAAAAAAAAATTAACTAAATATAGTACCTAGGAGTAAATTTAACCAAGCAGATTAAAGTCTTGTACTTGGAAAATTATAAAACATTGATAAAAGAAATCAAGAAAGATACAAGCAAGTCAAAACATATACCATGTTCATGGAGAGGTAGACTAAACATCATTAAAATGTCTATATTACCCAAAGCAATTTATAAATTCAATGCAATACCAATTAACATACCAATGACATACTTCAAAGATATAGAACACATATTCCAAAAATTTATATGGAACCAAAAAAGAACACGAATAGCCTCAGCAATCTTGAAAAAGAAGAATAAAGTGGGAGGTATCACACTTCCTGATATCAAGTTATATTACAAGGCCGTTATACTCAAAACAGCTTGATACTGGCATAAAAACAGGCATATAGATCAATGGAACAGAACAGAGAACCCAGAAATAAACCTATACTTTTGTGGACAACTGATATTTGACAAAAGAGGTAAGTGCATACAATGGAGTAAAGACAGCCTCTTCAACAAATGGTGTTGGGAAAATTGGACAGCTACCTGCAAAAAAAAATAAAACTAGACCACCAACTTACACCATTCACAAAAATAAACTTAAAATGGATAAAAGACTTAAATGTAAACAATGAAACCATACGCATCTTAGAAGAAAACATAGGCAGTAAGCTCTCCGACATCTCTCGCAGCAATATATTTGTTGATTTATGTCCTTGGGCAAGTGAAATAAAAGACAGGATAAACAAATGGGACTATATCAAACTAAAAAGCTTTTGCACAGCTAAAGACAATAAGAACAGAATAAAAAGACAAACTACGCAATGGGAGAACATATTTGACAATACGTCTGATAAGGGGTTAATAACCAAAATTTATAAAGAACATGTAAAACTCAACAGCAGGAAGATAAAAAATTTAATCAAAAAATGGAAAAAAGAAATGAATAGACTTTTCTCCAAAGAGGATATACCAGATGGCCAATAAGCAGATGAAAAAATGTTCAATATCACTAATTATTAGAGAAATGCAAATTAAAACCACAATGAGATACCACCTCACACCAGTCAGAATGGCACTCATCAACAAAGAACACAAAATAAGTGCTGGCGAAGATGTGGAGAAAGGGGAACCCTCCTGCACTGCTAGTGGGAATGCAGACTGGTGCAGGCTCTGTGGAAAACAGTATGGAGATTCCTCAAAACATTAAAAATGGAAATGCCTTTTGACCCAGCCATCCCACTTTTTAGGAATATATCCCAAGAACACCACATCACTGATTCAAAAGAAAAAATGCACCCCCATATTTATTGCAGCATTGTTCACAATAGTGAAGATCTGTGAACAGTGCAAATGTCCGTCAGAGGACGAGTGGATTAAAAAGCCATGGTACATATATACAATGGAATACTATGGGGCCATGAAAAAGAAGAAAATCTTACCTTTTGTGACATCAAGGATGGACCTGGAAACTGTTATGTTAAGTGAAATAAGCCAGGCAGAGAAAGAAAAACATTTTATGACCACACTCATTTGAGGAATCCAATAAACAATGTGAACTAAGGAATGGAATTGAGACAGAGGAGGGATCAAAAGGACCAGAGTAAAAGAGAACAGAGGGAAAGGGGATGATAAAATGGGATAATTCTGAAGTGAAGGGGGGAGGACGCTGTGGGAAGAGGGCTAAGAGAGATGTTGAGTGGAATATGAAGGTAGATTGATGCATTCGGGGCAACACTAGAATCTATGTAAACACAATAAATTAAAATCAATAAAATAAATAAATAAATAAATAAATAAATAAATAAATAAAATGGTTCCTATTGTTCTTATAATTAACAATAACTATCCTAAAAAGACTTGGAATATAAGGAAATTATTGTTTACTAGAAAGATCTGAGTAAACAGCAAAAGAAACTAGAAAGTGAATGTGCAGATGATTCCAAACAAAGTATGTATGTTTGATAAGTAAAAACCTCTTTCGCTATAATAGTAATTTAAAATATAGAAAATCATTAGTAAACAATGAGAGCATAAAATGAAATATAAAAACATATATTTTTATGTAATATAAAATATAATATATAAAGGTATATATCAATATATATTTATAAAAATATAAAAAATGATGCATTTTTCTAACATTTGTCAAACTTAAAGATTTAAATTAATATAATTAGTTCTCCTTAGATATTTTTTGAAAGAAGACTTTTCTGATATTTATCAATGAATGTTTCATTAATGACAAACTTCTAAAAATATTTAAAATTAATTTGTTATTGATTGATTTTACAAAGATAGGAAAAGAGAGAGAAAGGAAGAGCTAGAGATTGAGAAAAAAAAGACAGAAATCAATTTGTTGTTCTACTTATATATGCACTCATTGGTTGACACCAGCATGTGCCCTGACCTGGGATGGAACCCACAACCTTGGTGTATCAAACAATGTTCTAACCAACTGAGCTACCAGGTAAGGGCAGAGATGAATTTTTTAATCTATGTGAAATATTAGGGCTGCTCTTACATAAAGAAAGAACACACACACCAAAGTAATAATGAAATAATAATAATTTGGAATTTGGAAATGACTTTCTTGTACCTATTTTCCAAAACTCCAATACTATGCCTTTCTTAGTTTTTGGATAAAAAGAAAGAAAATGGAGAGCATAGGAGTCAAAGCCCTTTTGTTCAGTTTAGGCATTTAGCTAAGCACTTATTAGGCATTATTTTATTTAGTCCTTATATAAATTCTTCAGATTGTTTAAAATAAGAAATACTTTTATTCCAATTTAAGAGAAACTTGATCTGGACAATTAGATATTTCAAAACTTGTGATCAACATAATTCTTAGTTCCAAAGACTTCTTTTTCTTTCCTTATCTCTACAGGAAAATGATACTAAAAGAACTAAGGGTGTATCATTAAGTGAGCTAACTAGCCCTACTCTCTTATGTTCATATTTTTTTCATGGGAACATAAACAGCAGCAAAAAAGAAATGTTATTTTTTTAGTAAATTCTAAACTAAAGTGGCCCTGCCCAGGTAGCTAGCTCAGTTTGTTAAAACATCCTCTGGATACACCAGAGTTGCAGGTTCTATCCCCAGGTAAGGCACATATAAGAGTCAACCAATGAATGCATAAATAAATAGAACAACAAATTGATGTTTTTTCTCTTTCCTTGTTCTCTCTCAAATCAATAAAAAAAACTGAATTACCTGTTACTTTATATATACAAATATGATTAATTCTTTTCAACTAGCTACATGGTCGAAGCTTACACTTTTTTTCAAGTAAGCAATGCTCACTTCATCATTTATTTTGATATTTTTGATGAAAGACCTTTTCCTGCAAAAATTGTAAAAGCTCCCCTATTCCATACTTTAGGTTTTTAGGTTATAATAAATTTGAATTGTAGTAAATAACCATTAGCCTGTTTTTTAATCTTCCAATTAGTTGCTAAGAAATGAAAATCTGTGGCTCTATTTTTTTTAGAAATTGTGCCTCTTTTTGTCTTCATGATAAGCTGTCATTTGGTTCTTTACAACAGATTTTCCTTAGTCTTAAATCTGATAAATTTATCTTTGGTATTATTTTTAAAAAATGTTTCTACCTGACTAAAAGAAATAAATTTTTAACAACCTTCATCTGACATTTTGTACTTGATATTCAAAATATTATGTGAGTTGCTAAGACAATAGATCTTAATTATTTTCAATACAGAAAAACAAAAAGTAATCGCATGAAGTGAAGGATGTGTTAAAATAACCTTATAGTGTTGAACAGTTTGTATGCAGTATATATGTATATCAAATGATTAATTGTATATCTTATTTAGAGTTACACAATGTTATGTGTTAATTATCTCTTAATATAGTTGGAAATTTTTTGAAAAATAAAACTACTATGTTTGTTTCTGTATATGTACATATTCTTCTAGCTACATGATACTATTATTCTGTAAGTTATTTGCCTTAATTTTAGGAAACTGAAATCACTAATTTCTCTTATAATCTGTAATTCATACATTGTATTAAAATGGCTATTGTCATAGAATGATTTTATCTACCTTAAATTCATACAGTGACACCGTGACCACTAGTATTTTAGAATGTGACTATATTTAGATATAAGACCTTTACAGAGGTATTTAAGGTTAAATGAAGTCACAAAGACGGGCCCTCATTTAATATGATTGGTGTCCCCATAAAAAAAAAAAAAAAAGAAACGATCCCAGGAATGCATGCTGTCATAGAGAAAAATCCATCCGAGGGCACAGGGGGAAGGTGACCATCCACAAGTTAAGGAGAAAGGCCAACCTGCTGACATCTGGATCTTGAAATTCTTGCCTCAGGAACAGTAAGAAAAAATAGATTTTATTGTTTAATTTTCCCACTCTGGTATTTTATTATAGAAGCCCTGACAAACTAATTCAGATAGACTGGGTTTGTTATAGATAAGTCTGGATGAAGGAGAAGAAAAGACTGCATTTGGACAAAGCAAATGGACAGCTTACCTGTCTATCCTTTCTCACTCATTGATTTAAAAGGCACATATTTTAAGCATTGTGGAAAAACAGTGAATTACAACAGTGCCATGAACCTAAAAAATGAATTCTCTATTTTATAATTTTTTTCTGTCCAGTTTTAGATGTGGTAATCATAATTATTACACTCAATTACTGCTTGTGTACATGATATTATATTAGTTGGATTCCAAATTCTAATCATGTAAAATCATCAAACATAAGAAAAAGAACACCTGATAATAATACAAATAATTTCGGTAATTAAATCTTCCATTTCAACTCCTCTCTGCCTCTACATTTCTTCCAATCTATTCTTCTCACTCTAAAGAGTAATCTTTTGAAAAAGCATTTGCTCATGCCACTTTTTGAAGAACACTATATTCAATTGTTCCCCCATCAATTCAAGACAAATTTCAGCCTCTTGGGCATGGCACAAAAGGTCTATGGTAACTTAATGCCTGACATCTTTCCAACCTCCCTCTCAGCACCACCCCTCACCCCCCACGAATGCTCTGTAGTCTGGCTCTCCAACCTGCTATGTTCCTGAGTTTTCTCATCTGCTTTCATTTGACCTGCTAACTCTTTGGAGTTACTCTTTCTCCACCACACCATGCTTGATAAAAAAGTGTAGTGGCTCAGATTAAGGACCCTGGAGGTAGATTTTGTGAACTGAAATCCCAGTTCTGTCACTTATTACCTATACGACCTCTCTCTCTGCTTCATTTTTTTTATCTGTATATATCAGTATCATAAAATTTATATCAAATTTAGCCTAGTATTTCTATACTTAATAAATAAGTAAATACATGTAAAGAGAACATCATTTGACAGGATTATTATCAAGATTCAGCACAGGGGTCTTCTCCTTGGGGAATTATCTCTGACCCCCCTCGCCAGCCTGGGTTGGATGTCATCCATGTGCTTTCATGTTACCAAGTCCATTTTAATTGCATATTACAATAATATTTATGATACAGCTAAAAAAATTTTAAGAAGAATGAGTTCTTTATTTTCATTGCATTTCCAGATCATATCATTGCACTAGACATGCAATAAGTACTGGGTAAATATTTGTTGAATAAGTTAATAAATCATTGAAAGAACACTGTTTCATTCAAAGATTGAAAATGCTAAAAGAAATACCTGAGGCCTTGGCTTGTCAGCCCAAAGTATGGATGTCTCAGGTTCAATCAGGGCACACAGGAGAAGTGACCATCTGCCTCTCTTCCCCTCCCTCTCTACTTTCTCTCTCCCTTCGCTATCTCAGTCAGTGGCTTGGTTGGTTCAAGCATTGGCCTCAGGCACTAAGGAAAACTTGGTTGATTCAAGTATTGGTCTCAAAAGGGTTGCTGGATGTATCCTGGTCAGAGTGCATGCGGGAGTGTCTCACTATCTCCTCTTCTCTCACTTAAACAAACAAACAAACAAACAAAAAATTTGAGAGAGATGTTATAGTCATATATAAGTCAATTTATTTTGTTCACAGTGGCCAGGACATGGAAACAACCAAAAAGCCCGTCAATAGATGACTGGATAAAGAAGATGTGGTACATATACACTATGGGATACTACTCAGCCATAAGAAATGATGACATCAGATCATTTACAGCAAAATGGTGGGATCTTGATAACATTATACAAAGTGAAATAAGTAAATCAGAAAAAAACAGGAACTGCATTATTCCATAGGTAGGTGGGACATAAAAGTGAAACTAAGAGACATTGATAAGGGTGTGGTGGTTACAGGGGGAGGGGGGAGAGGGAAAGGGGGAGGGGGAGGGGCACAAAGAAAACTAGATAGAAGGTGACAGAGAACAATCTGACTTTGGGTGATGGGTATGCAACATAAGTGAACGACAAGATAACCTGGAGTTGTTATCTTTGAATATATGTATCCTGATTTATTGATGTCGCCCATTAAAAATAAAATTATTAAAAAATATATATTAACTATACAGGAAGCAATTTTTCATTATAAAACCAGTGTAAACTTGTGAATAAAAATTTTGAAAATATGCCTGACCAGGCCATGGCGCAGTGGATAGAGCCTCGGACTGGGATGCAGAGGACCCAGGTTCGAGACCCTGTGAGCTCAGGCTCATCTGGTTTGAGCAAAGCTCACCAGCTTGGACCCAAGATCGCTGGCTCGAGCAAGGGGTTACTTGGTCTGCTGAAGGCCTACGGTCAAGGTACATATGAGAAAGCAATCAATGAACAACCAAGGTGTCGCTACGAAAAACTGATGATTGATGCTTCTAATCTCTCTCCCTTCCTGTCTGTCCCTATATATCCCTCTCTCTGATTCTCTCTCTGTCTCTGTAAAAAAAAAATTTTTTTTTGAAAATATAAAAGAAGTTCCCATAAATATATCATCTAAAGACAACTACTATTAATGTTTTAATATAATTTTATAATTTTTCTTAAATATGAATTTATGTGATGTATATCACTTAAATTGCAACTTTCTTTTTTATATATATTTTTAGATTTTATTTATTCACTTTTATGAGAGAGAGAGGAGAGAGAGAGTGGAAAGAGATAGATAGAACAGGGGGAGGAGCAGGCAGCATCAACTCCCACATGTGCCTTGACTAGGCAAGCCCAGGGTTTCAAACTGGCGACCTCAGCATTCCAGGTCAACGCTTTATCCATTGCACCACCACAGGTCAGGCAAATTGCAACTTTCAATTTTTTTTTACTCATTAAAAAAATGAATATAAATATTTTGTTATTCTAACATTTTAGTAAACATTTTTATTAGTAGTCCAATTAATAAATTATCACTAAATATTTTCTTATTGTAGGTGATTAAGTTTGACAAATTTTGTTAGTTTACAATATACCCAGTTTGTATAATTTGCCTAAAATTTCACATTGAGTAATTTATTTGTAATGTGAAGTATCAATCTGTCTTTTTTATAATAGAAATATCTTTAAATGAGTAAGTTTCAAACCTTTCTGTTTGGTAGCAAAATGCCTTATTAAAATAAACATTAATGGCATTTGAAAAAAACAAAATAAGCAAAAGCAGATCTGCTCTGGTTGAATCATACTCAGAAAGTTAGAAGCCAGAACACTAAGCTAAAATAACAAAATTTAGAATACTGTTATCTTAAGAATGTCGTGTTTCCCAGTGAATAAGTTTAGCAATTTATTTTCTGCAAATGCCACAAAAGTGGTGATTATAACTGAGTTTTAAAGACAACAGAAAAATGAGGTGTCTCTGGAATTGAGGCTTGTACTAATTGGCCCTTTCTGAATCATTTCTTTTTTCTGGGATGCTTTTGTTTTTTTTCTGTGGCTCATCTATATCTACAGAAAGTGTATGAACAGAACTTACTGGTTTTCCCACTAGTCTAGTTTTTTTAGAATCATTCTATCAGTGTTCCTTGCTCACCAAACCATGTGGTTGTCTATCTGCAAGAAGTACATTTTACATAGAGACATATTAAGAACTATATAATATTATAAATTGCAAAAACTTAATGTTTTAGATAGGGGCTAGAGCTTCTTAAATGTCTTGGTGGTACTGGAGTACTTACACTAAGACATTAACAGCCACCACTCCACTGATTTGGAAATTATCTGCTCAATTACAAGTCGTGTTGCCATTTCCAGATGTTCATTAGTTATTGCTTATTCAGAGGGTTGGCTATATTGGTCTCCATATATTTTTAGGTTTATTAGAGTGTGCATATGTCCTGTAATTACAAGATGCAGATGAGCAACCATCTGCAGATATTTCTCCCCCTCTCAAGGACTTTCAGGTCAAACTGAGCTATATTTCACTGATGAGTTTCCCCTGGATTAAAGCTTTAGAGTGCTGTAAATGACAAAAATTATGGTGCTGAAAATATGATGTTTCTTTGGACTGTAAACTTTCTCTTCTTTCCTTTCATGCTTTAAAATAACTTGCAAAATAAATACCTTATGTGATATGTTAATAAGTACTCTCAGACAACATTTTTAGTTATGTTTAAAGTGGACTTATTTGATAAATAAGTAATTTTTTTAAGCCACAACTTTGGAAACAAAAAAGAAATGTTCGATGATAATAATTTTTAAAGATATATTGTCATCTAATTAGTCACCTCAATGTGTCTCCCTTTTTAGTGCAAAGATTAATCTGATCACAGTTCATCTCTATTTATTGGAAATGTCTAGAGTAAAGGTACTCTGGAAGTTCCTGCAGGTATTCTTGCCATAGTCTAATATCACAAAGGAATATTCAAACTTTATCAGCAAATTTTGCTCATGAAAAGTTAATTCACAGAGACTATTTGAAAAATTAGGTTTTGAAATTGTGATTTCTTTGTCTTAAGGATTACACACTAAGAAATACATCATTTTGCCTGACCAGGCAGTAGAGCAGTGGATAGAGCATAGGACTGGGATGCAGAGGACCCAGGTTCAAAACGCTGAGGTTGCCAGATAGAGTGTGGGCTCCTCTGGCTTGAGCACAGGCTCACCAGCTGGAGCAAGGGGTCACTGGCTTGAGCATGGGATCATAGACATGACCCCCATGGTCGCTGGCTTGAGCTCAAAGGTCACTGGCTTTAAGCCCAAGGTCGGTGGCTTGAGCAAGGGGTTACTTGGTCTGTTGTAGCCCCATGGTCAAGGCACATATGAGAAAGCAATCAATGAGTAGGGGCTACAACAAAGAACTGATGCTTCTCATCTCACTCCCTTTCTATCTGTCTGTCTCTACCTGTCCTTCTCTCTCTCTCTCTCTCTCTCTCTCTCTCTCTCTGTCACAAAAAATAGAAGAGAAAAAGAAATACATCATTTCAATATTATGAGACAACAGAATATGACTTTGTGTGATCTCTTGGAGAACACTAGCTTTGTTTTAAAATTATAATAAAATAAAAGGCTTTGGGAAATTAGTTCAGAGATCTATAAAAGTAGTATATCCAGTTTGAGAGCTCATTTTACAACCTCAATGTCACATTATTTACTACATATTGATTGCTGTCTAAAATGGGCAGAGATCTATTGCATATGTGGTAAATCTGAGGAAAAATAATACAATGTAGTTTTTGATGTTCTGCTTACTAAACTAGGGCTACATATATGTGCATGTAAATACAAAGCAATTCTTCTGCTAAAATAGTTTTCCCAGAGAAAGGAAGAGAAGATATTATTACTACAGATAGTGATAAAATGGGATTTTAATTTTATTTATTTTTTTAAAGACTTTATTTATTTATTCATTTTAGAGAAGAGAGAGAGAGAGAGAGAGAGAGAGAGAGAGAGAGAGAGAGAGAAGGGAGGAGCAAGAAGCATCAATTCCCATATGTGCCTTGACCAGGCAAGCCCAGGGTTTTGAACCAGCGATCTCAGCGTTCCAGGTCGATGCTTTATCCACTGTGCCACCACAGGTCAGGCTAATTTTATTTTTGATATTTAATATATTAGTGAAGTATAATACACACAGGTAAGAGGACATGTTATAAGTTCAAAGCTTGATGGATTTTCATCAACTCAACACACCTAAGTAATTAAAACACAATAGTCTATCTCATGTCTTATTCCAGCCATAAAATGTCCTTTAACAGTAACTGTAACATCATTTTCTAAAAACATAGATGAAATATTCATTTACTTACATGAGGAATGTTAAAAAAAGTTAATAAACAAAACAAAACATAAACAGACCCAAGAAAGAGAAAAATATGACAGTGGGCAAAGAGGAGAAGGAGAGTGGGAGAGGAGAGTGCAAATTAAAAAAAAATGAGTAATTAATTAAAATTTAAATTAAAAAATAAGATAAAAATAAAAACTTTTTGGGCTCTGGCTGGTTGGCTCAGTAGTAGAGCATTGGCCTGTCATGTGGAAGTCCCAGGTTCGATTTCTGGCCAGGGCACAAAGAACAAGTGACTATCTACTTCTCTACCACTCCCTTCTACTTTTTTCCTTCACCTCCCACAGCCATGGCTCCAATGGTTTGAGCAATTTGACCTTGGGCACAGCACTGAGAATGGCTCCATGGCCTTGCCTCAAGTGCTGAAATAGCTCAGTTGTTGAGCAACAGAGAAGCAGCCCCAAATGGGGAAGGCATTGCTCTGTAGGGAGCATGTTGGGTGGATCACAGTCCAGGCACATACAGGAGTCTGTCTCTACCTACCTGCCTCCCACCTCTCACTAAATAAATAAATAAATAAATAAATAAATAAATAAATAAAATAACCTTAGACTATGTGATTAAAAAACAATTTGTATGCATTTACTTTGGTAACAAAAATAAACAAATATAAAAATTATAGAAGTTAAGTCCTGACATCATGAAAAAGATAATAAATAACACATAAATATATGATTTTAAGAAATAAGAAGTATTATGAAAAAATTTTAATTAAATTTATTTGGGCCCTGGCCCATTGGCTCAGCAGTAGAGCATCCACCAGGCATGTGAAAGTCCTGGGTTTGATTTCTGGCCAGGGCCCACAGGAGAAGCACCCATCTGTTTCTCCCCATCTCCCCCTCTCACTTCTCCAACCCTCTCTCTCTCTTCTCTCCTCCTGCAGCCATGGCTCAATTGAAGCGAGTTAGCAACAGGCGCTGAGAATTGCTCCATGGCCTCTGCCTCAGACAGTAAGAAAACTCTGGTTGGAGCAACAGAACAATGGCCCCAGATGGGCAGAAAACATCACCTCCCCAGTGGACTGGATGTGTGAATCCCAGTCGGGGCGCATGTGGAACTACATATGTCTCTGCCTCCCCTCCTCTCACTAAATTAAAAAAAAAAAGTTATTTGGGTAAGTTTATTAGTTATTAACATTATATCATCTTACATCACCTGTATATTTTATTTTGCTCACCACTCAAAATCTAGCTTCTTTCTGTGACTGTATATTTGACCCCGTTTACCGTCTTCACCTCCCCTCACTCCCCTTGCCCTCTGATAATCACCATACTATTGTCTGTGTCAATGAGGTACTGTAGTTTGTTTTATTTGTTCACTGGTTACTTTCTGTTTTATATCTAACTTAAGAGTGAAATTATATGGTTTTTGTCCTTTTTCACCTGACTTATTTCACTTAACATGATACTCTTAAAATCTACCCGTGTTGTTGCAAATGGTATTATTTCATCTTATATTATGGCTGAGAAGTAGACATGTAATATAAAAAATAAAATAATACCAAATAAAAATGAAAATGAACTACAATTGCAATAAAAAATTCTTAATGCACCAAATGTGAAATTATGTTGAATATGAAAATCTACCAAGTATGTACTTTGGAAAAGCAGTTTAGGATTAGTTATAAATGATCCTTTTCTGCTAGAAAAAAGAAATAAAATAAGTAGTTAGAATAAAATATAAAAACATTTGCATAGTACAAGTTATTTAGATTAGTCTCTTGAATTCTTCACTCACATGTTTAGTCTAATTTCTAATTATTTCTAGCATCATCTAATGTAATGGTCTGGCCTTCTGTGTAAATGTAGTACCTGTTAAATGTCCTTGAAATACACCTACATATATACACTTTGAAATATTTACTCCACTATGCAGAACTTTTCCAGTCATCTCTCAGATTTTTAAAGAAGGTGCTAAATACAGAGGGGTATCTGGTTAAGAAGCCTCAAATTCTTACCTCACTCTTAAAATTTATATCCCCTTTGTCCAGTTAAAGACATTTGCGCCTGACCAGGTGGTGGCGCAGTGGATAGAGCGTCGGACTGTGATGTGGAGGACCCAGGGTCGAGACCCCAAGGTCGCCAGCTTGAGTGCGGGCTCATTTGGTTTGAGTAAAGCTCATCAGCTTGGACCCAAGGTCGCTGGCTTGAGCAAGGGGTTACTTAGTCTGCTTTAGCCCCATGGTCAAGGCACATATGAGAAAGCAATCAATGAACAACTAAGGTGTCCCAGTGCAAAACTAATGATTGATGCTTCTCATGTCTCTCTGTTTCTGTCTATCTGACTCTCTCTCTCTCTCTGTAAAAAAAAAAAAAAAAAGACATTTCCTATTGATTTTCTTCTAATTAGCCTGACAGACCTTTCAGTCTCAAGTCCAATAAATCTCCTGATGTATCATTGCACAATAAAAAAATATTTAGCTCATCTCCATGGTCTCTTCTTCAATTGGTTAGTGAGCTTAAAACCTTGATGTTTTAGCCCTGGCCGGTTGGCTCAGTGGTAGAGCGTCGGCCTAGCGTGCAGAAGTCCCGGGTTCAATTCCGGCCAGGGCACACAGGAGAAACGCCCATCTGCTTCTCCACCCCTCCCCCTCTCCTTCCTCTCTGTCTCTCTCTTCCCCTCCCGCAGCCAAGGCTCCATTGGAGCAAAGATGGCCCGGGCGCTGGGGATGGCTCCTTGGCCTCTGCCCCAGGCGCTAGAGTGGCTCTGGTCGCAACAGAGCGATGCCCCGGAGGGGCAGAGCATCGCCCCCTGGTGGGCAGAGCGTCGCCCCCTGGTGGGCGTGCCGGGTGGATCCGGGCGGGTACATGCGGGAGTCTGTCTGACTGTCTCTCCCTGTTTCCAGCTTCAGAAAAAAACAAAAAAAAAACAAAAAAAAAAAACCAAAAAACCTTGATGTTTTATACACAAATTAAAGTGTGTAACTTCTTCTGTTCCTTTATGTGATTTACTCTATTAGTAAATCTAAGATTTATTTAAGCCAGTAATATCTTTTCTTTTTCTTTACTATTCCCCATGAGGGCAATTTTTTTAGCAATATTCACATTATTCATGAAAAGGTGCATGAAATTTGAAATTCAGATCAAGTATCAGTATATGTGTTGCATTATAATCAGAGCTGGTAAAAGTTTATGTAAAAAAAATTTTTACATGACAAAAATAAAGACATTGATTTTCCAGAATTTATTATCTCATTTATTATAATTTTTGTCCTATTTTTCCAATGATATTCAAAAGACTTCTTACTTGTAAAACTCATAACAATATGTGCTAAGTTTTTCTCTTAAATCTTTAGTAATATTTACATTCTCATTATGGTGAATGTCATGTGTTTAATATAATAGAAACCTATCAAATAATTGTTAATCTAATGAGTGAGAAAGAAATGTATATTCAAAATTACTCTGCATAAACAAGAACATAAATCTGTCAACATTCAAAAATATTAACTGGTTAATTCCTTTAGAATGACTCTAACTGCAATGAAAACAATTGCATTTGAGTTCATGTGCTTTATCCTCTCTGACAAACTTTATAGCTACATTTTTATACAATACCACAGTTTCAGTCCATTTGGGATGCTATAACAAAATACCATAAATTGTGTAGCTCATAAACAACAGGAATTTATTTCCTACAGTTTTGGAGATTAGGAAGTTCAATATCAAGGCATCTGCTGATTCAGGATCTGGTGGAGCCTGTTTCCTAGAAATCTTATAACTGTGTCTTTACATGGCAGAAGGGGTTGAAAAGCTCTCTCAGACCTCTTATCAAACAATATTCCTAAACCTGAACATTCTACCCTCATGAACTAATCACATTCTATAGACTTTCCCTCCTAATATCATCACCTTAGGGTTAGGATTTCAACATGATAATTGGAGGTGTGGTGAGGAACATAAATATTCAACCTTTAGCAACCACCTTGATATACATATCTTAAATTTAATATATAGCATATATAATAAAAATACTATACCTTCCTATAAATAAGAGGGTTTTTTTTCTGGAAAACTAGTTGTCTGGTAGAAACTCAATTCTGTGGCAACCAAAAGCAAAGCCTTAGGACTCTCAAGATCTCTAAATAAAATAACAAAAAAAGTATCAAACATCTAGTGGTCCCGAGGTCCCAGAAATGAGGTAGATTATTGAACAGGTTTTCTCATTAATCCCCTCTACTCTTCTCATTATCCTGGTAACTGCAACAAACCAAATTAATCAGAGTGGTGGGAAGATAAGACACCATTTATCTAAGTGTATATATTTAACATTGAAGTGTATAGGCTCTGGAATGCAGCAGAGCGTTGGTGGCTATATTTCTCACAGTTCTGCAGACTGAAAGTCCAAAATCAAGGTACTAACAGATGTGGTGTCAAGTGAGGGCTCTTAACCAGCAATATTTCATCTGTAATCAGATGGTTGCTTTCTCTCTGTGTCTTCATGATTCCTTTCTTCAGTATATGTCGTGTGTGTCCCTGGAGAGAGAGAGCTTTACCGTCTCTTCCTCTTACATAACATTTAATAGCATCCTGAGCACCCCACCCTCGTGACTTTGTCTCAATCTAATCACCTCCCAAAAGCCTCACCTTCAAATACCATCACATTAGGGATTAGGGCTTTAACGTATGAATTTTAGGGGGACACAATCATTCAGTTTGTAACAAAATAATCAATTTCATTAATCTTTCTAAGTTTCAGTTGTCTTATCTGAAAGTCAGGACAATAACAGTACCTATCATGTTATTTTTACATTAAATAGGATACCATAAATAAAGTATGTATCATCTCTTTATATTTTAATACAAAAAATTATTTTTATTAATTATTTACTAAATTGTAATTTTTTTCCTTCTGTGAGACCACTGCTCAACTAATATGCTTTTAATGTTAACTTCATCTGTAGAAAATGGTTTTATTTTACTTGTCTGATAAAATAAGAAAAATGTCTCCCTCTACCTATTCTTGTTCATTTTGATGATAGAGAGAGAGAGAGAGAGAGAGAGAGAGAGAGATGGAATTCCTCTATTGAAAAATCCATATTTAATATGGGATTTCAAATTCACATATAAAATGCAATTCTTTTATTTTTACTTCAATAGACAAAAAACATACCAAGTACTAAGACAAATTTAAGTGCATCATTGTGGTTTGAACAGTATCTTTGGCCAGTCTTTTTATCTGCATTTCTTGACACTCCAAAAAATAGCTTGCACCTCATTCTTTCTTTTCAAAAGTATGTTCTGCTCCCAGAATATTAAGCACACATGAAGGAACACTGATAAGCTACAACTGTTTTTCCTTTTTTTAAAATTTTTTAAAATATATATCTTTATTTATTTATTTATTTTTATTTTTATTTTTTACAGAGACAGAGAGAGAGTCAGAGAGAGGGATAGATAGGGACAGACAAACAGGAACGGAGAGAGGTGAGAAGCATCAATCATCTGATTTTTGTTGCAACACCTTAGTTGTTCATTGATTGCTTTCTCATATGTGCTTTGACCACGGGCCTTCAGCAGACCGAGTAACCCCTTGCTCGAGCCAGTGACTTTGGGTCCCAGCTGGTGAGCTTTTGCTCAAACCAAATGAGCCCACACTCAAACTGGTGACCTCGGGGTCTCAAACCTGGGTCCTCTGCATCCCAGTCCAACGCTCTATCCACTGCGCCACCGCCTGGTCAGGCTACAAGTGTTTTCTTGAGTGTAATTTGAAAAGTGAATAAAGCAATCTGAATCTTTTTTATGTCTGTTTTAAGTGCATTGCAGATCGCTTCTCCAAGTGTAGAAGTGCACTGTGGGCTCAGTGCATCAAAACCTACTGATTTCCAAACATTCCTAAATGAAGACCTGAGGTTCATCAGTCCAGAGATAAGATACACTGAAACTTACATTTAGAATATAATGGTGTTTTAGAGAATTACTGACCAAGTAAAAGGCTGAATTACTCACACACGTCTACAAGGGCAGTATATTTACGAAGAACACATTCAGAAAATAGTCCTTAGAGGAAGAAAGATAATTTCCAAGAATTATGCCTAAGGCACAGTTGCCATTTTGTATTTCACAGTTTTCTTGTTAAGTTGAAAGAAGAAAACCTTTTTAGATGTTACCCAGTTTTGTTTCAGGGCTCTTGGATCTGCTGGCCTAAATGTCTTTCGCTATCACACTTTATGTCAGTATCACGTTGTAGCAGAGGTGGTCAAATTCACAACCCTATTGAAAAAGAGAATGATCAAGTAATGTTATCACTACTCAAGCCACAATATCTCCCAGCACTTTTTAAAATCTATTAAAATTAATCAATGGTGAATTATCTCCTCTTCAAGTTTGTATTATTTTAGAAAAGACATAATAAATTTTTCAAAGTGTGTATGATAACACAAATTGATGGTCAAAATATCAACCAAAATCACATACTAAATTTGTTATTTTTTTAATTTAAGTAAATTTTGGGGAAGAAATTATATAGACCTCTACAGATCCTTACCACAAAATTTACATAGCCTAATACCATGTACAAATTTTAAGTTTTGAAGTAAAAGAAACCTACGTGTGTGTGTGTGTGTGTGTTAGAGAACATGCATAGAAAGTTATGGTCTTTATTTGTGAGAGTGAACAGTGGTTATGCAACATAATCTAGAGTCTTTAGACAGAAAAGGAAGATGGGAGAAGATTTGCAAGTTTCTTAAAACTCTTATACTTTTACCTCTATATTCATAACCTTAAGCACTTATCTATTAGTTATGTGGTCAGTATATACTCATTCTACCTAATACACAGAATCAGTTTTAATCTGTAATCAATCTTTAATTCTATGTGCAAAGGTATTTTGTTTCAGTATATAACACATTACATATTATAACAAATTGTTTAGAAGAGTGTCCAACAGGTTCAGTGTGTACAATTTCCAAAGGTGTTACATTAGAAATGTCTCATTTGAACTCTGGTTTTGTACATAACTAATTTGATTATCCACCCTCTTGCTTATGGGAGCAGCAGCATGGTCAAGTGGGAAATGCTGTAACTGTAGAGCTAAGACTCACTTATGTTATCATCACAGCTCCAGTGCATTATGACTTCAGGCAAATTAAATAATTCTTTAGGCTTGGTTTCTTTATTTGAATCATGGTTATAATAACATGCTTAATAAATACTGGTTATAGCTAATGATGTGTTAAATAAATTATTAGTTGCTTTGTGGAAACACATAAAAGTTTATTTCTTGGTTAATTTAATCACCCTTCTTCCAACTTCTAAATAAGGGAGCAAATCAGAAGAAGAAAAATCTTAGAGAAAAACTAACACTTCACATCTGACAATTTTCTAGCATGAGGTGGACAATAATGGCCTTTCCATTCTGTCACCTCATTTGTGAAATAAAGCCCTTTACCTTTTAGAATTGATCTTTTCTCCATTGTTTTTTCTTTGTATATTGGAGGAAGGAAAAATAATCATAAGCCTCTAAATATAATTTAAGGATCATAGAATCTTGGAGGGAAGTAAAATGACCAAGCTGGAGTGCCATTATACACACATTCCAGTTAATTAACTTTAAATTTTTAAAACTATTAAAGTGGATACCAAAATAAAATGGCTATTTTTAAAAAAAAAAATCATAAGTACAATAAACACTATATTCATAGAATTAGTGTTTTAAGTTAAAGTAGTGCTTATATTTAGAATAGTCCAAAAGAAAAATCAGGTTAAAGAGAAATGACCAAAACCTGAGTATAAATATTTTAGATCTATATTTATGACTGCTTGTTACAATTTAGTAATCTTTGGAACTGTGCAAAACTGTGTTTGCAGAAGAAAACCCTGCCAGCAAGATAACAAGATTAGTGAACTGTGTTTTCTATTATTCAGGGCACTGTAACAATTCTCCTGCTGGGATGACATTTGCTAGTTACTGTACCAAAAAATATCTCTCCTTTCAGAAATAAAATTAAATATATTTTTATAGATTCAAAAATGAAAATAATCAAAAACCTCATTTTTTATAAATTGGAAGCTTGTAATGCATGTTGTAATATGAACTTCATAGTTAATAATAGGAAATGTTTTTGAAATATTTCAATTTTATTATCTAAGCTTAGTTTAGAATTTAAATTCAATTTAAGAACAGAGCAATGTGCCTGGCCTGTCGTGGCACAGTGAATAAAACGTCGACCTGGTACACTGAGGTCACCAGTTGGAAAACCTGGACTTGCCCTGTCAAGGCATGTATGACAAGCAAGCAATAAACAACAAAAGTGAGGCAACTATGAGACAATATTTCTCACTCCCCTCCTCCTCTCTCTGTAAAATCAGTAAATAAAATATTTTTTTAAATATTTAAAAATATAAAAGAAAAGCAAAACAATGTATTTACACAAAGCACTCACTGAAATATTTTATTCATGTAATTAATATTATAAATTATATAAAAATTAGAATCCTAAAATGAATAAAATGTAGCCATAACATTTTATATAAATGCTTTACTACCTATATAAAAGTAAAGTTCAGAATAAAACAGACATATACATCTAGAGACATGTTGATTGATTAAGCTAGTTTTAAATTCTCTATTAAGGAATGAAGGGATGTTGAATGCTAGTATAGGTTCAGAAGGCAGAACTGGCTTCAATCGATGCCCATAACTGGGAGACAGATTTAAGCTCAGTATAAGACAGTTTTTAACTGTCAGGATACTCTGTCCTAGGACATGGTGACTTGGGAACATTCACCAGGACATCAAACTGTTTTTCAAGGATGATCAATAGAAGATTTGTGCAGTAACAGTGATCTGGATATCTTCTAAGAGGAATTGCACTGCACATTTTCAGTGACCAAATTGAAAATAAAATTGGCTTAGAATGACATTCAGGAGAAGAATATTAGTTTCAAAGTAAGGAGAAACTTTATTTTTTGTTCAAGTAATCATGTATCAAAAATAATAATATTACATCTGGAAAATTTTATGGTAACAACTATTTTTGCTATTGCAATTAACTATGTAATTCTTTCCAAAATGCTAACATTTTATTAAGTTACACTAAGGATACCATATTTTGATTTCCCCCCAGTTAATATATTATAAACCTTTTTGTAAGATTCTATGTACTCTTTATAAAAGTTGATAATAATGCAATGAAAATAAAAAATAATTATGAAGATGGGGATGATGCTTGATTGTATCAATTGAGTACTATGCCAGGCATTATTAGAAGTATTTTGGGGGTAACTATCTTATTTAATTCCCACAACCCATTTATAGATGAAGTTTTTTAGGCAGAGTTTAAATATTTGTTCAATCATAGATCTATTATATGTTGTAACCAGGGATTTATACCAATTGGATTCTCTCAGCTGTTATATCATAATTTTCTAAATAATGAAAACTTACTATAAAGACTGACTAGTAAGTCAGAGATGACTAGTCATTCAAATCTGAGAGGAGGAGAATGTCTAATGTCAAATGTGATTTAATTTGTATTTTATCCTATCTATTTAGAAATAAGAATAAATGCATTTCTGCAGGAACCTACAGTTTATTAAATGGAATTAAAAGATGATAATCTGTGTTCTTTTTTGTGCAACTTCAACTTGACATGTAGAAATTAGTACTTTGGTATTCCTAGGAAACACTCACTCTAGGAATGCCTCTGGAGCCAAGCCATTAAAATGTTTAAATAGACCTGGGACTATTTTCCAGGGTGGAAGGAATGGTACCATGAATTATAAAATTTCAAAAGTTACAAGACTAGAGCAAGATTCTTCTTTAAAAGCCATAAACTTGAATACTCACAAAGGGGCAAGGTAAGGTACAATGGAGAGCTTAGTTCTTATTTGTCTCCAGATGGTAACAACTTGCCATGGATTTGTCCTGGTTTATTACAGTAGTGAAAAGGGACAAAACTAGGACAGAAATTTCCATGTTGCAGTGGAGTAATATTTTAGAACATACAGAAGACTCAGCACCTGCTTCAAAGTAGCTTTCAGGCTTCAGGGAGGCAAGATCACCAATGTGTTTCTCTGTTGGACCTAAATTATTCTGTTCCCTTATCTGATTAAGATGAGGGGTTGCAAGTTCCTATAGACTAGAGGTCAGGGAACTGCAGCCTCCGGGGCAAATGTGGCCTGCTACCTGTTTTGTGAAGCAACTTTCATTGAAAAATGCCACATTCATGTGTTTGTACGTTGTCTATGATTGCTTTCTTGCTACAGTGGTAGGGTTGAGTGACAGAGGCTATGTAGCCTACAAAGCCTAAAATATTTATTTTCTGGTCCTGCACAGAAAACATTTGCCAAACTTTGTTTTAGACAAGGGTTTCTTACAAAAAAAAAAAAAGTCATCTTAAAAGGAGATAACATTATTCACACCTTCACTTTTTTAAAAAATTTTTTACATATAACTTCTAATTCTCAAAGTGAACCAAACACAAAAGTAGAAAGAAAGAAAGAACTGTGAAATACATAGGTTTCTCCTAGAAGTAAGCACTGAAAAGGGAGTCAAGTACAAGTATATTTGAGGGGATCTGACCTGAGAAATGATTTTAGAGAAGTGGAGAGGTAAGAAAGAGAAAAGAAAAACAAAAAACGAAAACTAGTTAAGGATGCATTATTGAGCCAACTGCCTCTGAGGATAACTGAAGTTCAATCTCTCTAGGAAATTTAAGGAGATATTGTAAAACAGGTCTCCTTATCCAAGAGGCCGGGATTTTTATCCATTAACATTTAAACAATCTTTACATGAATGCAACCTTTGCAGGCATTATTTTTTCAACATTTCCAGCTTGCACTGTGCCTAAGCCAGGCGTGCTCCCACAGTCAAAACACAACTGAAAAGGCAGGAAGGAAGCGATGCTGGCAGAGGGTGCTTGGATCTGTAGAGATAAATGCCTGGGAGACAAGGGCAAGGCCCTCACAGCACGTACCCAAGAAGCGCATATGATGGCATTAACAGACATGGGTTTAAATATAACTGTACTTAATATGCTTGAGGACACAAAAGACAAAATTTAGAGTTCTGGCAGAAACTGGAACATAAAACATAACCAAACATAAACTCCATAACTAAAAACAGACAGTAACAGAAATTAAGAGCTCCCAGTATCGTTTTCAGAGGCAATTAGGTAACAACTGAAAGAGATTTAGTGAATTAGAATATAGGTTGGAAAAAAACACATTCATATGCATACTCAATGAGACAAAGGGATGAAGAATGCAGAAAAAATATAATGGGAACCTGTCTAATAGAAGTATAACTACAGGGTCAGAAAGAGAGGAGACTCAGCGCAAGACAGGAGAAATATAAAAATAATTAACTAGCATTAATTATGGTGATTTGCTGGAAATTGGTACTTAGTTTGAAGAAAACACTATTGGGATGAGTGTCATTCTAGGATTGATATAATCAAGGCTCAAGAAAGTACTTAATAAATATAAATGATTCTGCCAAGCACAAGGAAAATGAATTGTTTCTGGGCTGCAATTGAATCGAAGAGGCAGTTAATGTTGTCATCAAATTGTCTTCTCTCTATTACAACCAATTTGTCATGTTCTTTTTTTACCTTTTTTATTTCTTGCTCCCCATTGCAGAGACAAAATTCTAAGAGATTCTTCTTTAAATTAAAAACTTAGAATAAAAATTTAAGAAGTAACTAAAAAATTAAAGGAAAAAATATCTAATGAGACATCATCCTTTAGCAATGAAATATTAAAGTCATAGAGAGAATTTCCATGGCTTAACAAACTTGGAGAATTCCGAAACACACTGAATGTATCTGACTTTTGATGAGCAATACCATGTCTAGGAATTTACAAAAATATATACTTACAGATGTGAAATGACATAAGTACAATGATGATGTATTATTTATAGCAGTAAAATATAAACAATCTAAATTGATTCAATAAGTTATGTTCCATTATTAGTGAAATTCTATACAAGACTGTGCAGCAACAAAACAGTAAGTATTAGGAAACTGTATAGTAATTTTAGAAGACGTCCACAAAACAGCCCTAAATGCTATTACTGTTCCTGTTACATTGAGGAGGAAATAGGCATATAGAGCATAAGTAACATGTTCAGAGAGGTTAAAGCATTGCTAAGAGATAGAGTGGAATGTTAGCCTAGGCATTCATTGACAATATCTTTGCACCTCGGGTGAACATAAGTCCAAATCTTTCTGTAGTAATTATTACTACTACTCCCATTCATGTTCAAATGTATCTTGGTTTGCATGATAATTTTATAGTAACCTTATATGAGACATATCCTTGATTGGAATCTATCTTTAGAGGAGAAAAATGGCAGACAATGTACATTTGGCAAGCTTGTAGTACTAATTTTCATGTCAGTAACTCTAATTTTTCACATTACTATCTTCCACCACACTGAAATTATATTTTCATTTTCCAGCATTGCAATTCAATAACCATCCATTTATTCTTATATTCCAGAGAACATTTTAAATTTTCCAAATTTTCCAACGTTGGTAGCTTTGGCTCATTATAATTACCCTATGTGTGTTTAAAATATATTTCTAAATATTAATATGCTCCTTCACTTTTGTTCTCTAATAGGCACACTAAATTTCATATCCCAGAAAGGAACTTTTATAAATGGGCATCTTGCACGGAACATGATGGAAAGCAAAGTTCATTCGTTTAGCTATTAGAGTCTACTCTGACATTGAGAGCTGGTCTCTTCTAATGTATACATTATAATTTTTTTAAGTTTTTAGAAATACTGTTTTATAATATTAAACAGGAATCAACCACAATTTATAACTACATGCATGTTATTACATGAATGTAAACACTAGATAAAAATAATTTGAAGATATTCAATGGTGAGACATTGGGCTCATTCAAAGACTAAATCTGGATCTTACATTTTTTTAAAGGAAATCATCAAATAAGGAATAGAGCATATCTAATAATTAGAGTTACATTATAAAGTTAAAATTGATTCAAAGACATTTATCTTGGCTCTGATACAATAATCTTTATATTTTATCCAATATATCTAAATACTGATTTCTGAAATATGGTGCATTACTTAATTATATGAAATTAGTTATATAAAAAATAGTAATTTTAAGACATCTCCATTAATCAAGACTTTCTTATAAATCATGATACCTTGGATATATTTTTTTAATTTTTAGTTTATTTATTCCTTGGATATATTTTGATAACAAATATAATTTTCTCCCAGTCATTTTTGCTTTGCTAACTTCAGAGTTTATATTTTCATCTACATTGTCTGCGGGTGACAGATTTAGGACCTATGTGATATAAAATAATGGCATTTTCCCACTTCCTGCTATTTAAATTTACCTTTAAAATGCACCTTTTGAATCAGGATTTTTTTACTAAGAAAGGTCATATTTAAGACCTCCTAGGTTCATCAACATTGGATGGAAAAGTTAATTTTTTAGAACATTTCAAAAAGTATTTATTACTTTTTAAGTTTTTCTATTGTTCTTATTTTTGCCATTTGTAACATATTTAAAATTAGGATAAAATAATACTGAAATAATCTAGCTTTCCTGCTAAATAAAGAAGATTAATATTTGTTTGACATTTTCTAATAGTGTTTAAGAAATGTAACATCTTTTACTTTTATTTTAAAAATTATATCTCTAATTATGATAACATATCTGAAAAGTAAAAATACATAAATACACATATATACTTCATATATATAATAAATACTTGTTGAGTGAACACTGAATCCCCAGATAACAAACCACAAATCCCCTCAGGAATAGATTACTAACATTGATTTTGTAACACTTCTTTCTCATAGCTTTAAGAAAAGGAAGGAACACATAGTGGAAACCATTTAAACCATGGAAGACAATGTGCTAAAAGGGGTCTGGTTAGAATTAGACTACAAAATTGAGGTGTGCCCTATTAAATGAAAGATACATGTTGAACATGTGCAATGATATTCATGTTTGTTCTTTTCAAATTGGTTTTGATTACATATATTTAAATATATACAACTTACTAAGCAATATATTTATTAATTAAAGTGTTTTGATTTTTTTAACTACCATGTATGTAATGGGGAGTGAGAAATGAAAATCATTAGAAGGATTTAGTTTCAGACATTTGCCTGACTGAAAAAACAAATATAAATATAGTGCAATCAAATACAATGTTCCATTTTATATAAGTACTATTTCATTAAAATGTTTCACAAAAACGAACCTCCTGACAGCAACAAAATCTCAGAAGAGCTGGTTATTACAGCCTGAGTTCCTGTCAAGTCAGAAGTAAGTCGGATGAATTTTTAACCAAATTAGTGACATCGGCTCAGACTGACAGATTGGAAGTATCAGAAGGGTTTGGGGAAATATATCTTTTTCTTTATGTTCTATAGATGGCTTGTAGAGTTTGTAACTTGCCTAGGTTTTAAGATTACATAACTGACAGGTATCAACAGTCACAATTTTTCAGTAGGACAACCTGGTTAAACTTGTGTTGGCTGTGCAAATTGCTCTGTATTCCGTTTTCCACCCTATAAATTATAGGCTGAATGCAAGTAAGATCTGAATTCCTCCCCAAGTTATTATAGAATATTTTGTCTTTGATTAAAAAGTTGATATAATTCTATGCAAATAGAGATAGATTAGATGGATAAAATATTAAGCCTTTAATACTTATCAAATAATATGTTTTCTTTAAAAGTAATGATATGTAATCTTTTTCAGATTACAGAAATATTTGAAAAGCTGTTCAAGGCTTCAGAGCTGTTCAAGTAAGATCTGAATTCCTCCCCAAGTTATTATAGAATATTTTGTCTTTGATTAAAAAGTTGATATAATTCTATGCAAATAGAGATAGATTAGATGGATAAAATATTAAGCCTTTAATACTTATCAAATAATATGTTTTCTTTAAAAGTAATGATATGTAATCTTTTTCAGATTACAGAAATATTTGAAAAGCTGTTCAAGGCTTCAAAAGCTGTTCTCAACTTTGGAGTTGAGAGTGGCACGTGTTGTCTCAGTGTTCATCTGTGAGGCAGGACAGTTTATTTATTGTCAGATATCTCAAGTATAAGAAAGAGCCCAGCTTAGCCTAAAATTTCCCACTAGGGTGAGATGAGTAGCTAGAATATTCAACACAACAAGTGAGTTGTTTGGTAACTCCACTCTTCAGACTAGTTGAAATAGTAGGAGTCAGGATTCAAGTCCCTACCTAGGGAAAATAATTAGTGAGACCAGGACAACTCTAGATCCGAAAGGCAGACTGAGGAAAACTACAAGTTTTGGGAAGAGAATCTTAAAACAGGATTTAAACCATGAACTAGAGGACACAAGAAAATTTAGGGTTGGGAACATGAACAGGAGCCAAAATGTCAGAAGAGGCTCTCTCTGATAGCAGTTGAGTTGTAAACTCAGGGAACAAAGTGAGACTCAATGCATAGCATTAGAATATCAAGGTCCTGCTCTCAGAAAACTAACCTGGTGCGATGATTTTATTGAACCACAGACAGACCAGACCTACTTTCTTTCTACCCTAAATAAATAATAAATCATTCTTTAGAAAAAGTACTTGATCATATATATAAAGTGCCTATCCACATTTCTAAATTTTAGCAAATATCAATAAGCAAAAATTACGACATTTTATCCTTTTAAATACCAGTATGGTAGAGAATGTTTGTTTGTCTAGATATCAGTTTCTATTACATATCTTCCCCTTCCAGTGACTCAAGGAAAGCTGACATCATTTTCAGTTCCAGAGTCAATCATATTCAATAAGTCTTAATCCAACAGGTCTATCCTAGCCCAGTGATGTTCAACCAGCATGCCATGGCAGGCACATTATTGTGCCTAAAACATGCAATACCTGACTGTTTAGTCAGGAGCTTTGACCTCTTTCCTTAGATTGTCAAAGAAAAAAATGACAATAGCCAACACAACAATAGTTGTCTGGTATGAATAATTCAAAACTTTACCTATTTTTGTCATATCAGAAGGAAATATATTTTTGGTATGCCACAAAATTTTAGTATTTAGTTTATGTGTGGCATGAGATGACAAAAGTTGAAAATCACTGTTCTAGTCAGTTATTGCAATTTGATACCACATGTCAATGACAGCAATCCTATACCGCAAATGGTCTTTCCCTAGTGACTGTTATTTGACCAGAGATGGGCACATGCTTTATTTCTATCAGTCTGAAGGGAGCAACTTTTATTTTTATGTTTCAGAGAGTATTTTTCTCTCTCATCTCAGGTATATAAACTCTATTGCTTCTAGCAGTCATTTGGTGTTGAAGAAGAAAACCAGACTGAGGAAGGGTTTATAGTTTAAAAGTCATCTTGGCCAGATTCGGAATGTCCAGCTATGGACTTCCTTCCATTTGAGATAATTCCCTCATTATTAAGCTGGTTTTAATGAAGTTCATTCATTGCATCTAAAAGCATCTCAAATGACAAACCCATTCCCTGCATTTCTTTGTCTAGCTTTCTAATCATCTCTTTAGATTAGAACATTCTGATCACAGTTATTTTTCTTTTCCTAAACTTCATGCTTCTTGGTTGATTTCCTCCATTCCCATGGCCCTAATGACTCCTCTCTGTCTTGCCACATTCATGTCACTATTAAGCAGCAGAATCATGTATGCAAATGCCTTTAGTCATCTCCTCCTGTGTCACCAAGAAGCTTCTCAAACTTATCATTCTACTATTGAAATTCACATCTATGGTCTATGTTGGTACTACCTCTTCCTCCACGTATACTTTCATTATTTGTAGTATTGTCATCCACTTAACCTGAAATTTCAATATTTTATTCACATTTTCTATTTCTAGCTCTTAAGAAATCATCAATGCATATTTGTTTTTTCTACCTTCTTCTATAGCCAGGAGCCATGGCCATCATGGCCATTCATATGCACGTTCTCATTAGATTTAGGCAGATGTTAAAGAAACGATGGATCCAAAAAATGGAGGACCATTCCTTTATTAAAGCGTCACACTGGCCGACGAGGAACACACAGGGAAAGCAGTTCCCTTTCACTCATTCCAAGCTCACAAAGCTACTGATACATTCTTCGGTTACACAATCAGGAGAATCTTCTCCAGTTCCTCCTAGAATCAAAGGCCCCACTAACAGTGGAGCTCACAAAAGCCCCTCAGCTGCTCTGGTTCCCCATCTGCACACCTTCTCTCTCTCTGCCCAAACTGGCTTCTTCTTCCACACTCTGTATTCTCTCTCTTCCTTCTGCTCCTCTCTGCCAACATGGCTTCTCTCTCCTCCAGCACACATTAGCAAGACAACGGCCCTTCCCAAGCAAGAAGGTAATTTGTAGTTTCACAGATCACATACCTGGCGCTGCCCAGCACCATTTTTTAACAATAAAAGTGAACAAACTCAAAAAATACAAATTTTACAAACTCATTTGCCCAACACTCCTAAAGTATTCTTATATTTATTTATTCTTTTCCTTCACTATGTAATTCTGTAGGCCAAGTTCTTCATTATCTCTCATATGGAGAGCTGCAATCCCCTTATTAGAACTTTCAGTCATGACTTTCCTCTCCTTCTATCTATCCTCAAGGCACAAATTCTGGTTATCTTTTTAAATCAAAAGGTAACTCACCCATTTCCCTATAGGAAAATAAAGCTGCTCAGCATGTCTGCTACAACCTTGATGGCCAGACACCAATCCATCTCTTGGTACTTATTTTCTTTTGCTCTGATTTTTTTTACACATTTCTGGGTCCTAGCCTACTATGTTTGGTTTGGATATATGTTGGTTCACAGACTCAGGAGATTCCCTGTGAAATAAGAAACTGGCACCTGTAAATAGAGGGCAGGGAGATATTGAAGAAAGAGACAGGACATTCGAAATTGGCAGGTAGAGGTTTGATAAGCAAAAGAACTTACATATAAAGCTTGTCCTGTGTGGCCTCAAGCAGAAGATATCTCCAATCTGCAGTTGTCCACTGGAATCTTATGGTTTATGTAGGGGCCTTCATTTAGTTCAGTCACATTGCCACCTAGATGGTCTTAACAACACCTTACTGTCTCCAGGCCATGTCCTTGAAAGTGGTTCTGGCTGTGGGAACATAGGCAGAATACATATTTCAAGGACCAGAAAAAGGGGTGAGGAACCTTCGGTTGTCTGGGTTTAGCTCTCATTTCAATGACCAGCCACACCCTCTCAATAAACTCCTCCAATAATGTGACAGTTTTCCCCACGCATGCCTTGTTTCCTCTTGAATCCATGCAGTTATGCATGGTTCTTCTTTGGCCTCAAAGTCCTGACCCTATTTCTCTATCTGGAAGGCCATTATTTATTCTCCAACATCCAGCTTAGTAACTTTACCCAAAACCTACTTTTAGCAGCAACCTCAGTTCCCAGACAGAATGAATCTCTTCTTGCCCTATACTCAGATCACATGTTATACAGATGATGTCTTATGTAGCATTTCCCACATCATGCTGTCATTTATAGTCTGTGAGTCTAGATCAGCTTTTTAACCATTAATACTTAAAAAAAAAGATGTGATTCATCTGGGAATCTGTCGGATCAGTTAGCACGGTGTCTGGTATGTAATAACTTTTCAATCAATGTCTATGAAAGGAAAAAGCTAAAAGATTTCTCAGGGCTCCATGCAACAGAAAATGTATGTTTTGTCAGGAAAGGTTAAAAATTTAAGCTTGTGCTAACTACACTCATAATCTCATCACTTTATCACCTGGTAATTCTATCTCACTTTCAGGTTATCTTCAAAAACAAAAAACTTGGAAATGTCTCTCCAAGCGTAAAGTTGAAAAAATGCATGACTTTGTCCTAGATCTAAATGGAAGAATAAAGGTGATCATGAATTTATTTCTGATAAATAACTCATCATATCCTAAAGCTGTTAGAGGTGAAAAATTCATGCTACACTTATTTACAAAGTTTAATGAGTTTTGAATGGAATCAATAGAAAGACATAAGTTGATATAATGCTTTTAATGTTCCTTTGTTACAGCTGTATTTGATTTTTTTTTTTAAGTAAAACCCTTTGAGTAAAAGGAGATATTTTTCCAGAACAGGGCAGAAAATGCAGAGCCAAACTTATCTTAACCCAAACACAGATCACCTCTCTGGAGCTTTCATAAAGAGCTGTTCACCAAATGTGCTGTAAAACCTTATGGGACACAGTGATATTCTGTTTTCAAGCTTTCTAACAGAGATAATAATCTGCAGCCAAATGTTATGTGCTATATTTCTCAGTAGCTTTGCAATGGTGCTAAATTCTTTTAAAGTGTTGCTTTGCCCTTTCTTGCATGAAGGTCCTGGCACAGGGATCAGAAAGCTTTGTACTGTTTCTGAGAACATAATTTTTGTGTTTCATGTAGTCCTGGCACATTTATGAAAATGATAAAAATTAACTAGATTGAAATGGAGCTCAAATTGTCATCCTGAGACATTTGTGGATAAAAGATATGTTCCCTGATGACTTTATGATGAAATAAAGCTGTAAAACTCCATACTTTATGTGTGGCATATTTATAGATGGTAACCACATTCTAAAACTTATTTAGTAAGAAAAACAACTGGTAAAATAAAAAATAAATAGTTCTGGGATCAAAATAGTAATAAAAATAATAATAGTAATTATAATAATCATAATTTCTTGAGTGCTTCCTTTGTTCAAGTACTATTTTAAACACTTTAAATGTATTAATGCACTTAAATATCATGGTAATCTTATTAAATAAGACACTGTTATTATATCCATTTTACAGAAATTGAATTATGGTGTGTAAAAGTAACTTGTCTAAGGGCACATGCTATGATTAGAAGAACTAGAAATAGAATTCAGTTTGGCTTCATAGCCTACATATTTTATTACTATGCAAATTACTCTGTATTTTCATATTATCCAAGAAGAAATATTAAGTTTCTGGAAAAGATAAAAACATTTATTGCACATTGCTGATTTTAAGATACAATACCAATTATAAATTTTATTTTATTTTAGTCTTTTGCACTGTGCATAAGCAAGTCCTAAATATTCAGGAGTAATTTACATGTAAATTATCTTTACCTAACTTCTATTAATTTAACAAGACTTAATCATTGAATTATATAGTTGAAAGTTATCTAGAAAATATAAATGAGCAAACAAAGGCTTGAATTTTTTAAAAAGCCAATTTGAATTCTTCAGAAAAATATTAAGCAAGTTATTCAAGGTTATTTTGGATTCCAGTGAAACCTAACTTGATCAGTAAGTCATGGTCAAGTAGAAAATATTTCATGGTACAAACGAAACTGTAATGATCAGTTCCCAAAGAAGAGAGGAGTGGGCTATACAGTCTACCTCAAAAGGAAGTCTATTATAACTTATATGTAATTAAATAATCTAATTAAAATTGTAGTGAATGGATTTCAATTACCAGCTTGTTCCTCTTAGTATAAGCAATGCAAAAGAACTCTAAAAAATAGAAAGTTTCAATTTAGGAGATATAAATTAAACAATGCTAGAACAGCTTTGTATCAAGTTAAGAAACCCTTGCCAACTCACTATGAGAGGACATGCTATCCAAATTTCAACTTATTGCAGGAGCTGAAAAGTAAAATATGTTCAGAAAGCAGAATGAAATTGATCTCATAGCAACCAACTTGATCTTTCATTAGCAAATAAAAACCACATAACCTCATGCAATCTCAAAAGCTAAAGAGTAAAAGTCCTAGGAGCTTAAAATAGAAAACATAGCATTAAAGCTTGAAAACCTCATTTATCAGTAAAACATGAGTTTAGAAATCCAATCTTGGATGCTATTCTTTCATAATTTATTAAGTCCAACTTCCATCTTAAGTTAATGTATTAGGTAGGGGAAAGCTCTTTATTTGAGTCATACTGAAGGAGAGAATAAAATGACTACACAGTAGACAGCTTGATGCAAAAAAAAAAAAAAAATAGAGACAAATCTCAGACCTGTTTAAAGATTTGTAATCCACCCCCTTTGATCTGGCTTTCCCACCAAAGTAGGCAATCTGGGCTTTTTCAGAAGGAAAAGAAAAGGAAAAAAAAGTGTGTGTATGTAAAATAATATGTGTATATCATTTTTTACACACAGACACATACATAATATATATATATAAATAATACATATAAAATGACAAACACATACAGTATTAACTGGCATTTTGATGTCATATAAAGAATGTCAAAATGTTCAGCAATAGTTTTCAGTTTTAGAGTGCCCACAGTCATAAATGCCAAATTCAAAGTTAAATTGTTTTATACAATTAGAAAAGAGAGTAAGAGGCTCTCTGCTGTGATAGCATGGAGGGGACAAAAGTGAAAGTGATGTGGTAAATAAAAGTTCTGCACCTCAATACTTTACAAGTTGGCATAGTTTGTGAATTATTCAGTGGTATTCTTCGTAGGACGTTCTGTAGTCAAAAGAGAACTGGAATTATAATCAGAAACATGGGCATAAACTTGGCTTTACCATGTGATATAATTTAACAACATTAATTTTACTTCTAAAATGGGGTAATTAAATCAAAAGATGGCCCTGGCCTGTTGGCTCAATGGTAGTGCATCGGCCTGGCGTGGGGGGGACCCAGGTTTGATTCCCGGCCAGGGCACATAGGAGAAGCGCCCATTTGCTTCTCCACCCCCCCTCCTTCCTCTCTGTCTCTTTCTTCCCCTCCCGCAGCCAAGGCTCCATTGGAGCAAAGATGGCCCGGGCGCTGGGGATGGCTCCTTGGCCTCTGCCCCAGGCACTAGAGTGGCTCTGGTCGCGGCAGAGTGATGCCCCAGAGGGGCAGAGCATCGCCCCCTGGTGGGCAGAGCGTCGCCCCTGGTGGGCGTGCCGGGTGGATCCCAGTCGGGCGCATGCGGGAGTCTGTCTGACTGTCTCTCCCTGTTTCCAGCTTCAGAAAAATACAAAAAAAAAAAAAATTAAAAAAAAAATAAAAAGATATATTTGTGATGCAGATTAAGTAAAAATTTATGTGCCCTGGCTGTTAGCTCTGTTGGATAAGAGTGTTGTCCTAAAACAACAAAGTGTGGGTTCGATCTCTGATCAGGGCACACACAGTAAGCAAGTAAAAAAAAAAATGCATGACTTAGTAGAACAACAGATACTTCCCTTCCCCTCCCCTCTCTCTCTTCTTCTCTTTGTCTCTCTTTTAAAAAAATTAATAAAAATTCAAGTCCTAGCCAGATAGCTCAGTGGGTGGGAGCATTGTTCCAAAGCATGGATGTTGTCAGTGCAATTCCTGGGTCAGGGCACATAGAGGAGCAGATCCATGTTCCTGTATCTCTCCCTGCCTGTGTGAGACCAACTTGTAACCATAGTTGCTACTATACTATAAACTATAAAATGCTAGGCAAATTCAAGTAAAAATTACTATTGATTATTATATTTGGTTATAAAGTTATAATACCTCATTACTTGACTGTAAAGTGTGGGCTTTTATAGGAATATGCTATGAAGACATGGAGAGTTCGAATAGCAATTAGAGACAGAGAGGTACCCTAGCGAAAGCCCTGAGCAGATAAGAGTTCAGAGGCCTCTCTGACCTGCACTAGAAACAGTGCATGCTGGCAACAGCAAAAGAGCAGGATAAGATTCAGCAACAAGAAAATGTTTAGGCTTTCAAACCAGAGATTAGAAGTCAGCATGTTCCTTGTCCTTTACTTCATCCCTTGAAAACCCCCCTGAAAACTTTCTATCTGCTTCCTTGAGTTATTTGTAGTGGCTAATAAATATCTGAGTAAGGCTGGGGATGGGGCTTCAGTCCTTCAGTCTGCTGACTGGGGCTGTTGCCTCCCCCTGGCCCTATAGAGCATGTCATCTGGTCTCTGAGTAGTAGTTCATTGTCCTTGCAACAGATTTTGTAATGTTAAACTTATAATCAAAGAAGAGAAATTAACTTTCTATAAATGGTAAAATTTTTTACAGACTTCCTGACTAATATGGTAAAAAGATTTTCAGCTTTATACTGCTTGCTAAAATGTCTATGAATATATGCAAAAACAAATAGCAACATTGGAACTAAAGATAAAATTAAAATCATACATCAGAGAAGTTCATGAACTTTACTATTGATGATAATTACCGAGAAGCAGAGGCCTGAGTTAAGCACCATGTGCTTTATCTTTGGGAAACAAAATAAAACAAACATAAGAGCATACTCCAGAGGGTCTCAGAGTGTGGTCCTGGGACCATGGGGACTAAAACATGAGAATCATGTGGAAACTTGTTAGAAATGCAAATAGAGCAAATTTCCAAGCTCCAACCTCAAACCTATTGATTCAGAAACTCTGCAGGTACGGCCAGAAATCTGTGGTCCACCAAGATCTCCAGATAACTTGGATGTCAATTGAGGTTTGAGAACCACTGGCACAAACACAAAGGAGATAGGGAAAATTATTTTGATTCATGCACCCCCTGTGAACTAACTCCAAAAGAAAAATTTACAATGGCCCCAAATGAATAAGTTATTTTCACTTTAGGTGAGAAGACCTAAGAATTAAGAGACTTGATTGAACCCAGCACAATTAGGAAGAGTCAGAGTTAACATGTTAATTACTTGACCCTAAAGACTATCTCTTTCTTAACCATTTAAAAGAACTGTTTCCCTAAGGGTGAAACTAATAGTCTGAGAATTTCTTATGTTAGTAAACAAAAAGAATTAGAGACATTTATGTTTGATTTCTTTAAAATAATTGGAAAGGATATAAAAAATCCTCCAAATTTTTGTAAGATGTAAACAAAATTATACGGGAGAGAAAAAAAATATGGTTGAAGAAATAAAAGGGTATGAGATATCTCAAAAGAGAATGATAGAATCAAATTTATACTATTAAAAGTAGATGGAAAGAAAGCTGAGGATAAAACAGAACAGAATATGAAAGTAAAAGACATATTGGGAGAGGATCCAAGATGGCGACAGAGTAGGCAGACAGACATAACACGCCCCTCCCAGGACTAACTTAGAGTATAATTAAATTTAAGAACAGCCGTCCTGAAAAACCAAGTCAGGACGAAATGAAGAGGAGTCCATAAATAAGAATTCACAGAAGAAGCCACACCGAGCCTGGTAGGAAGGACAGACCCTAGAAAAGGGCTGCCCCGCTCTCAGGAGAGAGCAGCGGCTGAGGATCCAGAGGGACTCTCACTGTGGGGAGGTTTGCCCTGAGAGGTTTGGGTCCAAAGCCCCAGGCCAGACACCATAGCCTGGAACGTCAGAATCTAAAAGAGGTGTCCACATAGCATTTGGTGGTGAAAAGAGGCGAGGTTTCTGTCTGTGAGAAAGAGACAGGACCTCTCAGAGATGTCTTTAAGGGCCAAAGCAAAAAAAATCTCTTTTACAGCCACTTAGGGTTTCAGTGGAGGGAGGGCTGAGAGGAATAGAGTTGTGTATGCAGAGTGTGAAATTGGCAGCCCAGGGAGAAACAATTAAGGGATGGCCACCGGAGCCCCTGTGCTGAGTCATTTTCCAATACTGCAGTCGCCATCTTTCTTGTGTGGAGCAGTACCCTCCCTGCAGCATCAGCCCTGGGGAAAACAGCTGCCCCGCCCCCAGGAATCTCTCCTGCCCCATCCTGTGGAGACTGGGCACTGCTGAGAAGTCAGCAGCCTTGGCCAGAAAGCAGGGGGCTGATGAGACACAGGGGGTAACAATGACTCCTTTGGCGTTGAGGCCAGAGCTTTTTCCCCCACTTTCCCGAGAATATGACTGGTGCTTCTGCCTCATGGAAGATTCATTAGAAACTGTTCAAACTGTTGGCAGACCAAATTTCTGAGTTTCAGAGGCCACATCCACAGGACTCTTACTGGCTACACCCTATGAACAAATTCAGGACAGACTGACACCTGGGCCTCTGGGGTGGCAACCACACCCACCACCTTTTCTGATACCTGATTAGCTCCAGCCTCTTTCCTCTATCACAAGTTTTTGTTTCTTTCTTTGTTTGTTTTTGATTGGCAGAGCTCAACAAGCATCCAGCAGAGAGAGGGAGCAGAAGGAAGAGGTCAAGGAACCTTAGGTGTTGTGCTAACTTGCACTCTGGCCAGTGCCGGTAAAAGCCAGTGTGAGTGTGCAGCTTGGTCCTTCTATGTGCACCGAAGCCCAGCAGAGGCAGCCACAAACTCTGGATCTCTTATAGCTCCAAAAAGGTTGCTGAGGGTCAGTCACGAACAATGCCTTACACTGGTCTGCACCAGGTTTTCTCCTAAGAGGCCCAGAACCAACACATCCAGTGACCAGCTATAGACAACACCAGAGAAGAATCCAATAGCTTTACTAGCAGAATATCAAAGAGAGAGTTTGTCAGCCACCAAACCTAGCTGAGGCAAGTTCTACTTTCTGTGGTCAGCTGCATAGCAGCTTTCATACACTGGGTGAAGTAGAGCCTCACAGTAGAGGCTTAAGACCCAGATACCCTGCCCTACTTAGCTAAGTTCCACAGGGGGAAGGGAGAGAGGCTTACAGCTCAGACATTCAAAGTGTGAGTCCCCTGGAACCTATTTTTGGGACCTGTAGAGGAGCTTAGCCACTTCCTGGAGGAAAGGTTAAAATCAGCCCCATTGGAATATTCTCTCAGTCTCCCTCCCTGAGATTAGGGTCTCACCAGCAGAAAGAACTTCTGCGGAGGGGACTGTTGGCCCCACCCACCCTGAACCTGCTGGTCACTTTTCTGGGGAGAAATAAAATTAGAGTATCCAGCAGTGGCTGAGGGATTAGGCTCTGGAGTAGGGGCCACTTGTCCCATACTGAGCTCCTAACCAAAAGACTTCCAAAGTAGGGGATCCCACTAACATTATATTTGCAACCTCAGCTGCCCTAAACCACCAATCTTGCTACCTGTGGAGGAGTTGGTAGGTGAGGCCATTCTGAACCCACTCTACATTCTTTCTACAGAGGATTCTGTGGGCAGACCAGGCAGCTGCAAGACCAGGTGGAGCAGCTGAAAAGTAGAGGCAATGACAAATACAATATCTAAAATGAAGACTGCACTAGAAGAAAACAACAGCAAGTTGGATGATTGAATCAGTGATTTAGAGGACAAGGTAAATGTAAGCACAGAAGAACAGAGAAAAGAGAAAGAGAGGCTCAAGAAGACTGAGGAAATTCTAAGAGAGCTCTGTGACATTAAGTGAAACAACATCCACACCATAGGGGTTCCGGAAGGAGAGGAGAACAAACAAGAGATAGAAAATTTGGGTGAAGAAATAATACCTGAAAGCTTCTCTAATATGATGAAGGAAAAGTCACACAACTTCAAGAATCACAGAGAGTCCTATTCAAGATGAACCCAAAGAGGCCCACACCAAGACACATCATAATTAAAATGCCAAGATAAGAGACAAAGAAAGAATCCTAAAAGTTGCAAGAGAAAAGTAATTACCTACAAGGGGGCCCCCATAAGGCCGACATCTGACTTCTCAACAGAAACATTTCAGGCCAGAAGAGATTGGCGAGAAATATTTTAAAGTGATACAAAATAAGAACCTACATCCAAGACTACTCTATCCAACAAAGCTATCAATTAAAATTGAATGAGAAGTGAAAAGCTTCTTAGACCAAAAAAAAAAAAAAGTTTAAAGGAGTTAGTAGGGGGTGATCAGGCAAAGGTGGGTGTAGGGGGGATAAAGAGACATCCATGAGGCTAGGGGGTGCATATATTCAGTGGGACACTTGAAATCAATTCAACATTAAACTTAAAAAAAATAAACATATTGTTCAAACCATGGCAAAGAAGATAAGCGATATGGAAATGTGAAAACTGAAACCTAAACAAGAATGACATTTGCTCCCAAGTGAGAAATATAAAATCAGAAAAAGAAGTAACAGTATGTGATATAATGTGGAAAAAATGGCTGACAATGAGGAAAGGACTGAGTATATGTATTGATAATATCCGCAGAATTGCACACAAAACCAATAATAATTGACCAAATTACTACTGGGCATATCATGATAATTTCATATGATTCTAATTTTAAAGGTAGAAAGCAAAAATCCACGTATTATCCAGGCTCAAAACACATGTCACTGCCTGACCTGTGGTGGTGCAGAGGAGAGCACAGCAAGCTGGATGCTGAGGTTGTGGGTTGGAAACCCCAGGCTCATCGGGTCAAGGCACATATGAGAAGCAACTACTACAAGTTGATTCTTCCTGCATCCTCTGCCTTTCTCTCTTCCTTTCTCTCTTTCTCCCTTCATGTGTGTGTATCTTTCTTCCTTCCTCTTTCCCTAAAATTCAATAAACAAATTTTTAAAAACCACGTATCACTTTAGAAATAAATAAAGACCACCAAAATGAGAACAAGCAGAGTCTACTTATTCAGACCTTGCTATAGCAACAGGTCAGCTACTATTACTTGCATTTGCCAGAGACCTAAAGACAGGCAAGGATGTGGGAAAGTTTCATATTAAAAAAAGAAAAGAAAAAATAATGGTTAAGAAATGACGAATATTTTTCTCCTTTCCTAGGCTTTCACTCGCCAGAAATTTCACCTCTGAAATGTCATTTCCTCTTATGCAATATAACATGAAGTCCTTTCAAAAATTTTCATCTATCCAACCACTTAAGAGAAGTTGAAGGTGTAGATTAAGCCTCATTATAGCCTGAAATAAAGAAAAATAAGATTTAAATGAATAAAGACATCTTATTTTAATTTAACATAAAATATAACATTAGGGATATTCACAAGTTTGAAATAAAAGACACTACATCTCTCCTAATTAAGAAAATCTATAAAACTAATTCTTAAAATACTTAAGAGTTTGTTATAGTTTTACTTAGGTAAAATTTCTGAAATAAAGAGTTTTTAAAAATTTTGGTATTTGAATATATGTTTTTGCTTTTCTGGGTTTTTGTTTTGTTTTGTTTTGTTTGTTTGTTTGTTTTTTGTATTTTTCTGAAGCTGGAAACGGGGAGAAACAGTCAGACAGACTCCCGCATGTGCCCAACCAGGATCCACCCGGCACGCCCACTAGGGGCGACGCTCTGCCCACCAGGGGCGATGCTCTGCCCCTCCGGGGGGTCACTCTGCTGTGACCAGAGCCACTCTAACGCCTGGGGCAGAGGCCAAGGAGCCATCCCTAGCGCCCGGGCCATCTTTGCTCCAATGGAGGGGAAGAGAGAGATGGAGAGGAAGAAGGGGTGGGGGTGGAGAAGCAAATGGGCGCTTCTCCTATGTGCCCTGGCTGGGAATCGAACCCGGGTCCCCCACACGCCAGGCCGACGCTCTACTGCTGAGCCAACTGGCCAGGGCCAACTTTTCTGGGTTTTGATATTGTGAATTTTAAGTATCTATTTAGACATTTTCTCTCAAAATATAATTTTTTGACTTGGGAAAGAAAAGACTTTTTGGCCTGACCAGGAGGTGGATAGGGCGTAGTAGATATGGTGTCGGATTGGGACCCAGAGGACCCAGATTCAAAACCCCAAGGTTGCCAGCTTCAGTGCGGGCTCATCTGGTTTGAGCAAGGCTTACCAGCTTGAGCCCAAGATTGCTGGCTTGAACAAGGGGTTACTTGGTCTGCTGTAGCCCTCTGGTCAAGACACATATGAGAAAGCAATGAATGAGAAACTAAGGTGCCGCAATTAAGAATTGATGCTTCTCATCTCTATCCCTTCCTGTCTTTCTGTCCCTGTCTCCTCTGTCACACAAAAAATAAAAAATAAAAATAAATAAATAAAAATATGTATTAAAAAAAGAAAATACTTTTTCTTTGTTTCTTTTTGACTAAGTGAAATCTTTTAATTATTAACTTAGTTAATTTTATAAATTAACTGTTATTTTTAGGACAATATAGATAATTCTATTTAGAAAAAAATTTATTAAAATTTATTATTTGTTATATGCCAATGTTGAGAGTCATTAGCAAATTATACAATCAGATAATATTTATGTTTATGCATTTAAAATTTTATCTTTTCTTTTATTACAGGCCAAGATACTAGTTTTTAATTCAGTATAACACCCTTCAGTTGATCCATACACTAACCCTTTCATTTGTCAATACATCTATCCCCATATTAACTGCATGCATTATTACATATATAAGAAAAGATCCTGGTTGTATAATGGGAGCAGAAACGAGATGTAGCATAACCGCCACCCTTGTGGGGTTCACTGGGCATGTGAATGTATGGAGTTTACTAGTTTACTGTCTTTATGTAAAAGAAATAACTCCTTACAAGATTAAATACCATATTTTTGGCTCTATAAGACGCACCTGACCATAAGACACACTTAGGATTTTAAGGAGGAAAATAAGAAAAAAAACATTCTGAACCAAATCATATGTTAAAATATTTAATAAAATACCATATTTTTCACTCCATAAGGGCTTTTTCCCTTCCACTTTTGGGAGAAAAAAAAAGTGCATTGCATGGAGCAAAAAATACAGTAGTATAGTGACAACAAGACTTTCTACATTGATTTTGACATGTTTTGATGGTTTGATTATGGAGACAATTGTTAAAAAGAACTAGGAGCTTACACACGAATGTCTTTCTTGTTCACCCAGTTATATTCAAGACAAAGACTTTCACTCTTTCCACAGTTGACACATAAAGGTGCATTTTATCTAATTGCAATAGTTTTTTTGTTTTTATTTATAAGCCTGACCATAATTTGAGGTTGATTTTCTTATAAAGATCTGCTCTCCCCTCCCCCCAAAAATAGAAGGGTTTGAAAAGTAGAAGAATCCACTGATGCTGGTAGAAGGAAAACAGGAGCTAATATTACCAGTGGAAATATAAAATTGTACTGTTTCTTACAGGCAATTTAAAAAAATAAATCAATGTTTAATTGAAAGTATTCTTTGAGCCAATGATGACAGCCACTTCTAAAAATTTATCTTGGCCCTGGCCAGTTGGCTCAGTGATAGAGCGTTGGCCTGGCGTGTGGATGTCCTGAGCTCATCTGCTCCTCTCTCACATCTCTCTTCTTCTCTCCTCCTGCAGCCAGGACTGATTAGAGTGAGTTGGCCCTCAGCACTGAGGATAGCTCAATGGTCTACGTCTCAGGTGCTAAAAAAATGGTTTCAGTTGCAACAGACCAAGGGTCCTAGATGGGCAGAGCATTGCCCCCTAGTGGGCTTGCCAGGTAGATCCCAGTTAAGGGCATGCAGGAGTCTGTCTCTGCCTCCCCTTCTCTCACTAAAAAAATTTAAAAAATTAAAAAAAATAAATTAATTAATTAAATTTATCTTAAGGTTTTATTTTCAATTTGATTTTTCTATACAAGAAACAGATATGGTATCCCAAGACTTATTGGAAACTATGGGATAAACACGGTCCTTTTTCCTGGCTTGTGTTTTTAAAGAAAGAACAAAAGAAAATTGTTTTTTCTTAAACAATTTTGTCACATACATATACTCAAATTCAATATTCAAATTATCAGTATCCTCATTCATCATGGAGAATTTTTTCCAGACATCAAAAAAAGTAGCATTTTTATGACCATGCATTGATGAAAACAGAACTTTTATATTAGTGAACTTTGTAAAATGTAGCCAATTTGAATTGGGAAAATGACTACTTTTGGTTCATTTGAGCAATTAGGCTGAATTGTGTCATTTCTTAGTGAGTCCTAAAAGTTCAGTAAAACTCATATTTTAAAATGTCCTTGTTGTCATTTATAAATTTTCTCTATGTTTTTATTCACCCCTCAAAAAATATATTCTAATAAATCAGTTAAACTCCACATGAATGTTGTAATTAATTTTATTTAATAACATTTCTTTTTGAATTACCTTTAATGGAAAAGACTAAAAAGTGGGAAACTAATAATTTAATATCAATTTATGAAGCCTTTTTAAAAGTATAATTTCAAGAAATAGTTAATGAAATGGAGAAAAATTTTAAAAACTAGTTCTCTTAGAGAACTAAATGCTGACTCAGTAAGAAAGAATGCTCTAATAGAGTTTTTAAACTCTGTTTTTAATTATTATTTCTTTGTTATGAAAGAAAAGAGCATAGCAACAAAGACTATATCAGCTAAGGTCAATAAAATTTTTATTAACAATAGTTAATTATCATAATTAAGTTGCTTTATTTCACAGATTAATTTGAAAATACTTGTTAAATTCTGACTGTTAAAAGAGAAATGAGTGGCTTGTAACACATATGATAACACATGAAAACCGGTTTGAGCATTATATGAAAGTGTCACTGATCAGTCTTATGAATTAGTGACTCTTGGTTCATTTACACATGAAGAAAATTATAGCAACTGTAATAAAATAAAGCATAATATCATCACTCATCTTCTTTCCAAGAAAAAAAAAAAAGGAAAAGATGGTGCTGTGTCACGATGAAATGTCTGATGAGTAGGTGACAATCTCTGAACCAACCACAAGACCCAAGTCACATCTACCCAAGATGAGACTCATCAACGTTTCCACTAAGTGGTCGGAAAATATGGGAAATTCTCATTCTTGGGCAACAACCTGCAATTAGTCTTCATAAACTGTCATAAAAGAAACAATAAAATACTATTGTTATTTTCACCTACATACATATCATATATGTGAATTTATTTTTTTGAAATATCATGATACCAAAAAAACACCAAAAAAATAGCTGAAGATGTATAAAATATATAAAATATCCCATTATTATAAGAGCAATGTTAGGTTTCGCTCATGTTTTTTCATTCTCCTCTGTTTTAGGAATATTCAAAATTAGGCTACATGAAGCACACTGCCCTTGGAAATGATCAAATAAAGTTTTCTGAATGATTATAAAATTATTGTTTTAGTAAAAATAACACGAAAAGCAAAGAAAACAAAAGTAAAACTAGTGGGAATTGTATTATAGTGCACTTCTATGCAGTTTATAAAAAAATGTTGCAGTACATATTTATAATGACATGGAACTATTGGCAATTTGTTGATTTTGTGACTGTTGCTGGTTATAAACAGTATATGCTACACTATCTTCTTTTTATAAAACTGCTTCACACGTGAACCATCTGTACTACTATGTTGAGACTTGTTATCTATATATAATGCAGGAGACATTACCAATAGGTGCTTCTCCTCTGTGTCTAAATATACATAATTGTAACATGATGATGCATGAAACACAGTTGCATTAGACATAATGAAAAAGAGATATTTATGACTGATATAATATTTACAGCTCTAAGAGGGCCAACACATTAAAATATTATGCAAAATAAAGAGTGTATGATATGTTGAGGTCATACAGAGTTTCAAAGTGGTCTTGCCTAATTAAATATTCCTAAAGTGAACATCAGAAAAATAAGTAGAGGTTGACTAGTGAAAGTGAAATGACAGGGAGTAATGTTGTCTAGATAGAGAGAAGAGAATAACAAAAGCCTTGTGACAAAAAACATTGTATATTTGAGGAACCAAAAGACATCTAACATGGCAATATTGAAAAGAAAAAAAAAGAGAGAGTAGTAAACATAACAAGATGGAAGTGAAGAAACAGATGGGAATTGATTAATCAGGGCCTTACATGATCAGTTAAGAAAGTTGGGTTTGATTCCGCTGGCATGTTTTAAACAGGAAATAGTATGAGCATATTTTAGATTTTAAAGGGTCTCTCTGAGTGCCATGCAAAAGGAGATTAGATGACCCCTTAAGAGGCTATTGCAATTGTCCAAACAAAATATGGTAAAAAACTGAATTAGTATAGAGAAATGGATATGGAACATTTGTAAGAAATTTAGAAAGAAATTAAAACAAGAGTCGATGGATATATTAGAGATGCAAAAAGAGAAGGAGTATTTTCTGTCCCTGACTTGGGAAATGATATGAAAGGTGGGGACAATTAGTAAAATAAGAAGCAAAAGATGATTAAAAATCCAACTGGGAGATGGTCATGAGTCCCCTATGAATTTATACTTAGAATCAGAAAATTAAAGAACAAAAAGTAAATGTGAGTGAGTACTCACTTGAATCTCTCATTTCTGCAGATTCAGTGAGTGCCAGAGAAGTTGAGAATATAAGAATTTTTAATCATTATATAAAATATACATACATATGTACATACATTTATTAAAAACCTTGCACTATGTTGTCAAATTGTCTACTTTATAATGAATATGTACATGTAATCTATCATTCTTAAATATTTAAAAAATTCTGGTCAAAAAAGCAAAATGTGATTTTGTATAATTTTCCAGAAAACAAAAGTATAATTAAGAAACAAATAATTAGCCTGACCAGGCAGTAGCACAGTGGATAGAACGTCGGACTGGGATGCGGAGGACCCAGTTTGAGACCCCCCAGGTCTCCAGCTTGAGCGCGGGCTTATCTGTTGTGCAAAGCTCACCAGCTTGGACACAACGTTGCTGGCTTGAGCAAGGGGTTACTTGGTCTGCTGAAGGCCCATGGTCACGGCACATATGAGAAAGCAATCAATGAACAACTAAGGTGTTGCAACGAAAAACTGATGATTGATGCTTCTCATCTCTCTCCGTTCCTGTCTGTCTGTCCTTATCTATCCCTCTCTCTGACTCTCTATCTCTGAAAAAAAAAAGAAACAAATAATTAGCATGCTCAAAGTTGGACAATTAATTATGAATGAATGGAGGAGAAATAAATAACTTGAATCATAGAATTATATAATTCATTTTGCCACTGGCTGCATACTACCAGCACATATGGCAATACTACTGATAAGATATCTAGTTTACCAAAAATATTACAGAGAAAGATATTTCTGACAACATTCATTAAATTTATATGTGATGATTGTTAAGTTCATGTGTTAACTTGTTTGGACCCATGAATGCCTAGATAGTTGGTTAAACATTGTTTTTGGAATTGTTTATGAATGAAGAGATTAGTTTTTGAATTGAACTTAATAAAGCAGAAGACCTTCCCCAATATGGGTGGACACCATTCAATTCATTGAGAGCCTGATTAGAACAAACAATAAAGGAAGGTTATATTCACTCACTGTCAGACTGCTGAGCTAAGACATCTACTTTCCCCTGCCTTCAGTACTCCTGATTCACAGGCTTTCAGACCCAGACTGAACTCTATACCGTCTACTTCTCACCTCTCCAGAATTTGCACTATACCACCAGCTTTCCTGGCTCTCACGTTGCACAGGAGATGATAGGACTTCTCAGCTTCCATAATCATGTGAGCCAGTAGTTTATCTCTTTACCTATATTTTCTATTGGTTATATAATATATAGGTATGACATATACTTTATATATTTATATGTATGTGTATATACACACACACATTCTATTGGTTCTGTTAGTCAGGGTCTGGAGAACTGTGACTAACGCAGATTTTCACACTGGGAATGGCTCTAGAGGAACAAAAATTGAAGGATAAGTTTTCTGAATTAGTTTTGGGGTTTCTGAAATTGTCTCTTTAATATGATTAGGTTTAAAGATGCTAATTTCTCTATTTCTAGTAGCAAAGAGAACACTGATAATCCAACTGTTTATAGTGACACCCAAAATAATGTGCTTTGATATGCCTAATCAACCACTAATTAGATGCAAGGAGCTGGGTGACCATATATATATTTTCAAAATTTTTTGGAAAACTAACAAAAATAATGAGGTTAGCTAGTTCCTAATGTAACTGTACAAATTGATGAAAGCTCAGGGATTTAAATTCCCAGCTCAAGTTTCATATAAATGACCTTAATGCTTCTATGTGAGACCTGAAGGAGACCCTTACCTCATATAACCTCAGGGCTGATTACTAAAAATCAAATATAGAATATAATCCTGAAACTGGCTGAATTAAAAACAAGTTAAACTCTCAATCTTGCAAAATATCTTTCCTTAAAGTGATGTGTTGTGAAAATGGCTGTGTTAGGCTTGCTCGCTGCTGTACCCACTATAAGCACTTTACTTGATTAATGTGTGAGCACATGGCAGAGGCACGTGTGCATAGCCTATGTAAGGCTATGGGTTTTTGCACCCAGTAGAATTGCAGATGGTGGATTGTGGGTTGCCTACCCACCACTGTAAGGGGCCATTTTGCTGTTTCTTTGCCTGAGAAGTGGTTTTCCCTGCCTGTGTGCTCATCTGCTGTGGCGAGACTCTATTAAATGGGAATGGCCCAAGACTTTCTGGTTCTGCACTTTCTCTACTGTCTGTCGGAATCCAATGTGGACCTGCCTGGTCTTAGCTACTGGTATTACATCTGGTGTAGTGGGCAGGATTTGGAGCAGGTTGGGATGGAGCCACCAACACCCTTGAAGGGTGGAATAAAGGAGTGGCTGTTCCTGGTGGCTCTCCTGTTGAGGACCATCAGCTGGGTGTTTTTTACAATCCTGTGAGAAGAAGCCAAGAGCTTTGTGTGTGAGGCTGAGCAAAGTTGAAAGCTCCAGGGTGAGGTGCTGACCGAGTGCAAGGATGGTGTGAACTGGAGCAGTGCTGGAGAAGGCAGCCGACTAGATTTGAGAGCTGCAGTATGAGATGCAGGCTGAACACCAAAGGCACTTGGAATTGGAACAATCTCTGGAGAAGCAGTTATGGGTTCACAAGTTGCAGTTTGCCTTGGAAGCTAAATGCTGGCAGTGACAGGTGTTAGGGAAACAAATGCAGGTTCAAGAGCTCGATTCTCAGCTTCAGGCTGGGAGCCGACAGCTACAGGAGCTAAAGCAGGCACAGAAGACAGTGCTGCATTCATGCCAGAGGAGTAGCTCAAAGTTGGTGGGAGAAGGCATTTTCACTCCTTTTCTGAGGGGGAGAGTTGGGCTGAAACTGCCATCCACAGATTCAGAGCCTGGCCAGTGGTCTCCCAGAAGGTTAAAAACCCAGCAACCAAGAGTTCCTCAGGGACAGGCACAACCCCCTCCTCTGATCATAGAACACTCTGTGGTCTGGCCTTATACCCAGGCAGAGCTGATGGAATTAGTGGTGAAATTCAGACAGAAACCCCCTGAGTCCTTGGCAGCCTGGTTGTTGCAGTTTATGGGCCATCGGGGTGAATGGCCTCATGCTCTCTAGAACAGAAACAAACTGGAAGGCTGTTAAGGCTGCTGTCCATCCTGCCCCCTGACTAACAAGAGCAATGGGATTGTAAAGGTTCCCCAAACACAGATGTGGGTAGATTTGATTGCAGCCAGGGCAGATAGGGAGAAATTAGATGGCAAGCTTAATAAAGTCTTATTGGAGTTTTGGTGACAACATGAGTCAGAACAGAGGTTCCAGCCACTGAAAAAGCAGGGGAAGTGGGTGGCCCTAGCATCTGCCAGGAAAATGGTGGCATTCAGTTTGCACAGTTGCAAGATTACTTATTGGAGACAGCTGTGGAAGAGGAGGATCCCCCCCCCAAGACTCATTATCTCAATTTGAATAGGGGAAAGGTCGAGGGACCAATCCAACAAGGATGAGCAAGGGGCTGGAGAACCCATATGAAATTCACAACTCACTAGTCCACTTTTAATGTGCAGCAGGTGTTGGCATTAGAAAGTAACAGGTGCTTTTTTGCTGCAGCAGCAACAGCAACAGCTAGGAGAACTGTCAAGGCTGCACAGGCCTTGAATGTGTTTGACCCCACCAAGCCCTGTGAGCTTGGACCCCTGGGGGGTTTGGATGTGGCTTGTGACAATGGACAGCACACCTGTGGAAAGATGCTGAGGTCCATTAATAAATAGCTATATGACTAGTTGCCTGTAATGGACCTTAACTTGGTTATTTGCACAGACAGCTGGGCTATCATAGAATAATCATTGAGCAGTGTAATGGACTGTGACCAGAGGGGGTCACCAGCTCCCTTGCTGAGTGGACATGTCACTTGTGGACAGTACCATGAGAGACCTTGCTGGCGGGCATGGTACCTGTGGAGGCCCTCCTGCACGGGGAAGCTGCTCTCACCCAGTTGCACAGATGCATCAAGGACAGTTTCTTCAGTGGACATAGCCCTGGACTGTCAGGGACCGAAAAAGCAACAGGGTTTTTTAGAGTCTGGATTTCTGGGGGGCAGAGGTGTGGGGAACTGGCTTAAGCTGACAGTTTGTCCAACCTCCCACCTCACTTGCCTGATTAAGTTGCAAAAGGCTGAGCCCTTCCCCACCTCCATGTATTTGCTCATCCTACCTCCCATGTTCCCCAGAACGACTGGCTTCTTTGTGTAAAGTTAGGATGTTTAAGTATGGTGGGGGTTTTCTGCGCTTGGTGGAATTCTTGGGTTGCTTTGGAAATTGTAATCAGAAAAGTCATTGATTTGCTAATAGCCCACTTTGCCCTATAAAATAAAGGAAGATGTGGTTTTGGGGCACAGCCTGTTTTCTGCTAAGGTGGTTTGTTTCTGCTAGCAGTAATTGCAGAACCCTCCAGATCCCATCTTTTAATTCTTTAATTCTTTAAGTCTCTTTTCTTAATTCCTCACTGTTCTCGCTCAGGACCTGAAAATACTAGTCGCACTGGTTCATGACACTGGACTATACAGGGCCTCCCACTTACTGTGGGGCAGGGAGTTAGAGATGGGCATCCAGTTGATGCCCTGGGCAAAGTGCTCAAGGAGACATTGTGAAGGGCATCTTTGTAATTATTGTGTAACTTTTGTTGTTGCTGTAGTCTTTGTTTCCTGTCGTGTAGATTGTGAAACAAGTGACTCTAAAGGGGTGGTATGTTGGGAAAATGGCTTGTTAGACTTGACACTTTGCCTGGTTGGTGTCTGGGCACCTGGCAGTGCCACATCTGTGTGGTCTGTGTGTATGGCTGCAGGTGCTTTTGTTGGCGGCGATTCTCCCAGATTGCTCTCTCGCCAAAGACCATGAGGTGTGGTTTTTCCTGCTCCCTTGTGTTTCACTGCGAGAAGCAAATTTTCCCTTGTTTATTAGCTCCTTTTCTTTTGCTGTTTATTTGCTTGCCTGTCTTGGTGAGCCTCCAGTAAATGGGTATGGCCCAACAGTTTCCCCTTAGTTCCTCTACCATCTGCCCAAATTCAGTGAGAAGCTGCCTGGCCTCAACCACCAGCATTACAGTAAGGCAATGGGTGCCTGTGCGCAGGGCCATTGCAGATGGCAGATTGTGGATTGCCTGCCTGCCGCTGTGAGGGGCCATTTTTGCTGTTTGTTTGCCTGCAAAGTGGTTTTTTCCCCTGCCTGTTTGCTCGTCTGTTGTTGCGAGACTCTATTAAATGATAGTGGCCCATTGCTTTCTGGCTCCGCAGTTTCTCTACCATCTGCCCAAATCCAATGTGAACTTGCCTGGCCTTGGCCACCAGCATTATATGAGGTCGTTGATTGATCTCTTCACCTTTTATACCCAGATCCCCATTGCCCATCTCTTCTGAGTCTGATTCTGTTTTGTTTGTTAGCTTATTTTGTTCATTTAAATCCAAATGTAAGTGGAATCACATTGTGATAGGCATTTAGACAGACATGAGCAGAGCAAGGTCTACAAGCCAGGCATAGAAGATTACCAGGGTGAAAAGCCCTGGGTGCCAAGCAATGGGCAAAACTAAGGAAACAATGATGTTGCCCCTGAGGTAATTTTTCCTTATTTAGCTTATCACTGACCATGCACGTTAGACCTCCCTTAGCGAGAGAGTGAAATGGGTGACCTGAGAATAGCCCATAAGCATTAATCCCTAAGGACAACACCTAAGCCTCAGCTGTGTTTCAGCCCCAGGCCCAGAAAATCAGCCAGACCAGATAAGTGATGCCACTGCTGACCTCAGGACCAGCTGCATTGACTAATGGCCCCTTGGTGCCAACCAATCAGTGGGGACCATAAAAAGACACACATGGAGAGCTGATGAATATTCTATTGAGATCCTCCCCTGGGACCTCCCCTAAGATCTCCACCCTTAAAAGTCCTTAGCCCTGAACAAGAGCACTCCTGCCTGCCCCTTTTCCTTCCTCCTTCCTCCTCCCTCCTCCCTCCACTCTCCACTTCATCCTCCACAGGAACGTACTCTCAAAATCTCCTGGACTCTTGTGAAATTTTTTTCTGTGTGAAGTCAAGAACCCTCACACTACCAGCTGGCCCTAGGCAGACCCAAAGGGCCAGGTCTCCTGTGTAGTAACAATATGATACTTGTTTTTCTCTGAGTGGCTTATTAAGTAAAACAAAGAAAAAACCTCATAGACACAGACAACAGTATGGTGATTACCAGAAGTAAAGGGAGTGGGAGGGTTAGAAGAGAAAAAGGGGCGATAAATGGTGATGCATGGAGACTTAGGATGGTGAACACACAATGCAACATACAGACGATGTATTATAGAATTGTATACCTAAAAACTATAATTTTATTAATCAATATCTTCCTAATAAGTTCAATTAAAAGTTAAATTTGATTTTTTTAAAAAGTGAGGGCATTGAGGGGAAAATATTGGGACCCTGTAAGTTGGAATGGGGCTGTATAGAAAAAAAAGCTTGATAAAGCTGGGAACACAGAGCACCTAAATTCTGATGTCTTTGACTATAGCTCCTCATCCCAGCTGAAGCAGTCCCCCCATCCCTGTAGTGGCAGCATCAGCACCCCAAGAAGGAACAGCCTGCTCACCCATAATGGTATTTGCCTCTCCACTCCCAGATGTAAGGGGGTTACCCCTGCATTGCTCAAGGAATCGATAATGGCCTCCCTGAGACAACTGCCATGCAAGGCAATGACAACTCCTCAGGGCCCACCCTCATAACTCCTAAAATAAGATGTATTGGTTATTTCACAGAATTTAAGATTTTTAAATGTTACATCATAGTGTTTAAGTTACGAGATATCTAAGAGAAAACTAAATATCACTCAAGAGTCTTGCCTTCTTGGGAAGCAGTGTGTTTTCAGATGTATGTCAGATAATTACATAATGTTAGATAGAATTATTGCCTTATGAAAACCTTCATTTGGAGACTAAGTTTGGTTTCAGGAGATGTGTATGTGTGCCAAGTTGACAAGGGATAGGCTTGTGATGGATGGTCAGACGGATTGGGTCACAGGTTATCCAGATAGCTAATTAAATATTTCTGGGTGTTTCTGTTAGTAAAGCAGGTGATTCTTCCCAATGTGGGTACATATCATCCAATCATCCAATCTTTTGAAGGCCTGACTAGAGCAACAATAAAAAAAGTTGATGAAGTTGGACTTTGCTCTCAGTCTGACTCCTCGCTTGGATATGAATCTCCTGCCCCAAGAACTCCTGGTTCTTAGGCCTGCAGACCAGTTGGGAATCACACCATCCCCTCTTCTCTAAAGCTTTCAGACAGCACCGCTGACTTCTCTGGGATTCCAGCTTGCAGATGGCAGGTCATGTCACTACTTAGGCTCCATATTCATGGGAACCAACATCTTACAATAAATCTCTTAGGTTTATTTCTCTGGAGAATCCTGACCAATTTACCATATTTTCCAAAAATAGTAACTATATGATTCTGATATTGATAAATTTTATAAGAAAATGGTTAAATTGAGACTTAAAATGGTTAATTAAAATTAAAGCATCAATGAAAAAATTTTATTTTTTATATTTGGGATATTTTGAAGCCATATTTACATTAAAGTCAAAGAGCTAAGAAAATAAAGTTGCTAAAATTACCATACATCAAGGTAAAAAACTTTAACAAAAAGTTTTATTCTTTGAAGATTAAAAACTAATTTATACCAAATATGTCAGATGAAGTACTAGCTTTACTCCTGAGAATTTGTGAAATATTTCTTGCGAATCCAGACTGCAGCACTGCGTTTCAGTAGTGGCAGGCATTATACACAACTATTAGTGAATAAGACATAATACAAAAACAAATAAAAAGATATACAATTAGTCACTTTCAAAATGTGGAACAAGTGTTCAGGTGAATTTGAATTATTTTTTATATATTTGATGCCACTTGCATGTAGGGTACATACTATGTCTTATATCATTAATTTCCATGGATATAATGCAATGGTTATGATTCTTAAAAAGGATATGTATGTATGTATGTATGTATGAATGTATGTATTGTGAGACATATAGTATCTGTATGTCATTTTTATAGTACTCAACAAATCATTTAACAAGTGCCTTAAATGTACCATATGAAAAAATGTGTCAAGGAACAAAAAAATCAGCAAGGTATAACTCCTCTCAGGAATTCTCAGTCTAATGAAGCTAAAAATAACAAGAATTAAAAGGCACAGACTCAAGAAATGTGGACTGGGCAGAGTAAAAGATAATCATGGAAAGGAAATCACAATAAATAGGTATTTTAAACCTTCCCCTCTGAATGCAGCACATATATGTCTTCATATGCTTTGCCATTCTCTGAATAATGTGAGTGTGTGCATGCATACATGCTCGTAAATACAGAGGATGGAATAAAAAATACCTGTTCATGAGTAGAAATTACAGAAGGAAAGGAAAGGAGAGCACAATAGAGACTAGACTTTACTTCTAATATTCTTTCTTTCCTGATAGTCACTTGAGAGTCACCTTTAGAAATAATTCACTGAGTTTGTGATGCTTTGAACAAGATAGATTCATGCCATAGGAGAGTTGATTCATCTTCTATAGATGGGAGTTGTATTTCACCAAGAGTAATTTAGAGGAGGAAAAGGAAAATTATGAGCTAATATTTATTGAAAACCAAAGAGAATAAAGAGAGAGACACTTATTACATCCCATATTGAGAAATACACTCGAGAGCAATTGTAGCAGATGTCAATTTGCAGTGTGCTCTTGGGTGAAAAGGGAAGAAAATGGAAATGGTTTTCCAGGCGCAAGGTAAAAGTGAATACAAAGAGTAATAACACTAATAATATTTGTAAATTAGGAACTCCATCATAGAATATTTTTACACTCTGAGCCCTGGTGGTTTTTAATTTTTAGATATAAATTTGGTTAAGTTTCTTCTATTTTGAAAATGATTCCCTCTACTATAATCTTCCTTAATATACAGTAATAGAACAGCTCGAAAGCTTTCTCACGGAAGGTTGCCACAGCAACATCCCTTCCATGGAACTTGGGGGGAGACAAGTGGGGGAGGAGGAAATATAGGTGAAATGGAGTGGACTATGGAATGTAGCACTGTTGACTTTCTAGGGAGAAATAAGAAATTCAAGAGAAATGAAAAAGGGGGAGAGGGGAATTAGACTGTGGAATGTGAAGGTTACTTTAGTATTGGTCATGTCTGGTCTCATATAACTCAGAAAAAAACCTCCAGAAAATCTAAAACAGAGAGATCTTGCTTCCTGAAAGTCAGGCAAGGAAAATGGACACAAAAAGGAAACCCAAGATAGAGGCAGGAGAACAAATTATGTCCCAAGACTGGGCCATAGCCAAACAAAGCTCATAGGAGATTGCTGCACAGAAAAGGAAGCTACCTGGACTCCCAGCTACCTTTGATGCCACCTTTTCAAATGACTTTGCCAATATTTCTGTGTTCTGTACACTCTAAAGGAATATTGATTTGAACTAAGTTCAGCATTGACTTTAGCTATTTCACTCTCTTTCTGAACACTTAGGTCCTAGTGAAAGTTCTTGGATGAAACAAGCTAATTAACTATATAAAGCAAACAATGTTTGACTGAAATATCACTTCCTTGCCTTCTTTGGTGACCTCTTCTACCTTCATAGCTCAATTCTCAGCTGCCTAGCACCTACCAGTGGGCATGTTGAACGACCTCCAAAATTAAATACTCATTATTTCATCTCTTCCCTAGAATTCCTTCTTGTATTATTTAGCCTTGTTCTTTCTTTACACTGACATTTACATTAACCTGTCCCTTTACCTCAGGGCCACGGTAAATCGTTTCACTCAAGCTAATAAGAAACTCTAACATGTAATGAATTACTATTTGCTTGTGTATGCTAAGACCCTATGGGCAGTGTCTTATTTAATACTCACAATTGTACTATGAAACATATATTATTTTGTCTTAAGGTGAGGATTCTGATTGTTAAAAGTGTTGCATCACTTGACTAAAGTCACACAACTATCAATACTATATGAAGGTACCAGAAATTGAACTTGGCTCGGTTAGAGTATGATCTCAAGGTTCTTGTTCCTAGTCATCATGTTCACTGTTCTCTACTAACTAACCCTTATGAAGGTGTCTATGAGGCATTATAATGCCCTAGAGCAGTGGTCCCCAACCTTTTTTAGGCCACGGACCGGTTTAATGTCAGAAAATATTTTTACGGACCAGTCTTTAGGGTGGGACGGATAAATGTATCACGTGGCCAAGACAAGCGCCAAGAGTGAGTCTTAGGCGAATGTAACAGAGGGAATCTGGTCATTTTTTTAAAAATAAAACATTGTTCAGACTTAAATATAAATAAAACAGAAATAATGTACGTTATTTATTCTTTCTCTGCGGACCGGTATCAAATGGCCCATGGACCAGTACCGGTCCGCAACCCGGGGATTGGGGACCACTGCCCTAGAGTCTTTTCTTTTCTTCTAAAAACTATTCATTTTTTATTTTTTCCAGAGAAATCCTTAATGCATCAGTAGAAAGAAATGTTTATGAAAGAGAAATCAGATAGAGATAGATTTGGTCCCATCTCTCAAATTCAACCACACAAGTGACTGTCCTTTCCATTTTCACTAGCATTTTTGTTTGAATTTCTGCTTGCTTCTGTCAGGGAAAGCCTCACAATGATGATGATATTCAAGCATCTGTCTCCCTCACAGATTCAATACTTGGGTGTGTAGGTGGCTGAGGCTCTTCTAAGTGACACACTGCTCCCTCTGCTGGACTGTGGAGGACAGAAGAAAAGCATCTTGAAATCTTGCTTGACAGAAATTAACTTTCTTTACAATTACTAAAAAATTAGTAGAGAAATATAATGATCACAAAGAATTTAAGGGCATGCTGGTACAACATATAGTAATTTACAAATAAGAGATTCTAAAGACACGTCTCAAGCACAAATGTGCTTTCAATGACTAGGTTTTATTTTTTTCTTTAAGGAAGCAGAGCAAATATATGTTTTCCTCATCAACAAGAGAAGCTTACAGTAGAGCTGGCATTATCTTAAATTTCTGCTAATTATGAGCCATATCTGGTTTGTAAACTGCACATACTTTATTCCTCTCAGACCATTTCACAATCTAGAAAATTATCAGTGTAAAAAATATACATTAACAAAGGAAAGCAATTGATAGTAAGTAAAGATAACCTAAGTTTACTACAATGTAGACATTATTCTGAATTATGTATAGTGCAAAAATATGACAAATGTAGTGGTTGAGTCATTTTAAGCCTTAAAAAAACAAGGTAAGCTTATATAAATTCCATTGAGATGGCAAGATTTATGGTTCGTTGCTCTTATTTATTCATCTCTTCATTCAACAGGTACTATAATGTTCTGACTGTGCAGAAGACTCAGAGTTGGGGACAGGAAAATTTTTTCAGTGTCCCCCTAAAACAATCTCTGAGATAAGGATTTGGCTGTCAGTTGCTTCTCTGAAAAGTGATCTGAAGCTCCTGTGTAGAGAGGGAGGAAATGAGACAGAGAAAGGATGACAACCAATGAGGGGTGAGTCATTAGTAAACCGGTTACTGGAGGTCACTGAAATTTAACCATGCCGGTGTACTCTGGGAAGTAGAATAGAGTATATGCCTCATTGCTATGTGCCTGAAGGGTTTAAACTATTTATATATCAGCTTTTCAAAGTCATCACTTGAGGCTTGAATTCAGGTCAGGGGAAAGGAGTGATTAATTAATTCTCTAGGACCTCCCAATGAGGTAGGTGCTTGTAAGCAAAGCAGCACTGTCACTAGAGAAACTGCAGACAAAAAGAAGTAAGGGTTAGTATATTAAAATAGCAGGCCAAGGGAGATAGACAGGCCACCTACACATCAGCTGTAGCACACCAAAGTGGATAGAACACAATATTTGGCTTAGAAGAGCTCACAGTCTAGTGAGACATGAAGGTCAACAACACACAGGGTTAATCTAGGTTGACCTGGATTGACCTGCAAAAAGAGAAATATTTTGCAAGATCTGTGATTACAATAGAAGCAAAGAGACAGAGATAATTGAGAAATGTAACATTTGTTATTAAGTGTATGCAGTCAATGAATTCAAGAATACAGGCCTCATCTTTTGAGTAGAACCCAGGTAATCCCTGAGAGTTGGAGGTGAGAGAGGAGTAAAAGATGTTCAGGGAATTGGAAAGGGAGACAAGGGCACTTTTTAAATCAAGCATAATGTTGAAAAATAGAAGAGTACAGAAAAGCAATTTATAAAAAATTTAATTACCAAACAGAATTCTGAATGTCTCCTGGATGACATGTATAGACAGATATAGGGAGGTATTTAATGAAGAGAAAAATAATGAGTCCACTTTTTGACTTTTCTAATATCATATCAGTCTTGGTGCTGTTCAGCTGGATCTCTAAAGAACCTCATTATACAGCTAGCACTGAGAACACCAATATTGCTAACCCACATCAAATCACCACTCTTAAAGTCTCAGCTTATTGAAGTACTGCTCATGGAAAGTTGTTTAAGCAAAGTGCTTTCCTTCTTTCATCTACTTCTATAAGTATTTTTTTATTTGGATCCAATTCTTATTTGGACCATCAGAAAGCTATATGCCCAGATAATATTTTCTTAGTGCCTCTAATGATAACTTTCCCTGAATTAGTAATCCTTACTATATCTTAAGATATTATTAATGATCAAATTAATTGTATTAAATCTGTATCTACATTTTATCAAAGTATCAATGATATTGTCCATTATAATATCTAACATCTGTTTTGAAGTCCCATATAAAATTTTTCTTACTGTAACTGAAGAAATAATAACATTATGTTTTAACTTACTTTTCCAATATTATACTGGCTAAAAGGAGCTTGGAAACAAACAAAAAATATATTTTTAAAATTTATTTTATTGACCAATTGCTGAATTACTCAGTTATAATCTTCTAACTTTATTATTATTATTATTTTAAAACTTTTTTGTGTAGCTAAAAGTCTTATTATAGAAAAATAAGTATAAATCAGAGATTTTTAACTGATATGCCTCAAGAATTTTTAAAACATGCAGTACCTGACTATTTAGTCAGGAGCACTGACCTCTTTTCCCTTAGATTGTCAAATAAAAAAATTACAACAGCCAACACAATAGCCAGCTAGTGTGAATGAGTCAAAGTAATAGCTTTTAATTTGTAAGATCAGCAAAAAATATATTTTTAGTGTGCCACCAAATTTTAGTAATTAGTTTATGTATTCCATGAGATGAAAAAGGTTGAAAATCACTAGTATAAATAAATCTAAAGTGAAAATAATTTGTGGAGCAATATAATTATTTAAAGATCACAAAATGTAAATACCCAAGGGCACATGGCTATATATAGAATGGAGCCACTTATCCTATTTATGCTATGATGCCCCAGGGCATCAAAATGCCTGTTCTGCCTTCACCAACATACATCCTTTTATGCCCAAGTGATTTGCAGTATACAGAAGTCTACAACATAAATATATGTGCATTAAAGCATCAGAAAGCAGCTCACTTTCCACCCCTACACACCCAGGAAGGGGATCCAGATTCAGTGAGACTCAATTTGTCACTTTAAGCTTATCAATGTATCACATCCTCAGAATAATCCCATGAGGCAGCACCCCGTTTCACACAGGCTCAGTAAACTTGCTAGTGGCAGAAGGAGTCAGAATTCATACAGGTCTTCTGAAGTTAAAATGTTCTTTCAACTGAGACATTTCATTATGACTTTTACCTTCTCCTTATACAGATAACATATAAAGAAGGGGAGACATGTTGTCTATTAATACATATTCAACGCCTGGTGACATGAGAGTATGAAAAACCTCCCTTTGGCAATTCCAGCACAGATTATTAATTGCATCACATCAACTATTTGCGCTTATATTGAAACATTCATTCTTATGTGTTTTTAAAAAATAGTTTCTATGTCTCTACTGCCTTCTTTTTTTTTAAGCCATGTCATAGGGAATCAGTAAACCTGTGCATGTCTGTTTTCTATGGAAATAGAGATTAAATCAGGCAGGTGGATGGCTTCAACAGCACGGCAGAAGTTCTTGAGGTAGAGGATGACTGAACTGACTCTGCTGGCAGAAGTAGAGAAGGAAAGAATGATGACAGTTAAAAACAAAACAAAACAGCATTACTATTTTAAGTGGCCTCGGCAAAGTAGACATATAAGAAACAGAATCAATGAATCTCTCCTCTGCAGCTTGGGCTGTAAAAGGATGCTTACTATTTCTCTTCTCCAATTTGTGCATCCGGTGTAAGTGAGTCAGTACATCATTTACACTGAGATAACAAGTACAGCTACTGGCATTATTTCATCCTAAGAAAGTACTCGTGGCTAAAGGTAAAAGGTTTCTCCCTTCTGGATTCCATCCTCCATCCTTTCTCCGACAGTAATAGCAGTTTCACAGGTCATGGCTAGTGCAAAGAAGCATCGCTTAAGTATCTGCTGTCATTGTTTGGGGCAAAGATGCCTGAGAAGAATGTTACCTACTATTACAGCCAAAACCTTGTTAACAAGATGAATTTTTGTTGAGAGTGAGGCTAAAGTGAAAGCTACCTCTCAGGTCACCTAACTAGAATTACCTATGAGGCAATTAGAATTCACACTATGGCACTGGTTTCCAATGTAGTCCTTGAGATTCTGATCCAGCATCCTTTAAGGGTAATTTGTAAAATCTGCTGATGCTCTGGATGAATATCTTGGGTGGTTAGAGTATGGCACCAATATCCAAGGGTATGGGCTTACTCCCTGGTCAGGGTGCATAAAGGGACAGATCAATGTTTATCTCTCTTTCTCTCCTTTCTTCTATTTCTAAAATCAATAAATGCATTTAAAAATTAAAACCTACCAAATCAGAAACTCTGGAAGTAGAAACCAAAAACTTGCATTTTCAGCAAGGTGATCAAATGCATTAATATTAAAGTTGACCACTGCTCTCTCTAATTATAACATCAGTGTACTCCAGCTTGACAGAAAAAAAAAATGACTTTTCCCCTATTCTTTACAAAGTAAAATGATCACAATAACAAGAATTGTGTATAATGAATGCTTCTTTTTCACTGTAAACAGACTTGAAAATTCTGAAGCTCAGAACTCATACAATACGCTAATTCTCTTTTATTCTCATATTTAAAATACAAGAATTCAAATAGTACATATCAATGTGACAATTATTGAATAATTTCTTAAGTTATTGCACACATTTTAGAAAACAAAAAGACTAAACCTCGCTCCAGCCTTCAAGCTGAGCTATTATTTTAACATATTATCTTTGTCTTCCTTTATACCAAAGAGGATTTTGGCAATTTTTGTGATGGTCTATCAGAGGACTAACCAGAAAATTCTATCAGTCTGATTAACATGGTTTTGAATCAACTATATTCTTTAATTGTAGGTTCCTAGGTGGCTAATTCTGTCACTTCTTAAATGACACTTGTTAAGAAAATAAGCATTTATTGAACAACCTCATTTTCTTAAGAGATTCTGTGTGATCCAAATTGACCAAGATGGTTCTAGGTAGAATAGGTGATAATTAGAATTTGGTAAATACCTGAAGAGAAAAAACAAAACAGAAACAAAAGAAAAGTTGGTGAAGTCTTAGTTTCTTGCAACCATTTTAAGGATAAGATTATTTTATTATAAAATTGTTTTAACATCTATATCCCTGGAATGGAATCTATTCAATATATTACATAAAGAAATCAATGTAATTTTCTCACTTGAGAGCTATAAATTATGAATTTATTTTTTGAAAAAATAAAGCAAAATTAAATGAACAGATCTTGATAAGATTTCTAGTCTTTCATTAGTTAATGACCAATTTAAGTTTTTCACATTCTTATCAAATAAGCATTTTACAGAGTACAAGGTGACAAATAGCATTAACATAACATCAGCTTTAGAAATTGTCTAATTTATAATGTAGTCTAACCCAAGCCATTACATGGAAATATAGTTCAATGCATCAAATTTAGAAGTCTGATTTTTTACTTATCTATTGACTTTTTATGTATATTAATCTAGGACCTAAGAAATGTTGAGTTTCATATAGATACTCAGTAAATTGAAGAAAGATACAGCTATTTGATAAATGTTACTTATATGAATTCATGAGAGTCTATATTTTAAAAAATGATACTTAAGTCTATTTAAACTCACATTAGCATAATGCTTACAAACACTAATTTATGTAATCTTCATAACAGCCCAATCGGATATGCATGACTACTGTCATCTTCATCAAGAGACTTGCTCAGGGTCACACAGATAGTAAGCCATGATGTAAGATGATCTAAATACAGTCTAAAGTCCATGTGCTTAACAACTATCCTATGTTGACTTCCATATGCAACCCCTGTTAAAAGATAAGAATATAATCATACATATAAATCATTTTCTTGTTATGCTTTTTCAATATTTATCTATCTATCTATTATTTATTGAGAGAGAGAGGAACACTGAACTGCTCCTGTATGTGCCCTGACTAGGGGAACAAACTGGCAACCTTAGCATGCTGGGATGATGCTCCAATCAACCAAGCTATCTCACCAGGGGTTAACTTTTTTAATTAATTGATTTTTATAGGGACAGAGAGAGGAAGGGATAGAGAGGGTCGGGGAGGGAAAACATTCATATGTTGTTCCACTCAGTTGTGCATTCTTTGGTTGCTTCCCATGTGTGCCCTGACTGGGGATCGAGCCTGCAACCTTGTCATTTAGGGGCAATGCTATTAGCTGGCTGAGCTAACTGGCCAGGGCTTAGTTTGTATTTATTATGTAATCTGAGAAAATTATAGACCTTTTGATAAACCTTCCTACCTATTACAATGACCTTATGACACTATATTTAAGTTTATAATTTTATTCAATAGTTTATATTGAACAAAATATATTAGTATAGTTTAATAGACTGATTAGTATACTTTCAGCAAGGGGCTTGACAAAAGGGATAGTGGATATCTTGTGGGACTTGTGGGAAATTTGGTTGGAACAGAAACCAGGCTTTGATTATATGGAGGGCCTCGGAGGACCTTTGAGGGGTTGAAGTTAAATTCTTAGACCTCTGGCATCCTCCAGACTCATGTGCTTATAAGAACAGTGAAGGAGTTGGCTGGGCCAAGGGGCAGGCCACCATAAACGGTTTCATTCCCTGTACCTGTTCCTTACCTAGCCCTTTGTCCCACACACAGCAGCTGTCCAGGCTGCATGGACACAAACATTTTATGACTGTGAGCAAAGGACCCAGGGTACCTGGGAATGAATAATATAGTACACCCCAAAATAATAATAGCTATAATTTATAAAAATCGAAGTAGCACCCATAGAACCCTAGAGCTAAAATGTTATGATGATTACTTTGAAAAACTAATTTTGAAGATAAAATTCAGAGAAATTAAATATTTTTCTGTTTTGTTTGTTATACAATGGACAGTCAATTTCTGTATGCCAAGAATTTTTGTCTACTCCCTCATAGCACCTTAATTTCCTATTGAGGAGTGATTTTCTACCAATTTTGGTCATTTTGACAGGAGCAAACAAGAGACTACATCTTTCCTGCTTTTGGAAAACTACACCTGAGCTGCACACATATCATAATTCTGATCAATTCTCCCTTCAAGAGCCTTGACTCTTGAGCACCTTAGGCAAGAGGAAAAGTATATTTAGACATAACTGATACCAGTGGAATACAAAGGCAGTAGCTTGATTATATCATGAGTTCTGTACCTTCAGCTGTCTCAGCTTTGAAACAGTTTTGTTGGTTCTTTTTGCTTTCTCATCCTGCAAAACAGTGATTGGTTTGTCTATCCTTCTCCTTAGTCTCCCAGTTTTACATAAACCTTTCCAATAAGTCAAGTTTCAGTTAATTAACTAAAGTTGGTTTCTCTTACAACTGTGAAAGGTAGGCTTATAGTTATGAGTACACTAAAGTTTATACTTATATTACTATTTATTAATTATTGTATTATTTTCATAAAAATAACAGTTCCTTGTTCCTGGTCACCCAAATAGTAGATGGCAGAAAAAAGATGTGAAAGAACCCAGCTTTTCTTATTTGAATCCTCATACCCTCCTCACTAAGTTATTCTAATCCCCCAATATCCATAGTAAACTCACCCTTCTTCACATTATAACCTTTGCTCTCTGGACTTTTGATATCCTAAATCCCAAAGCTGAATAAAGTTAAGGATACTCCTCTTTATGCAAATTGTTATCCAAATTATCTTTATTCAAAATAAAGAGAAAATGCTATTTGGATAGAGAGGGATGCATTATAAAAAATAAACCTGTTCTACAATATTATCCAGATTGGGTAGCAAATAAATAGTTACCCAGTGCTCTGTCTGCATGAAAAGCAAAATTAATTTTATATTAAGACACAACTGAAAATTATAGAATTAAAGACTTCTGATAAATAGAATAGGATAGTAGAACAATATTCTTTCAGACAGGTTTCATTTCTTTAAAAGTATACAATATTTTCTTGAAAATATATTTTGTAACTACCCTCTTCATAAACTCTCCTGAAAAACTTTCTAACTCATTATAGAAAACTACCTAACAATCTGTACACCATAAGACTCTTCTGAACTGTAATTAAAATTGGTGCTTTAGAAGTTGTTTACATGTAAGAAGAATATTCAAGTTTCATCTTCTACAGATTATGATAAAATAAAATAACTTAAATAAGAAATCTATTGTGTTAAGAATCAGAAATTGTTTGACTTGGAAGGGATCATACTAACATTTAGCTTAAAATTAACATATTTATAAATATGGAAACAGATGGTCAGGCTGATAAAGTGGCTTCTATAAGACCATAGGATTGGTTAGTGGCCATTTCTGACTCCAGGACTAGTGTTTGTCTTATTACACTATGTATCTGGTTGACAAAGAAATGAAGGTTTTCTTTGTTCTTAATCATTATTATGTTTTTTTCTCAAACTACATTATTACATTTTATAAGATTTTATGATTCATAATCATATTATCAATCTTTCTATAACATCTATAAATTATTTTGTTTTCAGATACTAGGGCTTTGGAACATCCTGTTCCATTGAACAAAAAGGCCAGGTTACAAAGCAATAATGTAAGCAACAAAGCTTAATATAAAAAGTAATGCAGAAGCAAAGTAAAATAAAAAAATACTCCAAGCAAAAATGAAATACATTAAATCTAAAAGAGAATAATGTGGGTTTCTGTTTGACAGGGGAGAAAATGCTCAATGGGAAACATTAAAAAGGAAGTGATTCATGGCACTTCACTTTAGTCTTTATACATAAAAGATGTCACTTGTGTTCAGACTAGTGGAGAAGGTCTCACTGTGGGGAGGAGGGCAGGAAGTCATTCTAAAATAATAAAGAATAAAATGGCATAGAGAACTCTTTATACTTGGAGGAGCTACAATTTAATAATTTAAATCATTTTTTAATACCCCATCAAGTTAACATAAAATATTTTTGACATTCAGAGAAGTTCAGATGCAAAATCTGGAAAAAACTGAAAGAAAACAAAATAGATTTAAAAAGTGGAAACTTTAATTCTTCTATTATCAAAACCTTCAAATAAAGTTTGTTTTTTGTTATAAATCCCCATAATACTGCAGACCCATTTTCTGTTGAATTTCAAAAACTATATATTGCCAAGCTATACATACATTTATTAACCAATGTGAGATTTCATAAGATTTTCCTTCTGCCTCTAAATATATAGGGAGCTACTGATCTCTAATTGTTTTAATGCCACATTTCTGTATGAAGAGGTGACATTGGCATAATTATTATAATGTTCATTTTCTGACTGGTGTCACTATATCATACCTGCTCATCAATTATAGAAAACAGATCATTCTTAGGGAGCTGGGTATCAAATATTAATAGTTTCCCAAAGATATAAGGAGGATGATCACTTTATAATTCAGAGATTTTTAAAAATCATGTTGACTAGAGTTTCTGCATTTGGTTTTTGTTGAAAACTGAAGTTAGCTAATGCCAAAACCACCACTCATTGTGGTGATAGGCTCCTAAACTGTACTTTCTCCCCCACATCCAAGAAGAAAGTCTTAGTGGCAGACCATGTGGAACCTCACAGTGACAGTGCCCTCTCAAACACATTATTTTACTGGTTCTTACATAGAAATAGGTAGGCAGGGTTTAATTTTCAGACATAATAGAACCACAGCATGATCAAATGTAAAATAGGCTGCAATACAGAAAATTCTTTAGAACCTTCCTACCTTTGTTAAAATATACTTCTGTTGTTTAAGAGATAGATGTTGCTTGTTTGTTGGTTTTAATTCACTAGTCCCAGTGAAAACAAAGATAATGTTTATTAAAGTATTCAGAAATTGTTCAGAAGATAGAAGGCAGGTATACTTTGATAAAAAAAACTGGAAAAATAAAGCTACTAATTGGAACAAATACATAAGTGAGAGTCTCTGAATAGTCATAGAACAGCATGAATACACCAGATTCTAATAGCAAAAATAATCAGCGCTGAACAAGGTGTTGGGCATGGATGACCTCTTTATACTTGGAGGAGCTACAATTTAATAATTTAAATTATTTTCCAATACCCCATCAAGTTAACATAAATTATTTTTGACAAAGACTAATGTTGAAATTCACCAATGTCTAGTTCAAGTCTCTGAGACTATGTCCCAACAGGAAACACCATTTTTATCTGGTTCTTTCTACCTTCTCCAAATTAGTGACCAATAGATACTGGAAGCTAAGTTTTAGGCAGGTATGAACATAACTCACATATGTTATCCAGCCAGAGACTGTACTACGTAATTAACAACTGTCAAAATATTCCAGAAGGAACATCATTTTAGGGATACTGCAGTGGTGAATAGTGTTGCTTGTCGACCTGTAAGACAAACTCCTCTACCCTTGTAGACAGAACTCTGATTTTGTTCAGGTATTAAATGGTCATATCTTTTAGAGGAAGATGCGTTTAAGGCAATCGTGATGAGTTCATTATTCTTGGCATTGTATTTGATTGGCTTAGACAGAGCTAGTGAAATATGAGGAAAAGTCTAGTTGACATCACCTAATTCTTGTAAAGAGAAACAATATCAGTTTTTCTGTGGTGTCTGAAACTGAGAATTATCTTGGGGTTATTAGAGGATCCATTTTTAAAAAGACAAAACTCAGTTTGATAAAAATGGCAGTGTAAAAAGATTGAAACTATATCCTTGATATTTACCTTTTGATTAATTAGTGTTGTAGTTGCTCTATTTTTTGAATTTACAAGATAAATATCTCTCATTTAAAAAATAATTGTGTTTTTTTTCTATGCATAGCTGAGCACATTAACTCTATATAATAATCAATTTATATCACTGGTATAAAATTGCAACTCTATATCTTTTTTTAGATTATAGTAATTGAGGTATATGGAATTTAACTAAATTTTTTAAAAGAAGACATAAATAAGTAGTAAGTAAAAGATATGTTTGCTTTATGAAGCAAGACATAGAGCAATATGTAAATCTATTGCCAGTTAGAAGTAATAATCCCACAAAAGTTAATCTATGAACAAGACAACAAATATTAAATACACTGACAAAACTAAAATGAGGGAGAAGTAGTTCTAACACAAAACAGAAAGCCTCTTTATTGCACCTTCTTTGGGAAGAGCTAACAGTTATCATGCAAATAAAAAACACTGGGAGAAGAAAGGAATTAAAGGCAGTATGATAATGGGGAAATTTGGAGGAAGTTCTAGTCTATTAAGTCATTAATTTCTGCAAGACCTTTCCCGCGTGGGTCAGGTACTAGGTCTCTTGGTCACCAGCATCCCCAGACATCATGCAGCTAAGCCTGAAACTTCATAAACCTCCTTAATTTCCCTTCTCTTCACAGATAAACTTGAGTTGATCTTTACCTAGCCATTTTTATATCAACATGTTTCTTGAAGCCAGGCCCTAATATATCTGACCTAAATTTTTTATTTATTATTATTTATTTATTTATTTATTTATTTTTAAAATTTTTTGTATTTTTCTGAAGCTGGAAACAGGGAGAGACAGTCAGACAGACTACCGCATGCGCCCTACCGGGATCCACCAGGCACGCCCACCAGGGGCAACGCTCTGCCCACCAGGGGGCGGTGCTCTGCTCCTTCGGGGGGTCGCTCTGCCTAGACCAGAGCCATTCTAGCGCCTGGGGCAGAGGCCAAGGAGCCATCCCCAGCGCCCGGGCCATCCCTGCTCCAATGGAGCCCTGGCTGTGGGAGGGGAAGAGAGAGACAGAGAGGAAGGAGGGGGGGGTGGAGAAGCAAATGGGCGTCTCTCCCATGTGCCCCGACCGGGAATCGAACCCGGGTCTCCCGCATGCCAGGCCGACGCTCTACTGCTAAGCCAACTGGCCAGGGCCCTGACCTAAATTTTTTTAAAGTCTTATACTGTGTCTTTCTACTGCTAATCTCCATACTGTTTTTTAGCTTTATCTTTCTAAAACACAAACTTGTTGAAGTAAAAAATTATTCACTAACTCTCCATTAAGGGCCTAAAAATGAATGCTCAAGCTCCCTACCATAGTTCCAAATATCAAGCTTTTCAATTTTATTCCCTACCATTACCAATAGTATAAACATGTCCACTTTTTCTGATAAAGGCACATGCTCTTGTTTTATATTTAAAATCGGACATGTCCACATATATATGCTTTACTTTATTCTGCTTCTTCTTGTAATTTAGATATAATTTTATGTTCATATTTTTTCTGCCTAGAACCTCTTTAAATCATCTTTAGGCCTTGTTCAAATACCACATCTTCTGTAAAATCTTCCCTAACTTTCCCAAGTTAGAAATGCCTTCTCGCTGGAGCAGGCAGTGGTGCAGTGGACAGAATATTGACCTGGGACTTTGAGGACTCAAGTTCAAAACCCCAAGGTTGCCAGCTTGAATGCTGGTTCACCAGCTTGAGTGCAAGATCCTGGTCTTGAGAGTAGGATCATAGACATGACCCATGGTTGCTTGCTTGAAGCCCAAAGTCACTGTCTTGAGTAAGAGTTCATTGGCTCAGCTAGAGCTCTCTGGTCAAGGCACGTATGAGAAAGCAATCAATGAACAAATAAAATGCCACAACTATGAGTTGATGCTTCTCATCTTTCTTCCGTCCTGTTTGTCTGTCTCTCTTTCTCTCCCTCGCTCACTTAAAAAAAAACTTTTAAAAAGAAATCTTTTCTCTTCCTGTCTTGTTGTAATGTGTTTACCCTATGGTATTGTTCTTTTTAGGGTATCTCCTGTAGTATTTTTGGTTATAGATGTGATGGTGAGCTCTCAAAGTCATAAATCAGGGGTCTTTATTTTGTTTTGTTTTAGAGAGAGAGAGAGAGAGAGAGGCAAGAAGAGAGAAAGAAAGGGGGCAGGGAGATGAGAAGCATCAACCTATAGTTGCTTCATTTTAGTTGTTTATTAATTGCTTCTCATATATGCCTTGACTGGGGATCTCAAACTGAGCCAGTGACTCCTTGCTTAAGGCAGTGACCTTAGGCTCATGCCAGGGACCTGGAGATCATGCTAATTATCTCACGCTCAAGTGGACATGCTGGCTAAAGCACAGGCTTTAGCTGGTGACCTTGGCATTTTAAACCCTGATCCTAAGTGTATCAGTCAACGTTCAATCCACTGTACCACCACCAGTAAGCTTGAATTATATGCTTTTAGATTCTTACCTTGCTGGATATGAGATTGGTGGTGGGGAAAGTGGAGAGTTTACAAGAGACATGGACCAACTGGTCTCTGTCATTCAGTGGAAGCTTCTCCCTATTCAGGCCTGAAAAGGCCAGAGGAAGATGAAAGGATACCTTACTAATATGTAGGTGTAAAAAACAAACTTATAGGTTTATGAATAAAACATTTTACTTACCTCCAATATGCAAAATTCTACAAATAATCATGCTACTGCTGCATGTTGTCCATTAAATACAAACAATGCTAGAATAGATTCACATGCATATGAGCCTGTTACTCTTTATATAGTTTAATTAGATCTTATTCTCCACTTGTGATCTTTTAAAAGTACACACCAGATCTTAGCATTACTATAAAACATTTTTATTTTAGCCTGACCAGGCGGTGGTGTAGTGGATAGAACATTGGACTGGGACGCAGAGGACCCAGGTTTGAAACTCCAAGGTTGCCAGCTTGAGCGCAAGCTCATCTGGTTTGAAGCAAGGTGCACCACCTTGAGCCCAAGGTCGCTGGCTTGAGGAAGGGGTCACTCTGTCTGCTGTAGCCTCCCAGTCATGGCACATATGAGAAAGCAGTCAATGAACAACTAAGGTGCTGCAACAAAGAGTTGATACTTCTCATCTCTCTCCCTTCCTGTCTGTCTGTCCGTATCTGTTTCTGTCTCTGTCACTCTCTGTCTTTGTCACAAAAAAATATATATTTTTTTAATTAATTTATTTATTTTTAATTTAAGTGAGAGGAAAGGAGATAGACAGACTCCTGTATGTGCCCTGACCGGGATTCACCTGGCAACCCTGTCTGGGGCCAATTCTCGGATCAACCTAGCTAGTTATCCTCAGTGCTTGAGGCCAACACTGGATGCTTGGACCAATGGAGCCACTGGCTGTGTGCAGGAAAGAGGGAGAAAAGGGGGAGAGGGAGGGAAAGAAAAGCAAATGGTCACCTCTCCTGTGTGCCCTGATCAGAAATCAAACCCAAGAAGTTCATATACCTGGCCCACATTCTATCCACTGAGCCAACCGGCCATGGTGAAAAATTCTTACTATAATATTATTAGGAAAAAACAAAACAAAACTCCATTTTTATGAGTTATATGAATCCCTTTCAGTCTACCCATTGTTGCCTACTTCTTTCTCATGCCTCACATTTCATTCATCAGGCTTTAATATTTAGCCTTTTTTAACCCCTCATCAAGCTCATGCCAGTCTCAGAGATTTACTTCTTGCAATTTCTTTTTCCTGGCCAGTCTCAGAAATTTACTTCTTGCAATTTCTTTCTCCTGGAATCTTCTTAACACCATAAAGTGCATGGCTGGCTCACTTTTGCACTTGTGTAATAGCTCACTTTTCAGTGACATGGCCTGTCCAATCACTATGGCTAATCCAGCACCTAGAATTCTTTTTACTGTCTAATATTATAATAACTACTGTACTATATAATTTTGATTTTTTCATGGTCACTTTGATGAGAATGTAAACTCCTTGAGGAAAAGGTGAATTTTGCCTTTCTTATCTCCAACACAAAATCTAGAGCATAATTAGAGATGAATACCTATGTGTTGAATGAGTAAAGAATGAATAAATGTTGGAAGGAATGAAACTCAGCGTCCTAGTGCAAGTGCAGGAAGAGTAGAAAACAGACATTGTGATGCACTGGCCTTTCCCAACAACCTCTTGTATTAGAAAAATACTAAATTAGGGCAGCTTAGATATGAAGGGTAGATATGTTGAATAGATTTTTCTTTACAGTTTCCAACACAATAGAGTACATTCTTTTTTTTTTATAAATTTTTATTAATGTTAATGAAATGACATTAATAATTCAGGGTACATATATTCAAAGAAAACATGTCTAGGTTATCTTGTCATTAAATTATGTTGCATACCCCTCGCCCAGAGACAGACTGTCCTCCGTCACCCTCTATCTAGTTTTCTCTGTGCCCCTCCCCCTCCCCCTAACTCTCTCCCTCCCTCCCTCCTGCGTCCTCCCTCCCCCCACCCCTGGTAACCACCACACTCTTGTCCATGTCTCTTAGTCTCGTTTTTATGTTCCACCAATGTATGAAATCATGTAGTTCTTGTTTTTTTCTGATTTACTTATTTCACTCCGTATAATGTTATCAAGATCCCATTCTTTTAGGCTCATTAAAAATAAGTTTTATTTAATTCTTGCATTATATTACAAGCTACCCCAGGAAAAGATTATTAAAATTCTCCAAAAAAAATAACAATTTTTGTTTCTTACCTGAAATAATTATCCTTAAGATAAATTACATGCATGTGCTGTCTTAAAAGATGTTAGGCTTTTAATTTGGAAATAATATAAGTAGAACAAAAAACACATTGGAAATAAAATTTAAATATTTTATTAAAAACTTTTGAGTGCTTTCAGAGATTGGAAACCATATTTAACATAGAATGATAATCTTTTATACTTAAAACTAAAAATGATATTTTATAATAATTAATTTTGCTTATTTTCTACTGGTTTTTCATGTTTAATGTTTTACCCATTTCACAAACAGTCATTTAATGAGTTCCCATACAAACCTGACTTTAGTGCTAACTAGCTTTTTAAATTATGTTTTTACTGGAATAAAGAGTTTCTGGTAGTAAGTTATGCAAGTGAGGAGTCAAAGGTTTGGCTCTCTGAATCCTTCAATTCTTCCACACCTTCATGTGGCTCATTAAGACAGATCCTGCATTTTACTGAAAAATATAATGAACTCACATTAGAGGTAAAGGTTAAAAAAATAAAATCAGAACATTGTTACCATACAGATAGATTCAAAACTACTATACTTTCCCTCTTTAAACATGTTGACTTTGATGGCATAAGGACATATTTGGGTTGCTAAATTACTTGAATAGTTAAAACTATGATTGCTATATTTTGTTCAAAGCCAGGTGTAGCTAAGTATTTAATAGGTAAATTTTTTTTTCTTATAAAAAGAAGGATAACAACCATTTAGGTAATTCAAATATCAATACAACGTACCTTTGTGTCTTGTAGCAGTAGTCAAGAGCAGCTTGAAGTCACAGTGCCAAGACATGGGCAAAATATAAATTCACGAGGACAAAAATGAGATGCTGAAGATGAAACATTCAATATTCTAGCCAATGAAACATAAAGATAGCATAAGATACATTTTATTTAGAAAATGTAACCAAAAAAATTACTATGTTAAGTTAAACAAGGAAGCTATCAGAAAATGGCTCTGATGCTTTGTTGGCCTATATAAGCCAATCAAAATGTAAGCCTGTAAATGCTTCAAGTTAAATCAAAATCTAAGCACAACCAATCACAAACAGCCAATTAGGTTTGTCAAGGAATACAAATGCTTAAGCGATAGCCAATCAAATAATTTCTTTGCTTTGCTTCTGCCTTTTCTCTATAATACTCTTCTAGCTCCTGGAAGGGGAGTGCTCCTGATCATCAATTTCTCTTGTTCAATTTAAATCGATTTTTGCTCAAATAAACTCCTTGAATATTTAATATGCCTCAGTTTATCTCTTAACACTTGTAAATTCAAAAAGAAGCTGAAGAGGAATCTAATGTTCCTCAGGTGCATAAAGAAGACAAATAAAGGAAAGAGATGGAGTTGCCAAACTTGTTTCATTAAGTTGGAAAAATAACGTGAAGATAGAATTTGATTAAATTTATTTCATTTCCAACTAGAATGTATTGGAAAGAATAAATAAACTGATGATTAAAATAACTACTGAAGCTTTTTATTGACATTAAAATTAAATATCAAGTAATCATTTGGCATAGATTAATGGCTTAGAAAATAAAGAAGGAAATACATATAATATAAAGTCCCTATCCTTTCCAAAGTCATATTGACTAACACTTCCTAATTTCCCTAGAACTGTTGGTGAAACCATTTTTGGGAACACAGTTGCTCTTTTTCTAAATGATTTATATTAATAAATGAAGCAACAAGGAAGTTCTTTTTTATAAATTTATTTTTTTTAATTTTGAGATAACTGTAGATTCACATGCAGTTATAAGAAATAATCCAGAAAGCCAATAAAATATAAAGATAGCATAAGATACATTTTATTTAGAAAATGTAACCAAAAAAATTACTATGTTAAGTTAAACAAGGAAGCTATCAGAAAATGGCTCTGATGCTTCGTTGGCCTATATAAGCCAACGTAGCTCAGTGACCTATATATCCCAGGTAGCTCAGTGACCTCTCATGATAACGTCTTGGGAAACAGTACACTATTACAACCAGGAACAAGGAAGTTTTTAATGAGAGCTACTTACTTATGTATGTATGGTAGACACAGGATTTGGGCAGCAGGGAAATAAATGTGAAGTGAGTTCATTATACTGTGAAAATCTGAAAAGATGTTTTAAAAAAATGAATGAAACACATTGACCTAAAAAAATACCAAAATGCTTTAAAATATGATTATGATAACGATAACATAAAAGATGAAAAGATTATGAAGAGGCACACATATATGGTCTTCTGAAAATAGCACCATTCAATTTCAAAGAGTCTGAAGGATGTTTATGATATCAGGCAAGAAAAAGAAAGTCCAAGGTAGTTTACTACTTATAGTGTTTAATCCTCTGGGGGCCTGGACATGAATGACGTCATCTGGCGCTTAAAGTGTGCTAAGCATGTATTAGATGCAATTTCTTTCTAAATGAAATATAAAATTTTAAAACTTTATGAAACTAATCAATTTCTGTTAAAACTCTGTTTATGTTTATATCAATGTATGTATCTACAAATATATTTCATAAAAAGAAACTTATAGACAGTTGGAAAATTTTAAGAAGTTATCTTATGTAATTATTATATGATTCTCACCAATCCAGATGTTAGCTACCTGATGTTGTCTCTTTTTTACCAGTAACCAGCTTTTAACTTTTATATTTAATTCCAGGAATTGGTACTCAATATATGTTTATTAATGAATAAATAGAAGAAAAAAGAAATGAGTATATAAGTGAATACTGATTAATTAAAAAACCTAACATCTTTTTGCCATATAAACGGCAAATAAAATTTTATTTTACTTTATAGTATTCCCTAGGAATTGTCTAACAAAGCCTAATAATTTGTTTAGCTAGATTTCTTTTTTTTTAATTTTATTTTTAATGGGCGACATCAATAAATCAGGATACATATATTCAAAGATAACAACTCCAGGTTATCTTGTCGTTCACTTATGTTGCATACCCATCACTCAAAGTCAGATTGTCCTCTGTCACCTTCTATCTAGTTTTCTTTGTGCCCCTCCCTCTCCCCCTTTCCCTCTCCCTCTCGCCCCTCCCCCTGTAACCACCACACACTTATCAATCTCTCTTAGACTCACTTTTATGTCCCACCTACGTATGGAACAATGCAGTTCCTGGTTTTTTCTGATTTACTTATTTCACTTCGTATGATGTTATCAAGATCCCACCATTTTGCTGTAAATGATCCGATGTCATCATTTCTTATGGCTGAGTAGTATTCCATAGTGTATATGAGCCACACCTTCTTTATCCAGTCATCTATTGACGGGCTTTTTGGTTGTTCCCATGTCCTGGCCACTGTGAACAATGCTGCAATGAACTTGGAGCTGCATGTGTCTTTATGTATCAATGTTTCTGAGTTTTGGGGGTATCTACCCAGTAGAGGGATTGCTGGGTCATAAGGTAGTTCTATTTGCAGTTTTTTGAGGAACCACCATACTTTCTTCCATAATGGTTGTACTACTTTACTTCCCACCAACAGTGTATGAGGGTTTCTTTTTCTCCATAACCTCTCCAACATTTGCTATTACCTGTCTTGTTAATAATAGCTAATCTAACAGGTGTGAGGTGGTATCTCATTGCAGTTTTTATTTGCATTTCTCTAATAACTAAAGAAGATGAGCATCTTTTCATATATCTGTTGGCCATTTGTATTTCTTCCTGGGAGAAGTGTCTGTTCATGTCCTGTTCCCATTTTTTTATTGGACTGTTTGTTTGTTTGCTGTTGAGTTTTATGAGTTCTGTGTATATTTTGGATATTAGGCCCTTATCTGAGCTGTTGTTTGAAAATATCATTTCTCATTTAGTTGGCTGTCTGTTTATTTTGTTATCACTTTCTCTTGCTGAGCAAAAACTTCTTAGTCTGATGTAGTCCCATTCATTAATTTTTGCCTTCACTTCTCTGGCCTTTGGAGTCAAATTCATAAAATGCTCTTTAAAACCCAGGTCCATGAGTTGAGTACCTATGTCTTCTTCCATGTACTTAATTGTTTCAGGTCTTATGTTTAGATCTTTGATCCATTTTGAGTTAATTTTAGTACAGGGAGACAAACTGTAGTCCAGTTTCATTCTTTGCATGAGGCTTTCCAGTTTTCCCAGCACCATTTATTGAAGAGGCTTTCTTTTCTCCATTGTGTGTTGTTGGCCCCTTTATCAAAAATTATTTGACTATATATATGTGGTTTTATTTCTGGGTTTTCTATTCTGTTCCATTGGTCTGAGTGTCTATTTTTCTGCCAATACCATGCTGTTTTGATTGTCGTGGCCCTATAATATAGTTTAAAGTCAGGTATTGTAATGCCCCCAGCTTCATTCTTTTTCTTTAGGATTGCTTTGGCTATTCGGGGTTTTTTATAACTCCATATAAATCTGATGATTTTTTGCTCCTTTTCTTTAAAAAATGTCGTTGGAATTTTGATGGGAATTGCATTAAATTTGTATATTGCTTTGGGTAATATGGCCATCTTGATTATATTTATTCTTCCTAACCAAGAACAAGGAATATTCTTCCATCTCATTATATCTTTTTCAATTTCCCTTAACAATGGTTTATAGTTTTCGTTATATAAGTCCTTTACATTCTTTGTTATGTTTATTCCTAGGTATTTTTGTTGTTGTTGTTGTTGTAATCGTGAAGGGGATTATTCTTTTGAGTTTGTTCTCAAATGTTTCATTGTTGGCATATAGAAAGGCTATGGACTTCTGTATGTTAATTTTGTATCCTGCGACCTTACTGTATTGGCTTATTGTTTCTAGTAGTCTTTTTGTGGATTCTTTGGGGTTTTCGATGTATAGGATCATATCATCTGCAAAAAGTGATACCTTTACTTGTTCTTTTCCAATATGGATGCCTTTTATTTCTTTGTCTTGTCTGATTGCTCTGGCTAGAACCTCTAGTACCACATTAAATAAGAGTGGAGAGAGTGGACAACCCTGTCTTGTTCCTGATTTAAGGGGGAAAGCCTTCAGTTCTGTGCCATTTAATATGATGTTAGCTGATGGTTTATCATATATGGCCTTTATCATGTTGAGATATTTTCCTTCTATACCCATTTTGTTGAGAGTCTTAAACATAAAATTGTGTTGTATTTTATCAAAAGCCTTTTCTGCGTCTATTGATAAGATCATGTGGTTTTTGTTCTTTGTTTTGCTGATATGGTGTATTGCGTTAACTGTTTTACGTATGTTGAACCATCCTTGAGATTCTGGGATGACTCCCACTTGATCATGATGTATTATTTTTTTAATATGTTGTTGTATTCGATTTGCTAGTATTTTGTTTAGTATTTTAGCATCTGTATTCATTAGAGATATTGGTCTGTAGCTTTCTTTTTTTGTGCCATCCTTGCCTGGCTTTGGTATGAGGGTTATGTTGGCCTCATAAAATGTGTTTGGAAGTATTGCTTCTTCTTCAATTTTTTGGAAGACTTTCAGTAGAATAGGAACCAAGTCTTCTTTGAATGTTTGATAAAATTGACTGGTATAGCCGTCAGGGCCTGGACTTTTATTTTTGGGGAGGTTTTTAATAGTTTTTTTTCTATTTCTTCTCTACTAATAGGTCTGTTTAGGCTTTCTGCTTCTTCTTGACTCAGTCTAGGAAGGTTGTATTGTTCTAAGAATTTATCCATTTCTTCTAGGTTGTTGAATTTAGTGGCATAAAGTTTTTCATAGTATTCAACAATAATTTTTTGTGTATCTATGGTGTCCGTGGTGATTTCCCCTCTTTCATTTTGGATTTTGTTTATATGAGTTCTTTCTCTTTTTTCCTTGGTAAGTCTTGCCAAGGGTTTGTCAATTTTGTTGATCTTTTCAAAGAACCAGCTCCTTGTTCTATTAATTTTTTCTATAGTTTTTCTGTTCTCTATTTCATTTATTTCTGCTCTGATTTTTATTATCTCCTTTCTTCGGCTGGTTTTGGGTTGCCTTTGTTCTTCTTTTTCTAGTTCCTTAAGGTGGGAAGTTAAGTGGTTCACTTGGGCTCTCTCTTGTTTGTTCATATATGCCTGAAGTGATATGAACTTCCCTCTTATCACTGCTTTTGCTGCATCCCATAGATTCTGATATGTCGTATTGTCATTTTCATTTGTCTGTATATATCTTTTGATCTCTGCACTTATTTCTTCTTTGACCCATTCATTTTTTAAAAGTATGTTGTTTAGTTTCCACATTTTTGTGGGATTTTTTTCCTCCTTTTTGCAGTTGAATTCTAGTTTCAAGGCTTTATGATCAGAAAATATGCTTGGTACAACTTCGATTTTTCTGAATTTGCTGATGTTGTTTTTGTGGCCAAACATATGGGCAATTCTTGAGAATGATCCATGTACACTGGAGAAAAATGTATACTCAGTCACTTTGGGATGAAATGTCCTGTAGATGTCTATCATATCCAGGTGCTCTAGTGTTTTGTTTACGGCCACTATATCTTTGTAGATTCTCTGTTTGGATGACCGATCTAGAGCCGTCAGCGGTGTATTGAGGTCTCCAAGTATAACTGTATTTTTGTCAGTTTTTGTTTTAAGGTCAATAAGTAGCTGTCTTATATATTTTGGTTCTCCTTGGTTTTGTGCATAAATATTAAGAATTGTTATGTCTTCTTGATTTAGTGTCCCCTTAGCCATTATGAAATGGCCATTTTTGTCTCTGAGTACTTTTGCTGTCTTGTAGTCAGCATTATCAGATATGAGTATTGCTATGCCTGCTTTCTTTGGGGTGTTATTTGCTTGGAGTATTGTTTTCCAGCCTTTCACTTTGAATTTGTTTTTATCCTTGTTACTTAGATGAGTTTCCTGTAGGTAGCATACAGTTGGATTTTCTTTTTTAATCCATTCTGCTACTCTGTGCCTTTTTATTGGTGAGTTTAATCCGTTTACATTTAGTGTAATTATTGACACTTGTGAGTTCCCTATTGCCATTTTATATCTTGCTTTCTGTTAGTTTTGTGTCTTGTTTGAGCCTTCTTTTTTGTTTTTCTATCTTTTGTTTTTATTTGGTTCTGTTCCATACATCTTTTCTTTGTTGCTATCTTTTTTATCTCATGTGCTTCTGTGGTGGTTTTTTCAATGGTGGTTACCTTTAAGTAATGAAAAGGGCTCCTACCCTGTTCATTCTAGTGCACTATTTTGTGAGTACTTTTGCACTCCATCGTCCTTTGCTACTGTTAATCTCCATCCTCTGCCCCCCCCTTTCTTTTTGTTGTTGTCACAGTTTAAATTTGGTTTTATTGTGTTCTTTTTGGAGCTTTTACTTGTGGCTTTGTTTTTTTTTTTTTTTTTTTGTTCTTTGTATCTGATTGGAGAATGCCCTTTAGTAATTCCTGGAGTGGGGGTTTTCTGATGATAAATTCCCTCATCTTTTCTGTATCTGTGAATGTTTTTATTTCTCCTTCATATTTGAAGGATAGCTTTGATGGGTATAGTATTCATGGCTGAAAGTTCCTCTCTTTCAGGACTTTAAATATTGGAGTCCACTCTCTTCTAGCTTGTAGAGTTTCTGCTGAGAAATCAGATGATAATCTAATGGGCCTTCCTTTATATGTTGTATTCTTCTTTTCCCTTGCTGCCTTGAAAATTTTTTCTTTTTTGATGGTTTGTGCCAATTTCATTATGATGTGCCTTGGAGTAGGTTTGTTGGGGTTAAGAAAACTCGGAGTTCTGTTTGCTTCTTGAATTTGAGGCTTTAGTTCTTTCCACAGGCTTGGGAAGTTCTCATCTATTATTTGTTTGAGTATGTTCTCCATTCCATTTTCTCTCTCTTCTCCCTCTGATATACCTATTATTCTTATGTTATTCTTTTTGATGGAGTCAGATAATTCTTGTAGGGCTATCTCATTTTTTAAAATTTTTGAGTCTCTATCTTCTTCTCTCTGTTGTGCCTCAGTTGCTTGTCTTCTATTTCACTAATTCTCTCTTCTATCTGGCCTGTTCTATTGGCTAAGCTTGTTACCTCATTTTTCAGCTTGTGAATTGAGTTTTTCATCTCTGTTTAATTTGTTTTTATAGTTTCAATTTCTTTGGAAATATATTCTTTGTGTTCATTGAGTTGTTTTCTGAGCTCCCTAAATTGCCTTTCTGTGTTTTCTTGTATATTTTGGAGGATTTTTAGGTTTTCTATCTTAAATTCTCTGTCATTTAGGGCAAAAGAGATGAATAGACACTTTTCCAAAGAGGACTTACATATGGCCAATAGGCATATGAAAAAAAGCTCAACATCACTAATCATTAGCGAAATGCAAATTAAAACCACAATGAGATATCACCTCACACCAGTCAGAATGGCACTTATCAACAAAACAACACAGAATAAGTGCTGGCGAGGATGTGGAGAAAAGGGAACCCTCCTGCACTCCTGGTGGGAATGCAGACTGGTGCAGCCACTGTGGAAAACAGTATGGAGATTCCTCAAAAAACTGAAAATTGAACTGCCTTTTGACCCAGCTATTCCACTTTTATGAATATACCCCAAGGACACCATAGAACGGCTTGAAAATGAGAAATGCACCCGCATGTTTGTGGCAGCATTGTTCACAATAGCGAAGATCTGAAAACAGCCCAAGTGTCCGTCAGAGGATGAGTGGATTAAAAAGCTTTGGTACATATATACTATGGAATACTACTCAGCCATAAGATATGATGACATCGGATCATTTACAATAACATGGATGGACCTTGACAACATTATATGGAGTGAAATAAGTAAATCAGAAAAAAAACTAAGATGAATCCATACATAGAAGGGACATAAAAATGAGACTCAGAGACATGAACAAGAATGTGATGGCAACAGGGGTGGGGGGTTGGGGGAGGGGGGATGGGGTGAAGAAGGAGAGAGGGGTTAGGGGAGGGGAGGGGCACAAAGAAAAACAGATAGAAGGTGACAGAAGACAATTTGACTTTGGGGGAGGGGTATACAGAACAATCAAATGTCAAAATAATCTAGAGATATTTTCTCTCAACATATGTACCCTGATTTATCAATGTCACTGCATTAAATTTAATTTTAAAAAAATTCTCTGTCATTTAGCTCCAAGGTTTCCAATATATTAAATTTTTTCTCCATAGATTTTTCCTCATCTAGCTGTGTTACCTCTCTTTCTTTTGTATCCATGATATTCGATTTTCTCTTCCTTAATGACATTTAAGGGTGGTTTTGTTGATAGTATTAATGAGATTTAATAAAGAATAAAAAGTTAAAAAAATAAAAAATCAAAAAGAGGTTTTTTAAAAAAATTAATAATTAAATAAAGAAAAATAAAATAAAATAAAAATTTTAAAAAAAGGAAATTATTCCCCCCCTTCTTTTTTCCTCTCCTCTCCTCTCCCCTTTTTCTTAAAAAAATCTTGTGATGAACTGTGAATTATATTGTACTAAATAGAACAAACAATGCCTCTAATGGAGGGCCTGAATTGGGGAAAAGTAATAAAGGGACAAAAAAAAAAAAAGAAAGAGAAAAAAAGGGGGATATGGACCCACAAAAACCAAAAAAGAAAAAAAATTGGGTCAAGATAAAATGATTTGCTTTTAGGTGTTGGTTGACTAAGAGTTATGATGAGAGGAATAAGAGGGAAAAAGGAAAATGGGGGGACAAATTTAAAAATTACTATTGTATTTAGTGGAACAAGAACTAGATAAAATGGAGAGCCAGGGATGGGAGCACTGCTAGTGTGTTAAAAAGGTGAAGTAAGAAAACCCCAAAATGCCACAAACATAAGTTTGAGTCCCAGATAAGATATTGTTCGTTATTGAGGTTTGAATGAGAGGAAACGTAAAGAAGAAAGGAAGAAACTAATATAGAGGGAGAAAAGAAATAGAGAAAGAGAGAGAAAAAAGAGGGAACCACTAAAAGAAGAAAAAAGAAAAAAGAGGAGAGAGAGAGAGAGTTAAGGGTTTTGGAGTGCAACCCTCATAGAGAGAAAGGAAGAGGAAAGAAAAGATAATAGGAGATGTAACACTTATGGGTAGTGTAGTTCAGGGAGAGGAGAGAGTAAGACCGGCAGAGAGTTAAACGACCAAATTGGAAGAGGAAAAAAAAATATCAAGAATGAAGATAAGAGAAACAAATGAACAAATATAATAAAATGGGATAGGTTATAAAGTCTGAGGATTATTCTTGATTTTGAGAGGTTATCTTCTTGCTTTTTCTTTTCTCTCCCTCTTCCTGGTCGGTGACTCTGTACCCCGGGTTCTGCCCCTTTGGCATGCTCAGGTAGAGGATTGCAGTTGATAAGTCTCTATGGCAATGTCACGTATTGTGCTTTAGTCTTGTTGGCAGTCGAGGCTCATTAGCATTTATAGGCTCCGCCAGTGAGAGAGTCCGTGTTCCTGGAGCCTTTCTCCTAGTCTTTCCTTCCTCAATTAGTAGCCTGAGAATCCAGCTATGGGGTTGCTGCTGCTCTGCCTGGATAGTAAGAGGCTCAAAGAGCTGGCAACTCCCCACTCTATTCCCACTCAGCACAGGGCTCTGGGTAAGGCTCAGTCAGTCAGAGCTGCTAGCATAATCAGGCGGGGCTTCCACCCACTCAAAGACCTCTGGCTCTGCCCCTCTGTGGGATAACATGGGCGCAAACTGCCGAGGCACTCGGAGGAATCTCTTGCTCACTATCTGCGCGCGCAGACCAGGATATCAGGTCGGCCGCCTCACCCTCTGAGTGAAACTCCCACCTGCACAGAAAAGTTCCAGCATTGGAATTGGCTCTCGCTCCCTCCCCGTGCACGGCTTTCCCAGGGCCCTGGGGTGGTCCGGAGATTCCGCCTTCGGCCCACACAAGGGCCTCTGACTCTGCCTCTCTGTGGCATAACACGGGCGCCCACTGCCAAGGCACTCGGAGGAATCTCTCGCTCACTCTCCGTGCGCACAGACCAGGATATCAGGCCAGCCGCCTCACCCTCTGAGTAAATCCCCCTCCCACAGGGAAAAGTTCCAGCATTGGAATTGGCTCTCACTCCCTCCCTGTGAGTGGCTTTTTTCAGGGTTCTGGGGTGGCCCGGAGATTCCGCTTTCAGCCCACACAAAGGCCTCTGACTCTGCCTCTCTGTGGGATAACACAGGTGCCCACTCCCGGGGCTTTAGAAGAAATCTTTTGCCCACTATCTGTGCTCACCGACCAGGGGATTGGGGAAAATGCTGCCCCACTTTCTTTCTTTGTCTGGGTTTGGCGTGAGTGTTAGCTTGTATTGCCCGGGTTGCCACAGGAACAGTTTTTCCTCGGCTTGGATCTCCGTGCCACATCCTGGTTTGGCCGTTTGTGCCATGGCCTGGATCTATTCACCCCCTTTGCTAGCCTTAGTTTCTATATTCTAAGTTCCCAGTGAAAGCCGCCCTGTTTAGGTTAGTGAGGAAGGCAGAGCATTTCTTACTCCCTATTTCCTTCGGGGTTTGATTATATATTTAGCCAATTTCTCTCTTAACCATACCTTTGGGTGTATTGTGAAACATCTGGAGGCTCCAAGGATAGGTTTTTCTGTTTCTGGTTGAAGATCTTGTTGAGTTTTGGGGGAGATTTATTGGTATCGCTTCCTACCATGCCATTACTCTGACATCATCTCTGTTTAGCTAGATTTCAATATACTTTCATAAACTAGGGTTTCAGTTTTCTAGTAGCTGCCGTTATTATTTTTGGAATAAATATTCCATGTCTGTAGTTTGTCAGCTCAGGTTTCTTCTTTACTTTCTCTCTTTCTTAAATGACAATTGGTTAAGAAATCAGCCTCCTCCCTTTGTATGGTAATATCTGATGTACCACAGCCTACTGAATTTTAATATTGCAATCTGCTCAAGCTCACAAAGGAAATTGTGCAATTGAAATTCATTTCACTTTGAGCAAGCTTAGTTAAATATCAGATTGCCAGTCAATAGGGAAATAGCAGAGCCATCTATGTATAATGTTCATTTGCTTCTCTAGACAAGAGTCCAAATCACCATTTCATACTCACTAATAAGCATCATATTGACATTGAGAGGGAGCAGCAGTTGCCACCCTAAAATATACCTTTATTGGAATATTGATTACTTTCAGTTGGTTATTTTTAAGAAATAAAAGACTCAAAAACAAAAAAAAGAAGACTTTTACCTCCCTCTAACTTGCCTAATGGAATTTAGATTAAAAAAATCTATTTAAAGGATGGGTGTTATTACCTTAGCATCATAATATAAACTATCTGGCCAATTAGGAGGAACCTAGCAAAGTCTGTTTATATATTCTCCGGTGTCCCATTGTTTCTGAGTAGCCCAACAGGAATGTGGGCTTCTCGTTTACATGTGAGTTTCCTAACTTTTCTTCAAAGAAAAATCCAAAACCACTACCCCCCTTTCTCTTTAGCTCAAGATAGTATTATAAGCTTTACACACTAGATTTAACCGAGGGTCCCATATTTTTTAAGGAGACTCTGTATGTATGTATGTAACAAATTTGATTATTTTCCCCTTATTTTCTCATGTCAATTTAATTATTAGACCAGCCAGATAATTTAGAAGGGCAGAAGGAAAATACATTTTTCTCTCCTACAAAATCTACATAATAAAATAAGTATATAGATTTCTGTTATGATTGGAGCTTTGCAAGTTTTACTTGATTTTATATACGATGACCTGGAAATCATTTCCACTTTGATGTACTCTGTGATCATGCCTATTTGTTAATAACCACATAACTTGTTTAATCTTCTGAGGCTTAATTTATAATCTTCTCCAGTGGATGTGAGATTAAAGAAGACAATTAGTCTGCTGAAGAAATGCAAATGCTTTAGACTAACACCAGTTTTGCTACAAATATCAAATTTGTATTTGGAAAGGCAGAATGCAGGTCTGAGTGCAAGTTATAAACCTGCCCTGAGAGAGACACAAATGCAGAGACAGAACATGGATGAGTACATGCATTGCCTGGGCTTATTTGTTTGAAAACCTATACCCACTCTGACAGCTGTAAATATATAAAGAACGCAGAAAAAAATCAATGTATAAGGCATATGCAGACAGTTTTCCATTCTCATCAATAGTTTTAATACCACCAAAATAAAACATTTTCTTCTATTCTATAATCAGTCTTTGTTCTCAATTAAAAATTCTATGAAGAGTAAAACCCTGTATAAAATAAAATGTCACTTTCTCCTCTCCTACCTCTTTTAACACAGATGTCACACTCAGAAGATAGACCCTACAGAAATATCAATCCCAACTTTCTGCTCATGGCTTTCTTTGTTACAAAGAATGCAGTCACTACTATTTAGGTATTTTATTTGTTTTGGAAGTTTTTCACTTAAAATGTGAAGCGCTAAGCTAAAAATTGATAAAAATAAATAACATAAGAGAAAGTTTTCACTGTCTGACACAGACAGTAATCAATATTAAACCTTGCCTCTTGAATTCTGCAAATATTGCTACTCCCAAACATCCTTATGGCTTCATAAGCAATCAAGATGGAAAAATAATTTTTAAAAGAAAGGTATCTTTTTTTCCTCAGGTGGTTCAGTGCTCCACAAAGAAACAAGCAGGCCTTAATCGATTTCAAAGTTCTCATAAATATTTGCCTTAATGATTTTCTTCCTTCTCATTTTAGTGCCTTACATAGGCCAAAAAAAAAAAGGTCTGAGACATAGGGCCTAGGAGTGCTCAATGAGATATGTGCTTTGTCTCAAAGAAAAGGCATAAAATATGATTCTTGGAAGGCACTAAATATCTAAATAAGTAGACATGCTCTTCCTCCTTAGTAAAATAGCCCTTTGGATTTCTTATCTCTGCATTTCTTTCACTGGTGACTTTAGAAGACAATCAGTTGTACAATAGAGAAAATAATGTGTAATTCACAGGGCTCTCATAAAAGTTCAGTAAAATACTGCATATAAAGTGCCTAGTCTAAACCTTGGTAAATATTATGGGTATATATATATATATATATATATATGCATGTTTTTTCTTTGTTTCTAAATACACAAAGTTCCCTCCACATGTTGACTTACTTCCCTAAATCCATATTTTACCTAAATAAATATATAGGTTTAGGAAACTAATAAATCTCTATGACCCTCCCCTAAATTGATCCAGTGACTCAGGATCAAGTCTTCAGATCAGTATATAAACCACACCAAATCTTATATTCACATCTGAAGGAATACCTGAGCAATATCTCTGTATCTAATTTTAAAAGGTGCTATTTTACTTAAGATAACAGATATAATTTGAACAACTTATGACTTTTTATTTAATCATTTGCTAAGGAATTTTGAAAACCTTGAGGATGTTTAGAAACCGTAATGAACAGTACATTTTCTGACCCTCATTGTTAGTAGAATAAGAAAATTATTACAGGTAAACTTTTGTTTTATTTTATACACTCTCAAATAATGATGCTAAAAGGAGCCTGGCAAACTGATGTTAGATTGTTTTTCTAGGTCTTTGGAAATCATGTATGGGTTACTCTAACATTGTTCATTTGCAAGAGCAATAATACCAATTACTACTTTCCAAAGAAAAAAAAAAGTTTAAATCTCGACAATTTAAATCTTTAGAAATCCTTTGCTGAAGGAGGATATTATGTCTTATTTAATGATTCAGAAACTCAGATTGATTAAGGAAGGCTCTGCCATCTTGAATACATGTCCCCCAAGATCATCTTGGGTACGACTTCCATCCAGTACACAGAGAAAAAAGAGAGCCCGAGCCAAAGGATCAAATGAGAAGTTTTTATACTCCAGTCTTAGTAGTCACATACATCACTACCATGTACATTTTGTTAGCCACAACCCAGTCACATAGCCCTTCCAACATAGGTACACTGAGAAATAGTACAAGAAGAAAACAAACAACAGGGAATTCTTTTTGGTAAATAGTTAGGCAGTGTCTTTTGTAGTCTTTTAATTCCATGAAGTCCCTTTAATTTATATTATAATTTCTTTTTTTTTTTTTTTTACAGGGACAGAGAGATTCAGAGAGAGGGATAGATAGGGACAGACAGACAGGAATGGAGAAAGATGAGAAGCATCAATCATCAGTTTTTCATTGCGACATCTTAGTTGTTCATTGATTGCTTTCATACGTGCCTTGACCGTGGGCCTTCAGCAGACCGAGTAACCCCTTCCTCGAGCCAGTGACCTTGGGTCCAAGCTGGTGAGCATTTTTTTTTTTTTTTTGCTTAAGCCAGATAAGCCCGCACTCAAGCTGGCAGTGACCTCGGGGTCTTGAACCTGGGTCCTTCGCATCCCAGTCTGACACTCTATCCACTGTGCCACTGCCTGGTCAGGCTATAATTTCTTTTTTTTATTGATTTTAATTTATTTTGTTTACATAGATTCTAGTGTCACCCTGAATGCATCCCCCTGCCCCCATATTCCCCTCAACATCTCCATTGCCCCCCTCCCCACAGCACTCTCCCCCCCCATCCCTTCAGGTTTATCCCATCCTATCATCCTCTTTTCCTCTGTCTTCTTTTTCTCTGGTCCCTTTGATCCCTCCTTTGTCTCAATTCCATTCCTCAGTTCACATTTTTCATTGGATTCCTCAAATCAGTGTGGTCATATAATGTTTTTCTTTCTCTGCCTGGCTTATTTCACTTAACATAATAGTTTCCAGGTCCCTCCATGTTGTCACAAAAGGTAAGATTTTTTTCTTTTTCATGACCCCAAAGTATCCATTGTATATATATACCATCATTTTTAATCCACTCGTCCACTGACGGACACTTGGGCTGTTTCCAGATCTTTGCTATTGTGAACAGAGCTCCATAATATCAATACATCTTCCTTGAAAAATTTCTGACTCAGATATGGATTTTTAAGTTCATTTGAGAAGCCAAATATCATCCTTTTAAAATTATGTATATCTTCAAATTATAAATCATCTTAATACAATAAAAGAGTATTATATATTGTAAGAAATCATGAAAAATAATGAGATCGGTATTTGTTATAAGCATTTGTTCATGCAAGAGGATACAATGATGGCACCTAACTACATACACAGGAATTCTTTTTATTTTTATTTTATTATTATTTTTTATTTAGTGAGAAGAGGGGAAGCAGAGACAGACTCCCACATGCGCCCTGACTGGGATCCACCTGGCAAGCCCACTAGGGGGTGATGCTCTGCCCATCTGGGGCCCTTGCTCCGTTGCAACCAAAGCCATTTTAGTGCCTGAGGTGGAGGCCATGGAGTCATCCTCAGTGCCTGGGGCCACCTTGCTCTAATTGAGCCCTGGCTGCAGGAAGGGTGGAGAAGAGAGAGAAAGAGTAGCAAGAGGCAGAGGAGGAGGGAAGCAGATGGGTGTGTCTCCTGTGTGCCTTGACTGGGAATCAAACTCAGTACATCCACACGTTGACCCAATGCTCTACCACTGAGCCAACCAGCCAGGGACACACCAAAATTCTTTATTTGCTCATTGTGCCTGCCCCTCAACAGTCACAAGTGTTGCTACACCTCACACCTGTAACCTTCAGTCTCACCCTTGGGTAATCAGAACCACTTCTCTCAGAGTTGCCTTGTGATTACAAAGCCAGGTGTATATTCAATAAAAGACAGGTGGGGGTTACAAAAGTCTAGCTTCCTTTCCTAAAATTGGGCTAGAATCTGCATTTCAGTGTAAGTTCCAGAGTTCCTTGAGGAATAAGTAGGTGAAGACTGCTCTTCACCTGACACTAGGGACATGTATTGCAACTTCCCTTGTCCTGCCTAGCTCCATTCATCCCTTACTGGTTTTGCCTAATATCAGAGATAAAATCTCTTTCATGTGCACAAATTTTTATTTCAAGCTCTAAGGAACTTCACTCAGTACAAAATATAAGTCATTTTAAATACGTTTTTAAATGCCTGGAATCTCTAGCCATATTTAGTTCAGGTAGTGAAGACTTAAAGACTCTGCATATACGTTCTGAAATATATGTCTGCATCATCTCCTTACAAAACACACTTTCTTGTTTTGCAACTATGCTGAGAGTCATTGGATGTCTTTATACTCACCAGGAGCACACATTTAAAAATCTAGGAATAAATATAAATGAAAAGAATAAAGTTAGAAAATAAAGATCTAAGAAAGAACATTGACCTCAGCAAAATGTTGAGTGAGAAAAATGACGATGCAAGTACATTGATTACCCGAAGGAACTATTTTTTTAAAGATATTATTTATTGATTTTAGAGAGAGGATACAGAGAGAGAAAAGTAGGGGGGTAGCAGGAAGCATCAACTAGTAGTAATAGTTGCTTCTCGTATGTACCTTGACTGGGCAGGCCCAGAGTTTTGAACCGGCAATCTCAATATTCCAGAGTGACACTTTATCTACCATGCCATCACAGGTCAGGCAACTAGAACTATATTAATTTAACCTTGAATCAGTAAGTGCACATGTAACCAGAATCAAATATATATAATGTTCTAAAACAATTGGGCATACACTGAATGATTCTCATATATAAAAGGCTAGCATAATTTAACAGCATTATTTACAGTAGCCGAGATATGAAAGCAGCTTAGATGTTCATCAACAGATGAGTGGATAAAAAGCCACAGTACATTTACACAATGGAATACTACTTGGCAGTTAAAAAAAAAAAAAAAGAAATCCTACCCTTTGTGACAGCATGGATGAACCTGGAGAGCATTATGCCAAGTGAAATAAGCCAGTCAGAGAAAAGTAAACACCATATTACTTCAATCATATATAGAATATAATGAATAAAATAAACTAGTAAACAAAATGTAAAAAGACTCATAAAGGCAGACAAAGAGACAGCTGACAGAGAGAAGGAGATTTAGGAGAATAGTGAATAAAGCTAAAGGGTTAAGCAAAGAAAATAATAAATATATAGACACAGCGAAGAGTATGGGTGGTGATTACGAGAAGGAAAGGTGGTGGGGGAAGTAGAAGAGTGTAAAGTGGGCAGAACTGATAATGGAAGGAGACTTAATTTGGGGTGATAAAAACACAATACAATATACAGATGATGTATTATAGAATTGTACACCTGAAACTTATATAATTTTATTAACCAATGTCATCCAATAAATTTATTTAAAAATTTTTAAATTTTTAAAAAGAAGGAAAGAAAACACTATAAAATGATTTCAGAAATGGAAAAGATCTTTTAACTACTACAGATCTTTTAACATACAAATAAAACAAAATACTATTATAGACAATACTATATTAAAGAGTTTAAAAATCTTGGGCTGTTTCTAGATCTTAGCTATTGTAAACAATGCTGCCATAAACATGGGGGTGCATTTCTTCTTTTGAATCAGTGATATGGTGTTCTTGGGATATATTTCTAAAACTGGGATGGTCATCAGTGGACGAGTGTATTCAAAAGCAATGGTACATATATACAATGGAATACTATGGGGCCATGAAATAGAAAGAAATATTACCTTTTGTGACAACATGAATGGACCTGGAAACTATTATGTTAAGTGAAATAAGCTAGGCAGAGAAAGAAAAATATCATATAACCTCATTCATTTGAGGAATCCAATGAACAATGTGAACTGAGGAACAGAATTGAAACAGAGGAGGGAACAAAGGGACCAGAGGAAAAGAGAATAGAGGGAAAGGGGATGATAGGATGGGATAATCCTGAAGGGAATGGGGGAGGGTGTTGTGAGGAGGAGGGCAAGGGGGATGTTGAGGGGAAAATGGGGGGGGGTGCATTCAGGGTAACACTAGAATCTATGTAAACACAATAAATTAAAATTAATTTAAAAATTTGAAAATCTATGTGGACAAAATGGAAAAATTCTAAAAATATCTAACATGAAAATTGACTTGAGAACAAATAGAAACAGTGATGGAATCCAGAATTCACAGAGCCATTGCTAGTCACTGTTCCAGTTATTGAACACACATAGACTCTGCAGTATCAGTAAAACTTTGGATATTTTTGGTTCTGTTTGTTTTGGGTTTTGGGGTTTTTGTTTGTTTGTTTGTTAAATGTGATTCTTAGAAGCTTGCTTTGATAACTCAATTCTTTTTTCTTTTTTTTTGTATTTTTCTGAAGTTGGAAACAGGGAGGCAGTCAGACAGACTCCCACATGCACCCGACCAGAATCCATCCGGCATGCTCACCAGGGGGCGATGCTCTGCCTATCTGTGGCATTGCTCTGTCACAACCAGAGCCATTCTAGCACCTGAGGCAGAGGCCATGGTGCCATCCTCAACATCTAGGCCAACATTGCTCCAATGGAGCCTTGACTGCGGGAGGGGAAGAGAGAGACAGAGAGGAAGGAAAGGGGGAGAGGTGGAGAAGCATATGGGCTCTTCTCCTGTATGCCCTGGCCGGGTATAGAACCCGGGACTCCTGCACGCCAAGCCAATGCTCTACCACTGAGCAAACCGGCCAGAGCCTCAATCCTTTTTTTAAACATAGGTTTACTTCTTCTAAAGTAAAGTACTAGATTTAAATTTCATCTAAGATTAACAATAAGGTTGCTTGTAGTTTTTTATTTAGTGTTTTAGCTTACAAAGTAAATTTTTTAAATAATACTTTATGAAATGTAATACTGGATACAATCCTTTTTATTTTTATTTTTATTTTTCTTAAGTGAAAGGAAGGGAGATAGACAGACTCTCAGATGCGCCCCAACTGGGGAGTCACCTGGCAACCTCTGTCTGAGACTGATGCTTGACTCAACTGAGCCATCCTCAGCAACGAGGCTGACACTCTCAGACCAACTGAGCTATCCTAACTGCCCAGGCCAATGCTCCAACCAATGGAGCCACTGGTTGCAGGAGAGAAAGGGGGAGGAAAGGGGAAGAGATAGGGGGAGAGAAGCAGATGGCCACTTCTCATGTGTGCCCTGACTGGGAATTAAACCCAGTATGTCCATACACCGGGCCAGTGCTCTATCCACCAAAGCAACAAACCAGGGCTGCAATCCATCTTTAGAACAAATGTATTTTATTTAAAATGTATTTAATGAAACTAATATCACATAAAATTATTTAGCAACTTGTGTAATATGTTTAGCAACTTGCAATTGTTATAACTGTCTATGCAACAAATTGTTATGTATACACAATTACAAAAATCTGAAAGTAAGAGTATATTATAAAAACATGTATTCATAGCTGGTGTTTCTAAAACATAAAGTGATTTTTAGGGGGGAGCATTTTGAAAGCCACTATCACATATATTCACTATGCAGTGTCAACTGACCTTCAGTGCTATAATAATAGTCAAGTGTCAAAGTTAGAGAATCATCTCTTACACAAATGATTCAATTTTCTAAGGCCAAGAGCTATTCTGGGCTTTAAATATCATTTCAGTATTCTGAAAATCTGCTGCCACTCCATTTTATTTAACTGTTTTTTCATCATCTATATCCATAATATTGGAAAATTTTCTTTATGAGATAATGTGTGTATATATATAGATAAAGATAGAAGTATAGAAATTAGATCAATTATTATTCTTTTTTAAATTAAATTTATTGGGGTGAAATTGGTTAATAAGATCAAAATGGCTTCAAGTGTACATTTTTGTGATTATCTGTATATTGCATTGGGTGCCCACAATTTTTAAATTGCCATTTTAATAAGTAGCAATAACTCTGTAACTAGAACACGTTTAATTATACAAAGCTTATTTTTCATGATTGAATTAATTTCTGAAAAGCACAAACTTAGAATTTTGGAAAATTTCAGTGCTCTTCTCATCCCCCTCTGGATTGCTTATTTAGAATGATATCCCAACTCTTCAATGTAGAATCATACAATGCTAAATTTAAAATGTCAAGTAAAAGAAGGAACTTCATAATTTAAAAAGAAATACAACCACATTTTAAAAAATATTTCTTAAGAATGATTAAGTATGTTGGCCAAATGTGGAGAGAAAACCTCTCTTGATCGCTTGTTTATGTTTTATAAATTGACATAAGCCTTTGAAAGGAAATTTAGAAATATATATGAAATTTAACATGGCATCACCTTTGTCCCAGAAACTTCTTTATTTAAGAATCTATACAAATAGTCACATGTACAAAATAATAATAGTGTTTGATGTCACATTTTTTTCTAGTAGCAAAGTTATATGTTCCTGACCAGGAACATATAAAATAGTTATATTATAAAGATAGTTATATGTTCCTGACCAGGCAGTAGCGCAATGAATAGAGTGTCAGACTGGGGCACAGAGGACCCATGTTTTGAACCCTTAGGTCCCCGGCTTGAACGTGGATTCATCAGCTTGAGTGTGGAGTCACAGCTTTGAGCATGGGATCAAAGACACAACCCCATGGCCGCTGGCTTGAAGCCCAAGGTCCTTGGCTTGAGCAAGCGGTTACTTGCTCTGCTATAGCCCCCTGGTGAAGGCACATATGAGAAAGCAATCAATGAACAACTAAGGTGCTGCAACTAAGATTTGATCCTTCTTGTCTCTGCCTTCCTGTCTGTCTGTCCTTATCTGTCCTTCTCTCTGGGTCTGTCACAAAAAAATAAAAATAAAGATAGCTTAAATGTTTATTACTAGGAAAAAGACATTATATCATGTTACAGTGAAATACTATGTGGCCATTCAAACTTTAAAAACAGTATCTTGAATGAAAACAATTTAAATACACTGTTATGCTTAAAACCCCTCTTTACATTTTATAATCATACATGTTTGGGAAATATATTACTCACACATTGAAAAAGTAAAGAGAATACAAAAGTATAAGAAGAAAATGCAAATAAAAAAGCAGAGAAGGGTATCAAGCTTTCAGTTTAAATGTTGTCTCTATTCTTGAAGAAACTGGTTTGAACAAAATATTTCTTAACTGTTTCTCCAAGTCATTTAAGAAAAGAACAGTGCCCCAGTGAAGGGCCTGATTTACCACCTGTAAAGCATATTACAGATTAATTTTGTTGCATTCTACAAACTGCTACCACTTGTATTCACAATTGCTCTCCTCATAGTTAAGGTGTTTTAACCAATTTTCTGATGGGTCCCCTGAAGCTAAACACTTTTATAATTGACCTATTATTACAAACCAAGGAATTGAAGTAATATCTACATTTTGCAAATGTGTTTATCAAAACAAAATGTATTATCTTTTTAAAATAAAAAATATCTAGAAAAGAATTGGGAAGTACAACCTGGCTGTTATAAAAATAATCAGGAATGGTATAAAGTACAACATAAGGAATATAGTCAATAATATTGCAATAATGATGTGTGGGTCAGATAGGTACTAGATTTATCAGGGTGATCACTTCATAAGGTATATAAATGTCTAATTGTTGTGTTGTATCCTTGAAACTAATATAATATTGTACATGCACTGTAATTTAAAAATAAATTTTAAAAAAGAAATAAAAGATATAGCATAAAGTATAGAGCATGTGCTCAATATGGAACATCTGAATAAAAAATGTCATAGTCATCTCAATTTAAAAGTCACTTTTATTTATGGTCTTAGGAACATTTATTTCCACTCAAATAACATTTAAAGTCACTTCTCCCCATTAACTAGTTGTGACACATGAAAAAGTGCAACTCCTCAAATTTCTTTGTAGTACAAGGGACTATCTGCATAGATATTTCATTTAGTGGAAAGTTAGAAGGACTGGAATGAGAAGTTTAGGCATATACGGGTGTGTGTGTGTGTGTGTGTGTGTGTGTGTGTGTGTGTGTGTTGCCAAAAGAGTATGCAGGTCTGGTTAAGCGTTTGAAAATCATTCAGCGACTATAATTCATTACACCAACAGGGTCAGGAGGAAAAATCATATCATAATATCAAGTGAGACAAAAAAAAAATTAGACAAAATCCAATACCCACTTATAATTTAAAACTCTTAGGAAACCAGAAACAGAGGATAATTTACTCAACTTGATAATGAACATTTAGAAAAATTCCTATAGTCATGCTGATATATGTACCCTTGATACAATGTAATGTAAATTATACTTTATTCTTGTGTTTTTCCTTCCAAAACTTATAAACTCATACTAATCATGAGTAAAACACTAGACAAATGTCAACTGAGGGACACTCTACAAAACACCTTCTCAGTATACCTCAAAATGGTCAGTCATCAAAAACACAGAAAGTCTGATAAATTCTCACAGCTTAAGAAGACATGATAACATATCATATGCTATTCTAGAATGGGTCTTGAAACTAAACAAAGACATTAGGTAAAAAACAAACTGTGAGTAAGATATAGACTTTAGTTAATAATATGTATGAATATTATTTACTTTATTATAACTAATGTATTGGATAAGATTTTTTTAATTAATTTTAATTTATTGTGTTTACATAGATTCTAGTGTTGCCCCGAAGGCATCCCCCCTCCCTCGTATTCCCCTCAACATCACACTTTCCCCCCTCCCCGTAGCACCCTCCCACTTTCCCTTCAGGTTTATTCCATCCTACCCCTTTCCCTCTGTCCTCTATTCCTCTGCTCCCTTTGATCCCTCCTCTGTCTCAGTTCCGTTCCTCATTTCTCATTGTTCATTGAATTCCTCAAATGAGTGAGGTCATATGATATTTTTCTTCTTCTGCCTGGCTTATTTCAATTAACATAATAGTTTCCAGGTCTACCCATGTTGTCGCAAAAGGTAAGATTTCTTTCTTTTCATGGCCCCATAGTATTCCACTGTGTGTATGTACCATTGCTTTTGAATACACTCATCTACTAACGGACACTTGGACGAACACTCCAGATCTTCACTATTGTGAACAATGCTGCCACAAACATGGGGGTACATTTCTCCTTTGAAATCAGTGCTATGGTGTTCTTGGGATAAAATCCTAAAAGTGGGATGGCTGGGTCAAAAAGCAGTTCCATTTTTAATTTTTAGAGGAATCTCCATACTGTTTTCCACAGTGGCTGCACCAGTCTGCATTCTCCCCCAGCAGTGCAGGAGGGTTCCCTTTTCTCCACATCCTCGCCAGCACCTATCCTGTGTTGTTTTGTTGATGAGCATCATTCTGACTGGTGTGAGGTAGTAACTCATTGTGGTTTTAATTTGCATTTCTCTAGTGATTAGTGATGTTGAACATTTTTTCATATGCCCATTGAAGAAGTGTCTATTCATTTCTTTTGCCCATTTTTTGATTGGATTGTTTATCTTCCTGGTATTGAGTTTTACAAGTTCTGTATAAATTTTGGTTATTAACCCCTTATCAGACTTATTGTCGAATATGTTCTCCCATTTGTCTTTTTATTCTGTTCATATTGTCTTTAGCTGTGCAAAAGCTTTTTAGTTTGATAAAGTCCCATTTGTTTATCCTGTCTTTTATTTCACTTGCCCATGGACATAAATCAGCAAATATATTGCTGCGAGAGATGTCGGAGAACTTACTGCCTATGTTTTCTTCTAAGATGCTTATGGTTTCATGACTTACATTTAAGTCTTTTATCCATTTTGAGTTTATTTTTGTGAATGATGTAAGTTGGTGGTTTAGTTTCATGTTTTTTCAGGTAGTTATCCAATTTTCCCAACACCATTTGTTGAAGAGGCTTTTACTCCATTATATGCTCTTACCTCCTTTGTCAAATATCAGTTGTCCATAAACTTGTGGGTTTATTTCTGGGTTCTCTGTTCTGTACCATTGACCTATATCCCTATTCTTATGCCAGTACCAAGCTGTTTTGAGTACAGTGGCCTTGTAGTATAACTTGATATCTGGAAGTGTGATACATCCCACTTTATTCTTCTTTTTCAAGGTTGCTGAGGCTATTTGTGTTCTTTTTTAGATCCATATAAATTTTTGGAATATGTGTTCTATATTTTTGAAATATGTCATTGGTATTTAATTGGTATTGCATTGAATTTATAAATTGCTTTGGGTAATATAGACATTTTAATGATGTTTAGTTTTCCAAAGCATGAGCACGATATATGCTTCCACTTGTTTGTATCTTCCCTGATTTCTTTTATCAATGTTTTATAATTTTCTGAGTACAAGACTTTAATCTCCTTGGTTAAATGTACTCCAAGTTACTTTATTTTTTTGTTGTTGCAATAGTGAAGAGATTGTTTCCTTAATTTTTCTTCCTGACAGTTCATTGTTGGTGTATAAAAATGCCTCTGATTTCTGTGTATTAATTTTATATCCTGCCACCTTGCTGAATTCATTTATCAGGTCTAGTGGTTTTTTGACTGAGACTTTAGGGTTTTCAATATACAATATCATGTCATCTGCAAATAGTGATAGTTTTACTTCTTCTTTTCCAATTTGGATGCCTTTTATTTCTTCTTCTTGTCTGATTGCTGTGGTTAGGACTTCCAGAACTATGTTGAATAAGAGTGGTGAAAGGGGGCACCCCTGCCTTGTTCCTGATCTTAATTGGATTTCTTTTAATTTTTTCCCATTAAGTATGATGTTGGCTTTGGTTTAACATAGATGGCCTTTATCATGTTGAGGTCTGTTCCTATATTTCCACTTTGCTAAGAGTTTTGATCATGAATGGGTGCTAAATTTTATCAGATGCTTTTTCTGCATCTATTGATATTATCACGAGGTTTTTCTCCTTTCTTTTGCTTATGTGATGAATCACATTAAATGATTTGCAAATATTGTACCAGCCTTGCCTCCCCAGAATAAATCCTACTTGATCATGGTGTATGATTTTTTCCATATATTGTTGGATCCAGTTTGCTGATGTTTTGTTGAGGATTTTAGCATCTATATTCACCAGGGATAATGGCCTATAATTTTCTTTCTTTGTGTTGTCCTTGCCTGGTTTTGGAATCAGAATTATGCTTGCCTCATAAAAGGATCCTGGAGGTCTTTCTTCCTCTTGAATTCTTTGAAATAGCTTGAGAGGAATAGGAGTTAGTTCTTCTTTGAATATTTGGTAAAATTCACTTGTGAAGCCATCTGGCTCAGGGCTTTTGTTTTTTGAGAGTTTTTTTGATAACTGTTTTGATCTCATTTGTTGTAATCGGTCTGTTTAGGTTTTCTGATTCTTCAAGATTGATTTTTAAAAGATTATATATTTCAAGAAATTTGTCCATTTCACCTAGGTTGTCTAATTTTGGGGCATACAGTTCTTCATAGTGTTTTCTTACAATCCTTGTATTTCTGTTGTGTCAGTTGTTATTTCTCCACTCTCATTTTTAATTTTATTTGAGTCCTCTCTCTTTTTTTCTTGGTGAATCTGGTTAAGGTTCATCAATCTTGTTTACCTTTTCAAAGAACTCACTCTTTGTTTTATTGATCCCTGTATTATTGTTTCTTTAGCCTCTATGTAATTTATTTCTGCTCTGATCTTTATTATTTCCTTCCTTCAACTAACTCTGGGCTTTACTTGCTGGTTTTTTTTTTTTCTATTTCTTTCAGATGCAGAGTTAAGTTGTTTATTTGAAGTTTTTCTAACTTCTTAAGGAATGCCTGTAATGCTATGAACTACTCTCTCAGGACTGCTTTTGCTGTTTTTCAAAAATTTTGAGTTGTTGTAAGCTCATTATCATTTGTTTCTAGAAATTTTTTTATTTCTTCTTTGATCTCATTGTTAACTCAGTCATTATTTAATAACATACTACTTAGTTTCCAAGTGTTTGAGTATTTTTCAGTTTTTCTGTTGTGGTTTATTTCTAGTTTCATGCCATTGTGATCTGAGAAAATGCTTTATATGATTTAAATCTTAAATTTGTTGAGACCACTTTTGTGCCCTAACATTTGGTCTATTCTAGAGAATGTACCATGAGCACTTGAAAAGAATGTGTATTATGCTGCTTTAGGGTGAAAGGTTCTGAAGATATCAATTAAATCTAGTTGATCTAGTGTGTCCTTTAAGTCTCCTGTTTCTTTGTTAACTTTCTTTCTTGAGGATCTATCTAGTGATGTTAGTGGGGTATTAAAATCCCCTACTATTATAGTATTGCTGTTGATCTCGCCCTTGATATTCATCAAAGTCTGCTTTATATATTTAGGTGCTCCTATATTTGGTGCGTAGATATTTATAATGGTTATATCTTCCTGTTGGATTGCTTCCTTTATCATTATGTAGTGACCTTCTTTATCTCTTACTATAGGCTTTGTTTTAAAGTCCATTTCATTTGATATAAGTATTGCTATCCCAGCTTTTTTTTATTTCCATTTGCATGAAATGTTCTTTTTTCATCTTTTTACCTTGAGTCTATGTGCATCTTTTGTTTTGAGGTGTGTCTCTTGTAGATAGCATATGTATGGGTCCTGTTTTCTTATCCATGCAGCTACCCTATGTCTTCTGATTGAATCATTTAATCCATTTACATTTAAGGTTATTATTGATATGTAGTTGTTTATTGTCATTTTATTCTTTAAAGCTATGTTTCTCTTTTTCTATATTCTTTTCCCCTTTTGATCTGTTTACAACAGGCCCCTTAACATTTCTTGCAACATTGGTTTGATAGTAATAAATTCCTTGAGTTTTTTTATTTTGTCTGGGAAGCTTTTTATTTCTAGTTTAATTTTAAATGATAAATGATAGCCTTGCTGGATAAAGTTGTCTTGGTTGTAGGCTCTTGTTCTGTATTACTTTGAATATTTCTTGTCATTCCCTTCTGACTTCAAGTATTTCTGTTGAGAAGTCAGATGTCATTCTTTTGGAGGCTCCTTTGTAGGTGATAGTCTTTTTTCTCTTGCAGCTTTTAATATTTTCTCTTTATCTCTTAGCTTTGGTATTTTAATTATGATGTATCTTGGTGTAGATTTCTTTGGATTTCTCTTTAATGAAATTCTCTGTGCTTCTTGAACTTGTGTGACTTTTTCCTGCATCAATTTAAGGAAGTTTTCCACTATAATTTGATTGAACAAGGTTTCTATCCCTTGTTCTTTCTCTTCTTCTTCAGAAACCCCTATGATGCAGATGTTATTTTTCTTCATGTTGTCACAGAGCTCTCTTAGAATTTCCTCAGACTTTTTGAGTCTCTTTTCTTTTTTGCTGCTCTGCTTTTGTGCTTTTGTTTATCTTGTCCTCTAACTCACTGATTCGATCCTCAACTTCATCCATCCTGCTTTTAACTTCTTTCATTGTGTTCTTTATTTCTGATATTGTATTTGTCATTTCTGACTGATTCTTTTTTATTATTTCAATGTCCTTTTTTTTACTTGCTATCTCTTTATTTAGGTGCTCATTATGTCCATCTATTGTTGTTCTAAGATCTTTGAGCATTGTAACAGTCATTATTTTAAACTCTGCATCTGGTAATTTGGTTATATCTGATTCATTCAAGTCCTTTTCTGGGGATTTTTCTTGATTCATTTGGATTGCATTCCTCTGCCTTCCTGTTTTGTCTGTGTATAAGAAGGGTGTAGCCACTGGAGTCCAATTGGTGTGGCCTCTGTGTTCCCTAGGTGTGTTCTGTCTGCAGGCCCACCACTCCCTCTTCCTCTGCCTTGGGCATTTGGGTATGGGCATTGCTGGGCCAGCCCGCTGCAGCAGTCCCTGTGGTTTTCACCTCTCCTACATGATCGGGGCAGTGTTCACATGCCATGTCTACAAGCCCCAGCTGGCCTCGGCCTTTGCCCCACCCTGTGGGTGAGGCTGTGCGCAGCACCATGGCCACAAGCTTCTGCACTGTGTGTGGGTCTGTGCACCTATGCTCAGCCACAGGGCTCTGCCTGTTCTCTGGCTTTCACCCCTCTCCCATGGGTGGGGCTGCGCTCGTGCACTGTGCCACAAGCCCTGGCTCCGGGGGTGAGGCTACGCACCGATGCTTTTCTGTAGGTGTCTGTGGTTCCCCAGCTTTCACCTTTTCCCTGTGGGCAGAATTGCAGTGGGACCATTCTTGCTAACCCTACACACAACCAGGTTGGACCACTTTCCTGTGCCCCTTCTGCCCTTGCTGGTTAGAACTGAGCTCACGTGGGGTCTCAGTCATGGTGGGCCTGGCTTCAGCCCCCACTGACAGGACCGCACTTCCACATTCCACCATTGCCCTCCGGTGAGCCCTCAGAAGTATGGGTGGGGGCGATGCAGCTCAGACCTTAGCACTCAATACTGTATTCCTAAAGGCTTCTTTCTTCTAAGTGACTCTGCTCTGAGTTCCTCGGGAAAGCTTATTTGGCTGGTGTCCTGCTTCCCTTTGCTGGTATTGCTGGTTCCATGGAAATATTCACTTTAGATTTGGGGAGTGACTCAGCCCAGGGGTTCAGGTGGCTGTCCCTTAAAATGTTTCTTACTGTGCTTCCTAGATTATACTCTCTTCCTGCTACTCTGGCCCTCTCAGCTCTCCCAGTCTCCAAGTGTCCCAAGGTGTGTGGCTGTGAGAGAGGTTTTCTGTGCGGTCCCTTTAAGAAGAATTTTGGGTCTGAGAAATCTGTCTCTTTCTCACAAACAGTATCCTGGCTTGTTTTGCAGCTAAATACTGTACATACGTCTCTTCTAGGCTCTGGGGCTGCAGGCTGGGGCTTTGTTCTTGAGGCCCAGGACTCTCCCCTCTCTGCTAAACTCACTTCCTACCATGCAAGTCCTTCCAGGCTGCCATTCGCTCCCAGGAGCTGGGCAGCCCTCTCTGTGTTTCTACTTTTCCTACCAGTCTCAGTGTGGCTTCTTCAGTGTTTCTTGCTTAAAGAGTCCTCTTAATTTAGTCCAAATTTGGTTTTTCTAGATGATGATTCTTAAAAATAAGTTGTAATCCACTTTGGTTCTGGGAGGTGGAAGTTGGTATGTCCGCCTATTCCATCGCCATCTTGCCGTTCACCTTCCTTGGATTCTGAGAGTGGTAAGATGTTAATAATAGGAAAATTAATGTAGATATATGCAAATTTTTTATATTATTATAAATTTTCTGTAAATCTAAAACTATTTATTTTAGAGATGATACCAAAAATATCATATCAATCTCAACATTGTATAAACAGCTTTGCATATATCTCTGTAGACTGTGCCTCAGCTTACTGTAAAATTTAATAAGTTTTATCTAGCTTTATTGTGTGTGTTTTCTTATTTGTCACTTGTTTAGAGAGGACTGAACAATTTGAGAAGCCCTATTAGCAGTGGTGGGATTCAGCCAGTTCACATCAGTTCAACAGAACCGATACTTAATTTTTTGTTGAATTCAATGAACTAGTTGTTAAAATGGCACATGTAATCAGGGTTCTCTCTAAAGCAGACACCTGGGCAGTTGCCCAATGTGAAAATCACAAATTTACATTTCTTACTCTTTTTTAACATTCACCTGCACAACAGCATATTCTAAGCACCCATATTAATGTTTATTCCATCCACAGGTGAAAAAAATTACAAGAGAGAATGCCAATCAAGAAACAATATGAAAATATCTCAAATAACAGTTTTATTGTTTTTGTCAGGTAGCATTTAATATTTTTATTAATATTTTAAAACTCTTTCTTATAACATAATCGAGTTTTGTGTGCCTCTTTTATTTTTATTTAAGTATTCCCTATAAGTATTTGTTTCTTATTGAAAATGTGTCTTCTTTTATCAGATAATCTTTGAATTATATTGAGGAAAGAGTGCAGGCCCCTCTTCCCTGAGAAGGAAAAAATGAGAAGAATATAAGGGAAAGAAGCCAGTAGGGGTAACCGAGTCAGTCAGTAATAAATTAACTATATCCCATAGTTACAATACAAAGCAAGAATAACAGTATCTATATGTAACTATGACCAGTGATCTGGAAACCCCTTCCCTGTTGCTGACCCCACCAAAACTCTCCTTCCCCTCTCTTCGAGTCATGGGAAACTTTAAACAAAGAAATCACATGTCCATTGCTTAGATACTGTAAAGGTATATAATGTGTAAGAAAGTCAACTTCAGGGAGCCTGTGTTTTGGAGCTACAATCCCCACATGCTCTGCTGACTTTAATAAATTCTCCTTCCTTCATTGATTAAGTTTTCTGAGTATGTATCCTCTGTTCGGTCACTTCCTGCTAGAATATAATTCCCATCCTTTCCTCAAAAGCAAGGAGCTTTCTTTAATAACAAAAAGGTATATTTTCAAAATGATTGAAATGGAATATTTCTATCACTTTCTTTCATATGATGCCTTGCCTTCCTTAGCCCTGTTCAGCAACAGGCACTGAGGCTAAGTGCCAGATTCAGTTCTGCTTTGTTTCTAAGCCAACCTTCATTTATTAGAATTTTGATTTTGACACAAGCGAATTGTGGATTATCCTCCTGTCAATGTAAGAAATGTCCAATCCTGTAAGAATTTTTATGAGTTTATTTGAGTCAAACTGTCGACAAATGCCAAGAAGCAAAGTTTCAAGGAATTGAGTAAATGCTCTGAAAAAATGGTGGGTTTACCACTTACTTTATACATTAGAATCAAAGGGGAAGACATAAAGGGTTTACATGAAATCCATTGGTAATAGATTAGGGAGGTGGGAGAAACAAATCAGGGAAAATATTGGAATTGTATGAAAAGTAAAAGTATAAATACTCAAACCTCATTCACATAGGCAGACATAAAATAGTTAACAGTTAACAATTAACATAATAATAAGGAAGGAATTTGTGGTTTTTGCTCTGGTAGGGTAGCTACACCCTGAGGGGGCAGGAAAAGAAAATTACTCTTATATTTCAAAAGGTATATTACCAGGTATGCAAAGGACAACAGGCCCAATTAAGGTAAGCATAGACCTTTGTTAAAGAAAAATACTGCCCTATAACATGACTACTCACCAAGAACTGCTTTTTGTTAGAAAGTTTTAATTTTAGACCATCCTGTGTGGTTAATTTAGTTCTCTGAGTTTGCAAGGCCATCTTTCAGTTCTCCCCTGAGTTTGTCATGCTCAGCTTGTGGCCCCTTTTTTATCCACACATCCTTGCACATACTGGACAGTGAGTCAGGTCCTGTAAATTTGATTCCCAAATACTCTGCCTTCTTCTTCATTCACAACTGGCCCGTGTAACCAAAGTGCATTAATGCCTTTAGGCTTGGCCTAAGTAATACAGTACAGTATTACTGTACTGTAATACTGTACAGTGTAGAATATTCTGTCACAAATAATAAACTAATCCTAGTCTCTCAAGAGGATTATTCAATACTTGAAAACAGTTATTGAGTCACTGAGAAATGTCTTTTTTCCAGATCAACTACACACATTTTTGGATCTTCCAACATCTTGATTGTCTTTCCAAAAAGGGATCTTCCATTTGGATGTGGCCCCCAAAGTCAGTATTGTACATTATTCCAGTGCTGAGCTTGATGATTATATTTTTTAAAATAACAATAATAATTACCTTCTTCACCATCAGGTACTTATAAAAACCACACGTTGCTGTGGCTCAGTCTGGTTAAACGAAAAAGAAAGAGAAGAGAAAGCACACATCAATATGTTTAATTTCACAATGCTTGTGGGTATACAATATTTTTTGTTGTTCCATTGTCTGTGAAAATATAGAGATTGTCTGGTTTGTGAACTCTAGAACATGCAACATATAATTGTCCTTGTGAGAAGCAATCCATGTCTAGATCTAAACCACACAATTCTAAAGATTGGCCCTGAGCTTTGTTGATAGTGATTGCAAACACTAATCAAATTGGGAATTGCAATCTCTTAAATTAAAATGGCATATCCATTGGAATCATAAGAATGCAAGGAATGAGGACATCTTCACCTTTGAAAGGTCTTGTCAAGATTGTTGCTTCTACGACATTGCTTATTAATTTTTTTTACTGCAAGCCATGTGCCGTTGCAAAGCTGGTTGATATTTTGCAACATGATAATTGGCATGCCGATTTTCAATTGCAGCACGTGTGGTGGCATCCCTGGCAGATCAAGTAAATTCAAAAATTCTGTTGGATAATTAACTGCTTCATCTGCTGCCACAGCAGTATCGATGAATTTGTATGTGACTGCCTCGCTTTGAATTTTAGACTAAATAATGTTGTTAAGTTTGTAGACGTCTTTGATTTTGGCTGCAATAGCTCATTCACTCAGCCAATTGTGATTCTTATAATTGGTTTGTATATTTGGAAATACTTTTTCAACCAATTCTTCTTTTGATGTTACTAAATTGCAGAAGTTATGAGGCAATAAAATTAGTCCTGAGGTCAGTTCAACCAGCACCTTTCCATTCCCAGTTTCCAGCAATTGATGTGAGAATATCTCAGTTGGTCGATCGTTTTGCAGCTGAACACACATATGTGTAGTTAATTTTAACATCTTTACATGTCACCACAAAGTAGAGTATTTCAGGCAAGCATTTATTTCATCTGCTGGTGTCGATCAAGAAATTACAGGTAATGTTTGCCTGAAATCTCCTGCAAGCAATATTAATGTGTTCTTAAATGGTCTGATGTTTCCACACAAATCCTGCAATGATCAATCAATAACCTCGAACGATTTTTTGTGTGCCATTGTGCATTCATCACAAACAATAAGTTTGCATTTCTGCAATACTTTTCCCATGCCAGATGCTTTGGAAATGTTGCACATGGGAGTTTCAATGAATTGCATGTTCAATGGCAATTTCAAAGTGGAATGAGCAGTTCTTTCACCTGGTAGCAATGTCGCAGCTATTCTGGATGATGCAAGAGCTAAGGTTATATCATTTTAGAATTGAATTGCTGCCAGAATCAATCTAATTAGGAACATTTTACCAGTTCCTCCTGCTGCACCTAAAAATAAGATTTCTCCGACCCCGTTATTGACAGTTTGCATTATTTGATTGTAAATGCCTTTTTGCTCAAGTGTTAGCTTAGGAATATTTGATTGCACATATGACAAAAGATCACCCATGTTGTAATTTTGTTCACGAAAAAAATAAACTATACTCATGAAATGAATGCTATGGTAAATGACACAGCTCAACTCCAACGCAATGTCACATGAAATAATTAAATCAAAATGAAAATAAATCAAAATCTATGAAAATTCAATTTAACAATGCAGCTGGAAACATTGAAATGGAATCGTAAAATTGGAAACTTGGAAATCGTAAATGGCTTGTAAATCGGAAACATTGAAATAGAATCATAAAATATTTAGTATAGCGTGTGTTGCTTTTACGTCCATAAGATGGCGCTGTTTTTCAAAAAAAGCATGTTTTTACCTGTCACAGGTATGACATCTATATAATAGTAGGTATATAAAAACATGTGTATATATAAAAACGTGCCTATTCGAATGCAACGTTGTGTCAAAATTTCAAAGCAATTGGTAAAGAACTTTTGAAGATTTAAGATTTTGAACAAACATTTACATTTTTATTTATATAGATTGAAATGACTAACATACAGACTGTCTTGCAGATGACAGAAATAACAGTGTCTTGCCTTTTAAGCACTAAAAACTTTTATAAGATGTTGGTCAAATAAATTTGTAAATATGATGTATATGCTTGCTAGCTTTGGGTGTGGGAGACAGGCTGTAAGTTGGCAAAGTCATTATAGCCGAAGGCTTAGTTTTAAGCCTAAGCTTTTCCCTCCCTTCTAATACTAAGGTCTTCTCAAAACTAAGTTTTTCCTCACACACTTAACTGTTGCATGATAGGGGGTGGAGCACTCTTATGAGTAATCCCATTTATGCCTCAGATAAGTAGCTTTGTATCAGAGACTTCCTTATTTGTATATTGGCTTAAAGGTTTTAATTTTCTACACTATAAAATGAGGCAGACCAGGGGTTCTTGCTCTCTCTCAGTTCCTGCTATCACCATTGATTGCAGAGGCCTCCCTGATCCCTTGGCTTTTCTTGTGGCTTGCCTGTCTTGCTGAGACACCAATAAACAGAATGGGGCCCTGGCTGGTTAGCTCAGTGGTAGAGCGTTGGCCTGGCATGCGGAAGTCCTGGGTTCGATTCCCGGCCAGGGAACACAGGAGAAGCGCCCATCTGCTTTCCACCCCTCCCCCTCTCCTTCCTCCCTGTCTCTCTCTTCCCCTCCCACAGCCGAGGCTCCATTGGAGCAAAGATGGGCCGGGCGCTGGGGATGGCTCCATGGCCTCTGCCTCAGGTGCTAGAATGGCTCTGGTTGCAACAGAGTGACGCCCCGAATGGGCAGAGCATTGCCCCCTGGTGGGCTTGCCGGGTGGATCCCGGTCAGGCGCATGTGGGAGTCTATCTGACTGCCTGCCCGTTTCCAGCTTCAGAAAAATAAAAATAAAATAAATAAATAAACAAACAGAATGGTCCACCACCCTTCAACTCCACCATTTCTTGACTGTCTACCCTAATTCAGTGAGAACCTGCATGTGAATGGCCACCATTTCTTGACTGTCTACACTAATTCAATGAGAACCTGCATGTGAATGGCCATGATGGTGACCCCTGGCCATACATAAGACAATTAGAAAATAATGAAGCATATAATAAATTTCCACTTTTGTGTCTAGCCATGAAATCATTTGGGAATTAAAAACAACCAGAGGTTATTCCAAAATTTGATATAAATAGGGAAGATTTTATAGAGAAGTTGGTTTAAAGCTGGACATTAAGGAACATGGGAAATATTTTTTCCGAGAAAAAAAGTTATTTTCAGTAGGAGAAGGGATGCTTTCAAGTCATTATCAGCGGCTCATCATCTTCAGACTTTAATATGTAATATGAGATAAATACCTTCAAATATGGGTGGCTTGAGTGAAAGGAAGGTGATTCTGCACACAGATTCTCTATCCCTCCAGTGACATTTATTTCATACCTCACAGAGCCTTCAGGAGATTCAGGAAAAGTCATCTTGTCTGTCCCTTAGCCCTCCGTTCTTCTCTCTCAGAATAGCAGAAATGTGGGTTGAATAACCAACACTAACATTAAAAAGTTCTAAAGATTAATTATGGTTTAAAGTAAAAAATTTTGAATCCTTGAAACTCTAGATTCATCTATCCTAAATGTGGGGCTGACGTGATATAAAAGGGTGTAGAAATTGAGAACATTTAATCATAACAACAATATCTTGTAAAGGTTTTTTTTTTTTCGTTGCGCATTGCGACACCTTAGTTGTTCATTGATTGCTTTCTCATATGTGCCTTGACTGCGGGCCTTCAGCAGACCGAGTAACCCCTTGCTCAAGCCAGCAACCTTGAGTGCAAGCTGGTGAGCTTTTTGCTCTACCCATATGAGCCCGCACTCAAGCTGGCGACCTCGGGGTCTTGAACCTGGGTCCTCCGTATCCCAGTCCGACACTTTATCCACTGTGCCACCACCTGGTCAGGCTGTTCTAGAGTTTTTTTTTTTTTTTTTTTTTGTATTTTTCTGAAGCTGGAAATGGGGAGAGACAGTCAGACAGACTCCCACATGCCCCCGACCGGGATCCACCCGGCACGCCCACCAGGGGCAACGCTCTGCCCACCAAGGGGCGATGTTCCACCCCTCCGGGGTGTCGTTCTGTCACGACCAGAGCCACTCTAGTGCCTGGGGCAGAGACCAAGGAGCCATCCCCAGCGCCCGGGCCATCTTTGCTCCAATGGAGCCTCGGCTGCGGGAGGGGAAGAGAGGGACAGAGGAAGGAGAGGGGGAGGGGTGGAGAAGCAAATGGGTGCTTCTCCTGTGTGCCCTGGCCGGGAATCAAACCCAGGACTTTTGCACTCCAGGCTGACGCTCTACCACTGAGCCAACCAGCCAGGGCCGCTCTTCCAGAGTTTTGAACTGCCCTACAACATTCACTCTGACCACTGATTTTGTGATTAGATGATTTTAAATTTTGGTCCCTCTGGGCTGTATTTCTGATAATAATAACAACTCTATTAGTCATGTTTCTCCAGAAACACAGAATCAATAGGGTGTGTGTGTGTGTGTGTGTGTGTGTGTGTGTGTGTGTGTATTATAAGGAATTGGCCCATGTTGGGCAAATAAGTTTATAAACTGTAAGTTTTATGCTCACTCTGTTAAAGATGATGGCCACTGCTCATGTAATACAGCTAATTGATTTTCTTGCTTGAGAAGGGGCTTGTTTATGCTAATGTGTGCTGGAGGAGGGACTTTCACACCAAAAAGTTTTAAAAGGAGGAGCTAGGAGGCCATTTTGGGGAGAGATATCACTTGTTGTAGAGAGGAGGAGTCCATGTTGTAGCAGGACAGAGAGGCCACGTGGAGGAGAGGAGCCAGACAAAATGGTGGAATGCTGAAGGAGAAGCCAGTTTGTGCTGGAGAAAGACATGGGGAACAGAGATGAATAAGACTGGTGAGGGCCTTTGATTCTAGGAAAAAACTAGAAATTTCAGTGGCTTTGGAAGCCCTGAATGGAAAGGGAAGTGTTTTTCTACTGTATGTATTTTCTCTCCTGCTGGTTTGAGCAGGAATAAAGAGGATGGTTCACCTGTTCTTGGCTCAATTGTTTCTCTACAATCTGTCCAAATAAAATAAAAACCTACACGGCCAGGTGGCTGTGATGGTGGCCGCAGCTACTGGCCCTACAGCCCACATGTTCACGGGAGCTGAGAAACTCTAAGATCTGCAGTTGCAAAGCTGAAGACCCAGGAGAACTAATCGCATATTTCTAACCAAGTCTGAAGGCCTGAGAACCAGGAAAACCAGTGATATAAGTTGCAGTCTGAGTCCAAAGCTGATGATAGGAGAAAACAGATGTCCCTTCAGAGAGCAAATTCTCCATTACTCAATCTCTTGTTTTATTAAAACCTTCAAGGAACTGAAAGAGTCTACCGTCATTGAGAAGAGCATCTGCTTCACTGATTCAAATGTTAATCTCATTCAGAAACACTCAGAGACACACCCAGAATAATGTTTCTTGGGTTTTTTTTTGTTTGTTTTTCTTTTAAAAGAGAGACAGAGAAACAAAAAAGGAGAAAGAGGATGAGAAGCATCCACTCATATTTGCTTTCACTTTACTTGTGCATTTATTGCTTCTGAGAAAGTGAGAAGAGAGCACAAGAAATGTCAAGTTGTAGTTGCTTCACTTTAGTTGACACTGTACTTCTCATTTGTGTCTTGACTGGGACCATGTCAGTGTCCACCTGCTCAAGCCAATGACATTGGGCTTTTCAAGCCAGCAACCTTTGGGTGCAAGCTGACAAACTTTGTAACTGTGTGGACGATCCCCCTGTTCAAGCCAGTGACCTTGCACAATCCTGTGCTCAGAGCCAGCAACCTCAGGTTTTGAACCAGGAATACCAGCACTCTAAGTCTACACTTTGTCCACTACTCCACCACCAGTCAGGCCACCCAGAATAATGTTCAACCAAATATCTGGACTCCCCATTGCCCATCCAAGTGGATACATAAAATTAACCATTAAACTAATATTTACTGAGAACCCAATACACTCCTGACATTTAAAGTGGATTTTAACCTTACTATATTTAACTAAATCTTCTCAGAAACTTCAAGAAATGAGGTCTAATTATCATCTCTACTTTTCCAATGAGGAATTCGAAATACAGAGCTGTAAATACCTTTTTCATGTATCATACCTCAAAGTGGTTAAACAACATCTGTTTGTCCCCAAATCTGTCTAAACTACTGTGTTAAACTCACTGACCCTACTGTCTCTGTGTCTTGAGTCCAACTGAGCCAGCCAAAAAGACCGTAATTCTAGTTTTGGTAGCAGTGGTTGCTCTATTGAAAGTAAAATTAAATCATAACTTTGCCTATATATTGTGCACATGAAGCTTGGTTAAGGACCTGGTATCTCTAATTTTATAAAATGACAATGGGGAAAGAAAAATCTCAAGGCTTTTTTGGGGTGGTCTAGAAAATGAAACCCCTAGAATATGGAGCACATGAAGGGGAATGGTAGTTAATAATGGCTAAAATTCAAGGACTCCTGTGAGAGTTGAGATGTAGTACTCCTTACTGTTTGCCTGATTCAATCCCTTGATTTCTCCAAGAGTAAATTGAGACCTAAGGAAGTTGGTTTTGTAACTCACACAAGGTTCTGTAAATTGGTAGATCTAAAGTCAGGTTAAATTACAGAACATCTTGAATAACAGCAGCCCAATATATTCTCCATGTTCTGGTAACACCAAATTGCTTATAGTTTTCTGCTTACCTTCCCACATTGCTGCATATCTCCGTTAAGTGGTGTGCTGCAGTTGGCACTTGTAAAAGAGCAAATTATACACATCTCTTCCCCAGAATCTATTGTTAAACACTTAGTAGCCCACCACTGTCTTTTAGCCTGTGTTCTGACCCCTTTTGTTCCAAACCTTCCCTACCATTTTTACCTGGTTTTATTTTCAAAGCTACTCATTCATCCCTTAAAAATCAGCTAATGCATAATCTATACAAATAATTTTTCTTAAACTCCTTCCTGATGCTCTTGTAACAACTCATGCATATATGTATACCATTGTCTTCTTTTATTGTTCAAATATTTTATTAATCTTCGAATTTTTAAAAGAATAGAGCCTGTGTTTTTTCATATTTATATCCCTACAATATAATATAACAGAACCCCTATCATATAGGTGATTCCCAGTAAATGGACCTCAGGTGGGGGATCTACTGAAAGTTTTGATCACAGGGGGAATGTGATGAAAACACTGTTCATAAAAGATAACTTTGGCAGTGATTAAGACATGTGAATTGCAGTGAGAAAGACTGAAAGTCAAACATGTGATTTTAAGGTTAAGGCTACAGAATAAATAATATCTAAGAGTCTATGAAGAAAGAATCAATAGACTTTGTTAATAATAAGTGTGATAGAAATTCTTGTTATATAAATGATTGAGGCTGGACAGCAGTATTTATGTGTCTTGGAAGCTTGATAGACTTGTAGAATCTCAGGCTCCACTGAATGTGGACAAGGCCCACCGGGGGTGAGGACGATGGAGACAGAGAGACTCGACTCCGGGGACCAGGTTCAATGATGCAAATCTGATCTATTCAGGAAGTAAGCTAGCTTATATACACAGGTTCAGCCTATAGGGTGTTACAGTATGTTCTTCAAAGCCAATGGCTGAAAAGGTCAGGGAGCTGCCTGATTGGCGCTGAGTTACTTCCTTGCAGCAGGCAAGCTCCCTCCTGGGTGTGCTTAGGAGGGTTTCAGGTGCTGGAGTGTTCTCACAGCATGGCATCAGCCACAGCTGCTAGGAATGCACTCTGCATTCTATCTACATCTCCCCCTTCTCTTTTAATTAAGGCCAGTTGAACTTTCCTGATGACGGCTTGTTGCTATTGTAGCTTCTGAATGCTACGCATTATGCAACAAAACCCTAGTAGAACTAAAACAATATAATACCTATTATACTATATGCTAATAGATTAGCTGGATTAAACAATGAGGCAAGCTTCTGTAATGTTTGACTAGTTAGGAAATAGAACGGGGGTCTTAAACAGGGGATTCTTCCTAGGGGTCAGGATGTCATTTCCCTCCCATTGTGTTACAGAGAACTTCCAGGTGCCATTAAACACAGTTCCGTTTTGATAGTAAAAAATGGACATAGGTCCATGTACACCCCCTTCACGCAAAAGTCCTAGCATACAAACATGGAATGGATGGCTTGCTGCGAGCTGCACACTGCACATGGTTGCATTCTGTCTCAGCTTCCGATGCCAAACTCTGAGGTTGATGGTCTGTACATCCGGGCCAGAGGCAATGCGGCAGTCTCTCCAGGGAATTCCTTCTCTTGGGAGTGTTCTTAGATGTTCGTCATACAGGAACGGGCAGAGAGGCGACCCTGGGAAGGCAAGGTTAGCAGGGCGGGCCCAGCTGTTGGTAGCTAGGGGGAGGAGGGCTTGTAGGCCAAGTACTGAGCCTTGGTTGGTAGTACCGTTTTCAGCAAAGTCCCCCGTAGTATGCTTTCAAAAGAGAACCCACCCCTCCAAGGGGATGGTGTTATTATTCAGAGTAAACTTAAGTAGCATTGGGTCACTGAGATTACCCCCTATAGTGCCGTTCCACTGTTGGGATTCCTGGCCACTGCTGTCACAAGGGAGACTAAGGGAGCAGTTACTGGAATATACTGCTGAAAACTGTGGGCTATTAACTTTAACAGGCATAATTATGTCAGGGTGGGGAACAGAACCCAGACGTGGGGGTCCGCCCGCTTCTGGGAGTCAACGATCACTATAGCACACATAAGCAGGAACAGGGCCTAGGGGCCCACCAGAGGCCGCTCTCTGGGCTTGCTCTGATAAAGCTTCCACATCCCCCCAGGTGATGGGGCACGCAAGCCAGCTGCGAGGTCTTCTTCTGGAGCGCTGAGGACCTCCAAGCGTAGTCAGTGTGGAGGAGGCCAGGGCTATGGCTTTGGACTGGTGAAGACTGAACCACTTAGTGGGTGCCCAAGAAACATATCAAGCAGGTTGGGGGGTTTCTAGGATCCAAATTGGCTGAAAAACACAAGCATAACCTCTCCCTTGTGTTAGAAGAAGGTTTGATCCCTGCCACTGTGCATGGCTGGGTCCTTCCAGTGTCATTTCAGAGAGAGGGGCAGGGGGAGAGAGAGCGAGAGATACAGAAAAATAGACAAGACAGACAGAAAAACGAGGGGGGAACACGTGTTGGAGTTAAAGCTGGGGTAGAAAATGGTGTCTGAGAGGCTGGGGTGGGGCACTGAGCCCTGGCAGGGAATGCAGAAGTAGCGACTTCTGCTTCTTCGGGTGGCAGAGCTGATGGCGCAGTTTCTAATGTATCTAGTTTCGTTTCTGTATGTTCAGCTGCAAGTCCATCAAACTCGGTGGCCCAGCCCTTTTCTCCCTCTACAGGGGGAGGTGAATACAGAGGTAGGAGTTCCTCTGGAAGACAAGTAGCTTGTAGGACCTTAGGAAGCTGCAGAGGTTCCTCAGCAGGAGCACCGGTCAGGCAGGTATGTATTGCTAACAGGGCAGGAATGAGGCCAAGTGGGAAGGTTTGTCCTTCATGTACTTCGACCAAACGGATGCGCCAGAAAGCTCGGGCCCAAGTATGGGGTCCCAAAGAGGCACGTCCTGGAGCAAAGGGTTGAAATCTGAGAGGATTTCCCAGTAGGTACAACGATCCTTTTCACTAACTTTAACTCGCCTACTCTGCAATAGGGCATGGAGGGCTTGAGCTTGCAGGGCTCGGGAGTGAGGGAGAAGGTTTCCCATTGCAGAGGGTCATTCACCCGTCCCTTGGATGCTGGTTAGGTCCCTGTTCGAAGCACTAGTATGTGGACAAGGCCCACTGGGGGTGAAGATGATGGAGACGCAGAGACCCGACTCCAGAGACCAGGTTCAGTGACACAGATCTGATTTATTCAGGAAATAAACTAGCTTATATACACAGGTTCAGCCTATAGGGTGTTACAGCGTGTCCTTCACAACCAATGGCTGAAAAGGTCAGGGAGCTGCCTGGTTGGCGCTAAGTCACTTCCTTACAGCGGGCGAGCTCCCTCCTGGGTGTGCCTAGGAGGGTTTCAGGTGCGGGAGTGTTCTCACAGCATGGCATCAGCCACAGCTGCTAGGAGTGCACTCTGCGCTCTACCTCCAACTGAAGACCCAGTGAATAAAAGTCTGCATTTGAACAAGATCCCCAAATGATATGTTTGCACATTTAAATTTGAGAAGCTCTGGTCAAAGAGGAAGAGAGAGTAAAAGATGACAGGCTTTAATCCTTTGTTCCTAGTCAAAGGGTGTCTCAATATTTTCTTCTTATATAGATTCCTTTACAGATCCCTATGAAATGACAGTTGGTAAAACTGTCTTTTTTTGTAAAAAAAAAAAAAAAAAAAAAAAAGAACTGTTCTCTCAAAGAACAATTGATACATATTTTTTCTGTAGAAAATAAAGTCCTGTTTTTCATAGACGGTCTACATATTCATAAAAATCTCATAAAGAAATGTGAAGCGATGAAGCTTGTTCTCTATTGCATTTTTTTTTGTGGCAAATGCCCCTTTACTGTAGGTAGAGATCCTGAGCTCCATAAACAGTCATGTCTATCAGGCACTTCAGCGGGGCCCTCCGCTCAGACTTGTTCTCCCTAGGGACTTTCTTAAATCTTCTTTTCATTCATTATTTCTAATAGTTTTACTCTTCAGGCTCATTCGTGAAGCTAAATTCCAACCAGTTAATCCTGTAGACAAGTTGCAGTGTGATAATACATTATTAGTAAGAATATGTAATGTAAATAAAGCTCACAACAGGCCAGACACTATTCTAAGTGCTTTACAAATATCAGCTCATTGAATTTTCATAATACACTACAAAATATCTAGCATTAATGTAGCCTTCTTTATTGTACATGAGAAGAAACTGAAAAAAAAGATGAACTCACCTAAGGTTGCACAACTCAGAGACAGGCTGGAATTCAAAACCAGCGACTGGTTTCAAAGACATTGTTTGTAAGGACTCTCCTAATGGTTCTTCAACTTCAGCATGTGTCAAGATGTTACCAAACCTTGAATGCCAGGTTCTTGAGTCTCAATGTCATAGAAATAAGCACTAAATTCAATACAAGATCAAGCAGATAGAGTTTATTAAAAAGAGCTTGTGCACAACGGATTTGACCAGAAAAGAGAAGCCGAGCTCCCCAAGGTTTCTTGTGGATGACTCACACATAGACCCTGGGGTAGGCGTAGGGCTTGGAATGAGGATGATATCAGTTGTCTCATGGTCGTTATCTGGCAGTAATTGACCTGGAGTCGTTGCAGGATGGTTTCCATGGCCAGTGGACCATCTAAATGGATGTAAAATAATGCTTGCACAAACATTCTGGTTAACATTTAATTGACAAAACAAATATTTTACAGAACATGATGTTAAGAAAGATGTTATTGCCATATAGTTCCTTTAAAGACATGGTTAGGTTAATTTTAACTACAGACTTTCACTGAAAGCAAGGAGTCATAAGCATCTCAGATGGAGTTCTTTAGGTCAAGATGGAGTACAGATGTTACCCCTATACTGTTTCAAAATCATCTGGAACGCTTGTTGAAAAACAGCTTTCTGCCTTTTCAAGAATTTCTGTGTTAGTAAGTGGCATGTGGCCTGAGAATTTGCATTTCTAAAAATTTCTCAGGTAATTCTGAGCTCCTGGCCCAGCCACTGCATGTGGAGAATGACTTCCTCATGTGACACATACTTCTCTGTGTTTCTAATTTTGAACTTATTTAATTTTGTTTTAAAAATGTTTTTTTGTAAAAAGAAGAAAAAAGCTAGACACACATGAATGATATAAATTGAGAATCTCAGATGATTTGAAAATAGCATTTTCAATTAAGTGAAAAGTCTTTTGGGAACACCTCGTGACAGACACACATGGCCTTGACCACTAACCCTTTTCCAAACGCTCTGTTCAGGTACTTCTGTTCATAAATTTTTCTGTTTTCCCAAAAGAATAATTTTCTAAATATTTGACTTCTGCTAGTGCTAAAATAAAAGGGGATGTAACAATTTCAGAAAGATGGGTTAGAAGCAGCACAGGACTGACATACTTTGTCATTAATTACCTGCCTGTCCCATGACCTCTATTTCTTTATCTGTAGCATGAGTCTTGGACTAAGTTGAATTGTTTCTTTTGTCCATATCCTAAGGATGGATAATTCAAGATAGAAAGCTAACCATCTCCCATCAGAGACCAGAATAGAGACCCTGCAGAGCCACTTCCTGATGTTGTAGTGATGCCCATGGCTGTCTTGTTACTGAAAAGGAGAAAATAAAAAAGAACTCTGCCAGCAGTCTACTAATCATGAATCTATGTAACAGTGACAGTTAATCTTCTCTTCCTATTAATAGATGCGGATGCCTAGGGGCTTAACATTTTCCTGCTAGCTTAATAAGGAGAAAAGGATCGAAAGAAAGGCAGACAGAGTTGCCTAATTGCATAGCCAGCAGCTATTGCAGTGTTGCTCAAAGGGACAGACTAAAGAGAAAAAAATAGTGGCAAGATGGCAATTCTGCATAGCTCCGACCAGCTTGTTTTCTGCAAAAGAAATTAAATGCAAACCATTTTGATCAGTTTTGGTGTATCTTTAGGAGAATATTCAATTAAAAACCCAAATGAATTTTCAGTCACCATCCTGCCTCCTGAATTATATAAAACAAAGTTGATACTCTGTTGATCTCTCCAAATATGCCATGGAATATATATTACAAGAATACAAAAGAAATCTAAAGTGGAGTCTACTCAACTTTGCAAAACCAAGGTGATTTTCAAATCAGGAAGTTGTCAGGTCTTACTGTGATCAGATGTCTCATGAACATTTAACTTAAACCCAGGAATCCGGGGAAAGGGAAAGGGCCATGTATTTTTTGAAGCTGGAAATCATTTCACAAATACTATGTGCATTTTACATTTTTTTTCTAGTTCCATTTCTAAATTAAGTGGATTTCTATCACATCTGAATTACAAAACCCTAACAGTTACTTCAACTCTCCAAATAATTTTTTCCAGGAGAGACAAATAGTACTTTGAAAATAATGTATAAATTGTGAAGCAATAGAAAATTATATAAAATAAGCCAAATCTTCACATTGAATAAACTTATCTTTGAAAAACATCCTCACTAAAGCCTACTCACCATACAGACTATTAGAATGATGTTTATTAAGCTGCTATTCTAATATTACAATGTCTTAATGAACTATGTTGCACAGATTCTAATTTGTACCCAGAAACTACTCAGTAATTTTAAATTAAAGTCATGTTTATACCACTGACCAGTTAGCTCAGTTGGTTAGAGAGTGATGCTAAATTAAAGTCATGTTTCAGTGCTTACAAACGGCCAGATGTTTGCTAAGTATGAAAAGATAATTGCCTTAGCCTCAAGTAAGTTAATGAGAATACAAGAATGCTGTTTGCAAATAACCAAACCTTCTTTGTTTAACTTCTTGTATTTCCCCGAAGAGAGAAAGTGTTTGGATTCTGGGAAGCCTAACGTAACTAATATCTGCTATAACTGTAATAAAGTTTATGGAATTTAGCACAAATATGAGATTTTCCTGAGACTGTTTAAGAGTCCAATAAGGGCTTATACATGTCACACCTTTTGAGCATAAGTTAAAGTTCTGAGCACTTTCAACTTTACAAATATTTCAAGGTTGCTTGCTTAAGTGGTTGTCTTAACCCACATCTAGCAGCACTATATGAGTTCCTGTTGCTCCACTTTCTACTCAACAACTGACATTGTCAGACATTTAGTTTTGCCAGTTTGATTCATATGAAAGTATAAATGATTATGGTTTTATTTTGTATTTTCCATTTAATAGCGAGACTGAGGATCTTTTATGTTTATTTCATATTCAGTGTTTTTTTTTTTCAATTTCACCATCTGTAATGTCTGTTTATGTCTTTTGCCTATTTTCTATTGAGTAGTTCATAGTTTTCCTATGGAATTGTAAAGCAATTCATTATGAATTCTGGCTACGAATTCTTTTTCTACATTATTGATAATAGGATAGGCTATGCACTAAAAAAAAATCTCCAAAATCTCAGTAATTTAATATATCAAGAGTTTCTTCTGCCTTAACTCAAATTCTCTTTAACATCCAGAAAACTATTTATATTTAATTTGCTTTGAACTTGTGGCACATTTATGACAATGTCAGAGAAAAAAGTTGAATTTTGTTCATAGACCAGTCACAATCTATTTTACATAACTAATCACATAGCTCTGCCTAACTACAAAGGATGTACATGCATGTGATGCAGGAGAACATGTAAAATTTAATAAGCATACTGTCTCTGTCACTAACACTTTTTTTCATGTTATTAATAAGTTATTGGCTCTAGCCAGTTGGCTCAGTGGTAGAGCATCAACCCGGCATGTAGATGGCCTGGGTTTGATTCCACATCAGGGTACACAGGAGAAGCACCCATCTGCTTCTCCACTCCTCTCCCTCTCATCTCTCTCTCTCTCTCTCTCTCTCTCTCTCTCTCTATATATATATATATATATATATATATATATATATATATATATATATATTTCTCTCTCTCTCCTCATCCTGCAGCCATGGCTCGATGGCAACAAGTTGGCCCCAGGCGCTGAGGTTGGCTCCATGGCTCCTGCCTCAGGTGCTAAGAAAAGCTCAGTTGCTGAGCAATGGAGCAATGCACTAGATGGGAAGAGCATCGCTTTTTAGTGGGCTTGCTGGGTAGATCCCGTTTAGGGCAAATGTGGAAGTCTGTCTCTGCCTCCCCTCCTCTCACTGATTAAAATTAAATAATTAAATAAGTTTCTAAAATACAAATGATAGTTATTATGAATTGATGTTTCATTTTATGATATTATTTTCCTATGATTATTGAGCTGGTCATGTTTTTGTCTTTATTTGGGGGGTTGAAATGGAGGGAGATAGTGAGGCTGACTCCTGCATGTACCCCAACTGGGATCCACTCAGCAACTCAATCTGCGGCTGATGCTCATGTACTGAGCTTTTTAGCACCTAGGCTGATGCTATCCAACGGAGCTATCTTCAGCACATGGGGCCACGCTAGAACCAATCGAGTCACTGGCTACAGGAGGAGAGGAGAAAGAGAAGGGGTAGAAGAAAGGCGAGGGAAACAGATGGTTGCTTCCCCTGTGTGTCCTGACTGGGAATTGAAGCCAGGACATCCATACACTGGGCCAACACTCTATCCACTGAGCCACTGGCCAGAGCCAGATCGGATTTTTTTCTTAAAAGTGTTTATTGTATTGATTTTAGACAGAGAAAGGGAGAGAAGGAGAAAGACAACAACATTGATCTGCGCCTGTATGTGACCTGACTGTGGATCGAACCAGCAACCTCAGCACTTCAGGCTGATGCTTAACCAACTGAGCTATCCAGCCAGGGTGGATCTGACTTTTTTTGTGGGGAATGCTGATACCACACTTTACTTGAGTCCAAAGTCTTGTCTCCTGTAAACTGTATGACTCTTAAGTCACAAGTTTTCCAGGCTTGGAGATTGGTATACCACTAACAACTGTTTAAAATGAATGTTCACTCCCTGGTCATTGTTGAACCCTGGGCACATCATTTAATTTGGGGGAATGTTTTTTGCATTCATTTTAGTACATATAGATAGTTGTTAGGTAATAAGAAACATTTTTAGGCAACTTTGGCTTCTAGGTTATCAGAACAGATAACAATTGTATGTGTTCTGTTTATAAAATAATTACATTAAGAACTGCACCTAAATATGGACATTCTCAGAGGTAACAGAATGTAGTGTTTGCTACCAAACTGTCCAGATTCTCATTCCTATCATATCATTTAGTTTTAGGATCTTAGATTAGTTGCCCAACTTTTCTCTGCCTTGATATCCTCATCTGTAAAATAAGGATGTTGCATTATGGAATGCTTTGAGAAATAAATGACTCAGAAAACACAGCAGTGTGAATTAAACTTTCAATAAATATTGTAAGCAGCATATTATATGCAAGCGGAGGCATAAAAGTACTTGCACAGGAATCATAAATGAAATTATCATCCATAATACTGCTGGTCTATATCAGGTACTATGTAGCTTCTGTATTATATTGACAGATATATTTAACCTCACAAGTCTGTTATGTGTACATGTGTTTTTTATTCCCATTATATCTATGAAGAAAATTGCTCAAAATTCACACAGCTTTTGTATGGTGGAATAAGAATAGAATTCAGGTTTGTCTTGTTCCGAAGTCCAAACTTGGCATCAGAAGATTTAAACTCAATTTAGACTCCATCAGTGATTGGTTTTATAAAAACAACATCTAATGGTGATATTGTACTTTCTAAGTGCCAAGAACTGTCTAGGAGCACTAAAACTCATTTAGTTATAATAAACTTTTGCGAAAGGCACTATTATTTCCATTGCTTCAATTTATAGATAAGAAAACTAAGGCACAGAAAGTTTCAGTACCTTGCCTAAAGTCATACAATAAATAAGAAGTAGAAAAGGTTTTGAAGCCAGACAGTCTAGTTTCCAAATTTATACTTTACTTACCTATGCTATAGAACTCTAAGTTTCTTGTTCAGTTTGAACTTTAGTTAGATTACTCATCTCTAGAATAAAAATTACATAATGTACTTCAAGGGATTTTTTATGAAGATTAAGTAACATCATACAGATAAAAGGTTTTTTTTCAATGTAAATCACCTTAAGTGAAGTTTTTACATGAAGACATTGTGTACTATGAGCAGCATTTAAGCTCCTAAAGTAAGTAGATTACAATCTTGACAGTTTACTATTTACTTTTAATTGTGTTATATCCAAAAATGTTGTCAACATGGCTTGAGTATTTCATCATCTTTTGTGAAAAAAAAATGATCAGTGATCACATCTTGACTAACATTGATAAATATTTACTTAAATCATTTTATTTCATTATAACAATCGCTAAGCATACATTATCCATTCTTGATTATATGAGTGATTTAAAAAACATTGAATTATTTCACATGATTTAGTATTTGGATATTCAAGAGAGCTGAAATTATCAAAAAAAAAAAGGTACCTGTGAATAGAAAGATTAAAAATTATATTGTTTGTGTTTGAAATTGTGGGGCTTTAAAGATTTTTAGATTGGGAGTGACGTCACGGAAATGGCACCGTGAGCAGCGCGTCCGACAGCTCTCCCCTAAATCACAACAAATTTATCAACTAGAAACAGAAAAATTTATCCTCGGAGCATTCCGGAGTTCCACACAAACTGATAGCAAAAGGACTGTTATCACTTGAATCTGAGAGACGAGGGTGTGGAGGAATCTACCACAGGGACGTTCTTTCAAACTGCAAGGAAGTGCGCCTGTGGTGAGTCAGCCCATATACTTGGGAACCGCGAGCCGCCGCAGCGAGCCGCCACCACGAGCCGCCGCCGCGAGCCGCCGCGAGCAGCCGCTGCCGTTCCCAGCGGCCCGCACACTGCGAGTGGGGGTCGCCGGCCACTGGTGCCCGGAGCGCCCCATTCGCGCGCGTGCCTTGGGCATTCCACGCGCCCAGGGCACCCTGCTGGCCCGCACACCCAGGGGGATCCATTATCCTGCGCCTGGTGCGGTCCAGCCACCAGCGGCGGGGCGAGCGGGAGAGGCTTGGGAGATTCTCTCCGTGGGCGGGGCACCTCACCCAGCCATTCAAGCTAACAATCAAGCGTTGGGGGAGGGGCGCGCGCAGGCAGCCTAAAATACCTTCGGAAGCACAGCTGCGACCCAATCACTGAAATTAGCTTAACCCATGAAATCTGCGCACCCTCGGTTCTAATTGATAAGATCTCTCTCAGTTCAGCGATCCAAGACAAGAGGCGTGATATTTTTTAGTGCCTCTCGCTAAAGGGGCGGGGGCAACTTCTGATTGATAGAGCCTCCATATTCAGGGATAAACGCTAACAAGAAGGACTTGGCAGATAATAAGGTCTATACTACACTAGTCGTAAGCAGAGACTAGTGCCTCTTCTTCCCTGCAAAAACAGGCTACAAAGTGTGGAAAGCCTGGGTTGAGAGGTCCAACTAAATGATAGGCGCTGAACAGTCACCTTGACAACAATTGACTCCCACCCCCGCCTGATTACACTGGAGGCCCTGACTCTCAGAGCCTTTCCCAAAGCCTTGCACTGAGTGAGGATAGAGTGGGGATTTCCCAGCTCTTTGAGCCTCTTACTCCCCAGGCAGAAGCAGTTGCAGCCTTATAGCTGGATCACCAGGCTGCTAATTCAGAAAGGGGGGACTAGGAGAGAGAATCCAGGAAAGCAAACTCTCTCATCGTTGGACCCTGCAAACGCCAACAAGCCTTTACTTCCAGCAAGACTAAAGCCAATTATATGACATTGCCATAGATTCCCATCAACTGCAAATCCCTACCTAAGAGTGACACAGGGGCAGAGCCTGGGGTACAGAGTCACCGACCAGGAAGAGGGAGAGAAAAGAAAAAGGAAGAAGTTAACCTCTCAAAATCAAGAAAAACCCACAGACTTTACAACTTGATCCACTAATTTTTTGTTGTTGTTGTTGTTGTTTGTTTCTTCTATCTTTTTGCCTTTATTTCCTCCACCTCGGTCCTTCTATTCTCTGCCCATCTTATGCTTCCCTCTCTTGAACTACACTACCCATGAGTGTTGCATTTTATTTTTCTTCTTCATCCTCACCTTCCTTTAAGGTTATACTCCAAAACACTTAACTCTCACTCTGTCCTCTTTTGTTTTGTTTTTTTTTTGTCTTGCTTTATTTTGTTTTTTTCTCTTCCTATTTTATCTCTTCCTTCGTTTTTCTCTTTTTCTTATTTTTTTCCTTTCTATTCGTTTTTTCTTTTCTCATTTTACGTTCCTCCCATATAATCCTCAATCACGAACAAATTAGTTAATTTGGGACTCAAGGCTTTTTTTTGGCTTTATTTCTCTTTTTTGCTTTTGTTTTTATTTTTTTTTTCTTGTTTGTTTATTTTTGTGGCATTTTGGGTCCTCCCAACCCAAGGTCTCCATTGTATTTAGTCTTCGCTCCACTTAATAGAACAGATTTTTACTTATTATTTTTATTTTTTCTTCTTTATTATTCTTTTTTGGTCCTTTTTTCTGGTTCCCTCTTATCCCTCTCATTATATCTCTTAGTTGACCATCACTTACAAGCAAATCATCTTATGCTTGTCTGAGATTTTCCTTTTTTTTTTTTTTTTTTTTTTTGCATTTAGTAGGTCCCTACTCCCTTTTTATTGCCCCTTGAACTCTTCACCCCAAATCAGGCCCTCCATTATAGGCACGATATTTCCCTGAGGAGGGGAGAGGAGGGAAAGAGAAGAGAGAAAAAAAGGGGGAAATAATAAATTATTACTGGTTTTTTTTTGTGGGGTGTTTTACTTTTTTTTTTATACTTTTTACTCTTTATTAATTCTAATTAGTGCTATCAATAAGACCACCCTCAGATGCTGATAAGAAAGAGGAAATCGAATATTATGGATACAAAAGAAAGAGAGGTAACACAAATAGATGTGGAAAAATCTATGGAGAAAAGACTTAACATATTGGAAGCCTTGGAGCTAAATGACAGAGGCTATTTCTATTTTTAAAATAGAAATATTAAAAATACTCAGAGATATACAAGAAAACACAGAAAGGCAATATAGGGAGATCAGAAAACAACTCAATGAACACAAAGAATATATTACCAAGGAATTGAAACTATAAAAACAAATCAAACAGAAATGAAAAACTCAATTCACGAGCTGAAAAACGAGGTAACAAGCTTAGCTAACAGAACAGCCCAGATTGAAGATAGGATTAGTGAAATAGAAGACAAACAACTTGAGGCACAACAGAGAGAAGAAGAAAGAGACTCAAAAATAATAAAAAATGAGAAAGCCCTACAGGAATTGTCTGACTCCATCAGAAAGAATAACATAAGAATAATAGGTATATCAGAGGGAGAAGAGAAAGAAAATGGAATGGAGAATATACTCAAACAAATAATAGACGAGAACTTCCCAAGCCTGTGGAAGGAACTAAAGCCTCAAATTCAAGAAGCAAACAGAACACCAAGTTTTCTTAACCCCAACAAACCCACTCCAAGGCACATCATAATAAAGATGACACAAACCAATGACAAAGAAAAAATTCTCAAGGCAGCCAGGGAAAAGAAGAGTACAACATATAAAGGAAGGCCTATTAGATTATCATCAGATTTCTCAGCAGAAACTCTACAAGCTAGAAGAGAGTGGACCCCAATATTTAAAGCCCTGAAAGAGAGGAACTTCAGCCAAGAATACTATACCCATCAAAGCTATCCTTCAAGTATGAAGGAGATATAAAAACATTCACAAATACAGAAAAGATGAGAGAATTTATCAACAGAAAGCCCCCACTCCAGGAAATACTAAAGGGGGTTTTCCAACCAGATTCAAAGAACAAAAGAAAACAACACCACAAGTAACAGCTCCACCAAGAACACAATAAAACCAAACTTAAACTGTGACAACAAAGGAAAAAAAAGGGGGGAGAGGATGGAGATTAACAGTAGCAAAGGATGATGAAGTGCAGAAATACTTATAAGATAGGGTACTACAATGAATATGGTAGGTACCCTTTTCATTACTTAATGGTAACCACCCTTAAAAAAACCACCACAAAACACTTGACTTAAAAAAGGAAGCACAGAGGAAAGAAGTATGGAACACAAACAAACAAAAACAAATGATAGAAAAACAAAAGAGAAGAATCAAACTAGATACAAAACTAACAGAAAGCAATTTATAAAATGGCAGTAGGGAACCCACAAGTGTCAATAATTACACTAAATGTAAATGGATTAAACTTACCAATAAAAAGACACAGAGTAGCAGAATGGATTAAAAAAGAAAATCCAACTATATGCTGCCTACAAGAAAACACATCTAAGCAACAAGGATAAAAACAAATTCAAAGTGAAAGGCTGAAAACATACTCCAAGCAAACAACACCCAAAAAAAAGCAGGCGTAGCAATACTCATATCTAATAATGCTGACTACAAGACAGAAAAAGTACTCAGAGACAAAAATGGTCATTTCTTAATGATTAAGGGGAAGTTTGAATCAAGAAGACATAACAGTCCTTAATATATATGCACCAAACCAAGGAGCACCAAAATATATAAGACAGCTACTTATTGACCTTAAAACAAAACTAACAAAAATACAATCATACTTGGGAGACCTCAATACACCGCTGACGGCTCTAGATCGGTCATCCAAACAGAGAATCAATAAAGATATAGTGGCCTTAAACGAAATACTAGAACACCTGGATATGATAGACATCTACAGGACACTTCATCCCAAAGCGACAGAGTATACATTTTTCTCTAGTGTACATGGAACATTCTCAAGAATTGACCATATGTTGGGCCACAAAGACAATATCAGCAAATTTAGAAAAATTGAAATTGTACCAAGCATATTTTCTGATCATAAAGCCTTGAAACTAGAATTCAACTGCAAAAAAGAGGGGGAAAAACCCACAAAAAATGTGGAAACTAAACAACATACTTCTAAAAAATGAATGGGTCAAAGAAGAATAAGCGCAGAAATCAAAAGATATATACAGACAAATGAAAATGAAAATACGACATATCAGAATCTCTGGGATGCAGCAAAAGCAGTAATAAGAGGAAAGTTCATATCACTTCAGGCCTATATGAACAAACAAGAGAGAGCCGAAGTAAACCACTTAACTTCACACTTTAAGGAACTAGAAAAAAGAAGAGCAAAGACAACCCAAAACCAGCCGAAGAAAGGAGATAATAAAAATCAGAGCAGAAATAAATGAAATAGAGAACAGAAAAACTATAGAAAAAATCAATAAAACAAGGAGCTGGTTCTTTGAAAAGATCAACAAAAATTGACAAAACCCTTGGCAAGACTCAGCAAGGAAAAAAGACACAGGACTCAATAAATAAATCCAAAATGAAAGAGGAGAGATCACCACAGACATCATAGATATACAAAGAATTATTGTAGAATACTATGAAAAATTATATGCCACCAATACAACAATCTAGAAGAAATGGATAAATTCCTAGAACAATACAACCTTCCTAGACTGAGTCATGAAGAAGCAGAAAGCCTAAACAGACCAATCAGCAGGGAGGAAATAGAAAAAACTATTAAAAATCTCCCCAAAAATAAAAGTCCAGGCCCAGACGGTTATACTAGTGAATTCTATCAAACATTCAAAGAAGACTTGGTTCCTATTCTAACTCAAAGTCTTCCAAAAATTGAAGAAGAAGCATACTTCCAAACACATTTATGAGGCAAACATAACCCTCATACCAAACCTGGCAAGGATGGCACAAAAAAAAGAAAACTACAGACCAATATCTCTAATGAATACAGATGCTAAAATACTAAACAAAATACTGGCAAAACCGAATACAACAACATATTAAAAAATAATACATCATGATCAAGTGGATTCATCCCAGAATCTCAAGGATGGTTCAACATACGTAAAAACGGTTAACGTAATACACCATATCAACAAAACAAAGAACAAAAACCACATGATCTTATCAATAGAATGCAGAAAAGGGCTTTTGATAAAATACAACACAGTTTTATGTTAAGACTCTCAACAAAATGGGTATAGAAGAAAAATATCTCAACATGATAAAGGCCAATATGATAAACCATCAGCCAACATCCTATTAAAAACGGCATAAAACTGAGGACTTTCTACCTTAAATCAGGAACAAGACAGGGTTGTCCACTCTCTCCACCTTTATTCAACGTGGTGCTAGAAGTTCTGGCCAGAGCAATCAGACAAGACAAAGAAATAAAGGCATCCATTCGGAAAAGAAGAAGTAAAGCTATCACTTTTTGCTGATGATATCATCCTATACATCGAAAACCCGAAGGACTCCACAAAAAAGATTATTAGAAACAATAAACCAATACAGTAAGGTCGCAGGATACAAAATTAACATACAAAAGTCCATAGCCTTTCTATATGCCAACAATGAAATATTAGAAAACAAACTCAAAAAATTATCCCCTTCACGATTGCAACAAAAAAAATAAAATACTTAGGAATAAACATAAACAAAGAATGTAAAGGACCTATATAATGAAAATTACAAAGCATTGTTAAGGGAAATCGAAAAAGATACAATGAGATGGAAAAATATTCCTTGTTCTTGGATAGGAAGAATAAATATAATCAAAATGGCCATATTACCCAAAGCAATATACAAATTTAATGCAATTCCCATCAAAATCCCTATGAGATTTTTTAAAGAAATGGAACAAAAAATCATCAGATTTATATGGAACTATAAAATACCCCGAATAGCCAAAACAATCCTAAGGAAAAAGAATGAAGCTGGGGGCATTACAATACCTGACTTTAAACTATATTATAGGGCCACGATAATCAAAACAGCATGTTATTGGCAAAAAATAGACACTCAACCAATGGAACAGAATAAGAAAGCCCAGAATAAAACCACATATATATGGTCAAATAATCTTTGTAAAGGGGCCAACAACACACAATGGAGAAAAGAAAGCCTCTTCAACAATGGTGGTGGGAAAACTGGAAAGCCACATGCAAAAGAATGAAACTCGACTACAGCCTGTCCCGTGTACTAAATTAATTCAAAATGGATCAAAGACCTAAATATAAGACCTGACAACAATAAAGTACATAGAAGAAGACATAGGTACTAAAATCATGGACCTGGATTTTAAAGAACATTTTATGAACTTGACTCCAATGGCAAGAGAAGTGAAGGCAAGATAATGATGGGACTACATCAGAATTAAAAGTTTTGCTCAGCAAGAGAAACTGATATCAAAATAACAGACAGCCAACTATATGGAACTGATATTTTCAACGACAGCTCAGATAAGGGCCTAATATCCAAAATTTACAAAGAACTCATAAAACTCAACAACAAACAAACAAACAATCCAATAAAACAAATGGGAAGAGGACATGAACAGACACTTCTCCAGGAAGAGATACAAATGGCCAACAGATATATGAAAAGATGCTCAGCTTCATTAGTTATTAGAGAAATGCAATCAAAACTACAATGAATACCACCTCACTCCTGTTCGATTAGCTATTATCAACAAGAACGGTAATAGCAAATGTGGAGAGGCTGTGGAGAAAAAGGAACCCTCATTCACTGTTGGTGGGACTGTAAAGTAGTACAACCATTATGGAGGAAAGTATGGTGGTTCCTCAAAAAACTGCAAATAGAACTACCTTATGACCCAGCAATCCCTCTACTGGGTATATACCCCAAACCTCAGAAACATTGATACGTGAAGACCATGTAGCCCCATGTTCATTGCAGCACTGTTCACAGTGGCCAAGACATGGAACCAACCAAAAAGCCTTCAATAGAAGACTGGATAAAGAAGATGTGGCACATATACACTATGGAATACTACTCAGCCATAAGAAATGATGACATCAGATCATTTACAGCAAAATGGTGGGATCTTGATAACATTATAAGAAGTGAATAAGTAAATCAGAAAAAAACAAGAACTACATGATTCCATACATTGGTGGAACATAAAATGAGACTAAGAGACATGGACAAGAGTATGGTGGTTACCAGGGGTGGGGGGGCGAGGGAGACATGGGAGGGCTGGGAGGGGGAGGGGAGAGAGTTAGGGGGAGGGGGAGGGGCACAGAGAACTAGATAGAGGGTGACGGAGGACAATCTGACTTTGGGCGAGGGGTTTGCAACATAATTTGATGACAAAATAACCTAGACATGTTTTCTTTGAATATATGTATCCTGATTTATTAATGTCATCCCATTACCATTAATAAAAATTTATTAAAAAAAATAAATAAAAATAAAGATTTTTAGATCTATGTTCAATGAGATTACTGGTCTGTAGTTTTCTTTGTTAATAATGTTTTTAACTGGTTTTGTACTAGGGTAATACTGGCCTCAGGAAGACTTAGAATAGGTTCCCTTTACTTCTATTTTCTGGAAAAGATGTTAAAAAAAGTGGTATCCATTTATTTCTTAAATATATTGGTAGAATTCACCAGTGAAACAAACCAACTGCTGCTTTTAGGGGGAAATTATTAATTTTAACTCTATTTCTTTAATAGATATAAAAACTTAATAAAAGAGGTGACTGGGGTATGGGCTCTGAATTGACTTGTTTGTATTTGAAAAGCATAATCGCTGGCAAGTTGTTTACTATCTCCAAATATTGGCTAGCCTTGGGAAGGGCAGTCCCTCCTCAGTAGAAAAATCCCAGATGTCAAAACATCAGAATACAGAAAATAAAAGACAGAGTTGATGCTGGCTCCAGAAATTTCTGCATCAGGTGAACAAATTTTAGTTGTAACACTATGGTTTCACCTGTCTCTATATATTTCAGGGTAGCAGTTTTCTCTGTAACCACAGGCTCTATGATGGCCCAAGAAAAGTTACTGATTTTTAATGTGTTTGGCTTTTCTTATTATAATACAGTAAGTGATGACTTCCAACCTCCTTACATATTAGAACTGAAACCAGAAGTCTCAAACCATTTTTAATTGTTCTGTTCACTTTATTTTTATGTCAAGTTCAAGATACTCACAGTAGCTTCCAGATTCAATGGAATTACTCTGAGCATCTTCTTTTTATGGCAATTTTTGCTGGGTCTAGGAGTGGGATGATAGTTTATTCATATAGTACCATGTGCTTTTATTTTGCTTTAAAATGTTACATTGAAAGATATAAAAATATTATATGTTTTTTATGGAAAACTGCCAGGAAGTTATTTTCTTTAACAAATTAGTTATTTAAACATTATTTATAGCAACTAAAAAATAAATGACACAAACTACAGTAATCTTTCTATTGTCATGTGCTGACAAAAGCACTGGAGTAGAAATCCTCTGACTCAGGTTTGAGCATTGATTGTTAATTACCAGCTAGATATCTTTGCTCACTCATGAATTTCTCAGTATGTGGATTTGGATAAGAACACTTACCTTCCTAACTTACAGTTAGGAGCACAGAAGGGCACGTGGAAGGCTTAAATTCATATTGCAAAGCAGTACAGAAAAGTAAGGAGGTAATATCCTTATTAATAACTTCCATGCACTCTCTCCCCGTGTATTCCACCCTTCTGAACAAGACACTGAAGGAAGGGGAACACAGAAGTTTCTCTATTCTTGAATTCCTTTCTCTCAGCTCAGGGAGAAAGCCTAAAAGACTGAAATGAGAAGAGTAAATGAAACATGAGCAAATGAAGGATAGCAAATAAGAGTCTTCAAAATAAACTACCAAGGGCATGGTTTCTCAGAAAAGTTAACTAGTTATGAAGTTTAAATTGCTTCTGCGACAGACTATACTCATGCTAATGACTGATGAAGTTAAGTAGGGAGCTCAGATCCTGACACATATTACCATGTCTGTTGGCAAGACCAATAGAGGACTGATGTTCTTGGTTGAACAGTATGTCTTTATCTTAGCAGTAAATTCAACCCAAATAACAAACTACAAACAGAAAATGATTATAGACTGTGTCTGGCGTAATAACACTGGGAAGAGAACTTCATTGCCCAATAAACATTTGTCCCAGGTGGATCATAAAGCATACAGGTGAGAGCAAAATTCTCCTAAATTGTCTGTTTCCCACAACTGTGTTTCTATTTTTTAACATTAAAAGTGGTGAAGTTTTTATATGACTGTTGGTGTCTCAGTTCCATGGAAAACACAAACTTGTCTTGCTGACGTCCAAATGAATTCACTTCCCCAGACTAGTTAATGTTAGGAAAGTGCCCAAGTGAAGAATATAATAGGATTTGAAATAGGGTTTTTCTGGCTTGCAGATCTTAGCTCTTTCTACTCTGTTATGGAATTGAAGAATAAGATATTATTAATATGTAATACAGTGGTACCTTGAGATAAGAACAGACCAACATACAAATTTTTTTTTTAAGATACAAACTGCAACTAGGTCCATATTTTTGTTCAAGATCAGAGTGAAATTCCAAGGTATGAGTCATGATTCGAGAAACTTCCGTTAGTTGGTACGTTGGTGCACAGGTCCAGTATCGGCAGTTTGATATACGAGTTGACTGACAAGCTTGGTTACAGAACGAATAAAATTCATATCTCAAGGTACCACTGTATTTACATATTACATATGTTATATGTAATAAATATTGTATCATACACACATTATATATTATTTATGTATTCCTTTCCATAGTCTCTTTATCCTAAAATATTAACTTGCTTATTTCTTCCTTAGAGCCTGTTTTAAATTTGAAGTTAAATGGCAATTTACCTCTCAAGCACATTTCTTTCTTTGTGACAAAAACACAGTTGGCTTTTATGCTGTGAGAAAAGATGGAAAGTTCATCAATTCCCAATTTGGTTTATGTGTTCAGACCGTATATGGATTATTGTATTATATGAAGTAGAAGGTGAATGGTTGAAACAAAATTACAAATAAAGAGTAAATTAATATGAGAGTCATACATTACAAATATTATGCTTTAAATTTTTTGAGAAATCTATGGTTTATATAACATTTAATTATCAATATTAAATTCATGATTTTTTATTATTTCCTCATGATAAAAGTGTAACTAGTTCTAGATATCAATAAATTTTAAAGCATAAGAGAATGTAGATTAGGTAAATTGAATTCACTATAGAAATAATCTACATACAAAATTTTGTAAAGTAAAAAGGAAGTGTTAGAAACTATACTGTTATAGCTGGGTCTGTGTTTCATTAACTGATAAAATAAACTGTGATTTCTTCATTGTTTTATTGATTGATTTTTTAGAGAGAAAGGAAGAGAGAGAGAAAGACAAAAACATTGATAATTTCCTGTGTGTGCTGTGACTGAAGATCAAACCCACAACCTTTACATATTAGAATGAATCTCTAATCAACCGAGGTATATAGCCAGGGCCTACTGTGATTTCTTTATAGACTTAACTTAAAAATTTTGAAAAAAAAAAGTTTTTTCATTCTTTAAATTTGAAAGCAACTAGAGTGTAATCATATCAGTTTTATTTAATTCCCATAGGTGTTTGAGAAAAAAATGTAAATGTGCTGTGCATGAAACACTGCCATATTTTGATTATGTAAATTAAATTTTTGATGTAGAGTTATTAAGCAATTTTCTCAGATGCTAATATTTAACAGAGTAAAGGCAATTTTCTCTTTCTTGTTTTGACTAATCAATGCTACATTTATAGGATTTTTTAAAAGAGTCTTGCTTAAATTTTAATGAAGCCAGTTAGTCCCCAGAAGAGAGTAATAAGACATCAGTTGCTGAAAAGTAAATAGAATCATTATTTCTCATACATGTGCACTAAATAATGAAAAAAAACACCTTTTGAGAATGGGGTGGGAAGACAGGTTAAAGTATGAAAAGCATTTTTAAGGTAGTGATTCAGATAAAAAGTCATAATCACCCCTGGTTGGTTGGCATAGCGGTAGAGTATCGCCCAGCATGTCCATGTCCCAGGTTTGATTCTGGTCAGGGAAAACAGGAGAAGCACCCATCTGCTTTTCTACCCTTTCCCTTCTCACTTCTCTCTCAACCTCTCTCTCTCTCTGTCCGCTCTCCTGCAGCCATTGCTCCATTGGAGCAAAGTTGGCCCTGGAAGCTGAGGATGGCTCCATGGCCTCCACCTTAGGTGCTAAGAAGAGCTCGGTTGCTGAGCAACAAAGCAATGCCCCAGATGGGCAAGGCATCACCCCCTCATGGGTTTGCCAGGTGGATCTCAGTTGGGGTGCATATGGGAGTCTATCTCTCCCTCCCCTCCTGTCACTGAATAAAAAAAAAGACAAAATCACAGACATAAATTTTCCCTGCTCTGTGTTAATGCAAATAATAGCAATAATAAATGAATTTATTTATCTTTGTTTTTTAGAAAATAACTCTAGTAAATTCCAAGATTTCAGAAATAATTAACTCAAAGCATAAAATTGTTTGAAAGGAAATTAAGGAAGAGGTTATAGAATCTAAAGTTGATCCTGTAATTTTTTATTAAAAGAAGCTTCTAAAATAAGCATTATGTCTAAAAAAATTTTTGGAAGACATTATCATTAAATTATGGTTCTATATTTTAATTTATTTGGCCAGTACAAATAAAAATAACTCTATGAAGTTTTTTAATAGAGTCATAATTTTAGTCCATTACAATCTAGCAATCTAACATTTAATTGATTAGCAAAACACATTTGGTATATATAACTACATTTTCACTATGTTAAGTTAAACACGGAATATTTAGTACATTTTCATAGAATATGAAGATACTCTTATAAGTTATATTTACATTTTTACAAAGTAATTATATCCTTCTCTCACTTTCCTTTTCTATAAATCATGAAACTTCTCAAGATTTGTGTAGCCATATTGCTTTTGTTAGTGTATTCACAAATTACATTATTTTATGTGATTTAAATGTATAGATAATTTTTAAAATAGTATGTCCTGAGTCTAACAAAATTATAGATGAATTTTTCCTTTGACTTCTACATAAGCATAAAACAATGCATATAATCATTCACTTTAACATTGTTATAACAAAAAAAAGAGATTGAATTAAATATCTATCTATAAGGTACTAATTGAAAGTAATATCACTTATACCAATGTAATCATGTGCAACTAAAAAGAATAACAGAATATTTTTACACTTATAGGAAGTAAATTCTAAAGAATCATTTAAGTTAAAAAAGCAAGAAACTAAACTTTATATAGTAGTTGCATTTTCTATAAGAGAGGTTATATAAATCTAGTACACAAGACATGCATATTTGCTTATTTTTCCGTAAAGAAATGCTGGGAATATAAGCTACAAGCTATAGTAGAGAATTAAAGGAGGCAGCCAAAAACTGTGGTAGAGATAAGAATAGAGAAGAGAATTTTCTGAATAAATGATTTTATAATTTTTAGTTTAAACTGTCTATATATGTTTTATCTATTCAGAAATAAAAAGTATATAAAAAGCAAACAATATAATGTAAAATAAATAGCTATGATTCTGGCTATCTATAAATTTGGTAACATTAACCACAGAGAAGGTAATATTATTAGACAAGAGACTTTAAAACACTGTCTTTATATTATTGGTGATATATAGGTTAAGGAAAAAAGAAAAAACAATAAAGAAATCTTAAATTTAAGACAATAGATTTGCTCAGTGGTAGAGCATCAGCCTGGCGTGCAGGAGTCCCAGGTTTGATTCCCGGCCAGGGCACACAGGAGAGGTGCCCATCTGCTTCTCCACCCCTCCCCCTCTCCTTCCTCTCTGTCTCTCTCTTCCCCTCCTGCAGCCAAGGCTCCACTGGAGCAGAGTTGGCCCGGGCCCTGAGGATGGCTCTGTGGCCTCTGCCTCAGGCACTAGAATGGCTCTGGTTGCAACAGAGCAATGCCCCAGATGGGCAGAGCATCGCCCCCTGGTGGGCATGCCGGGTGGATCCTGGTCGGGTGCATACGGGAGTCTGTCTGACTGCCTCCCTGTTTCCAACTTCAGAAAAATACAAAAAACAACAACAACAACAACAAAAGACAATAGATTTAATAATAATGGTACTGTCACTATTTAAATTTTGACACCATTCTAAACATAATAGAAGAAAAAGCAAATAAGTAATTATATTAACATATTCGTATCATTAAGGACTAACATTTTCAATTCAAGAGAACAGAGATACAAATATTAAATACAGAAAAGTAAAAATTATTAATATAAACATATGATGTCTTTTTAAAACATATCCTAGTCCTAATCATTCAGAGTTAAAAGAAACAAAGTCACCACAATAGCAATTATTTTAATAGCAACTTTAGTCCTTAAATCTTGGTTTCAAAAAATATTACCAACTAAAAAATATCAGAACTTTGTGGTGAAATTGTAATTCAAACTTAGAGACAGGAAAACTACAGTTTAATTATAAAATAACTTCTTATGTTAGAAAGCAAGAGAAAATGCAAAGACTACTGATGTTATATTAGATGGATCCTGGAATCAGTTTGAAAGAGTTATCATGGACCAAATTTAGTTCAATATAAACATCAAAACAGATAATATCTGCAATGGATGTTACATACTGAATAAATTTTAAAAATCTATATTTCTATTAGTCTATACAAGTCCTTTATAGATTTTGAATGTGAATCATGTGTCATATTTTCTACTTTGTAAATCTTGCCTTTTAGTATTTAATAGTGACTTTCATATGTACATAACTATTTAATTTTAATAAAGTTAAATTTATTATATTTAAAAACCCATAATAATATCTATTAAAAAGGAACAAATTCATATATCAGTAATGAAGTTGACTATTGGATAGGAACTCCTTACTCCAAAATTGAAAATTAAAGATAAAAACTTAACCACTTACTCTGCAGTTTAATAAGATACTTCACCCCATGGGATGATCAAACTCTCATCATTAGGTTATACTGCCAGCTAATAAGCAAATAAAAAAGCAATGAAGTTAGAAAATCATAATTTTGCAGTGTCAATGAAATAATTGATTCATAAAAGTATCATGAATAGATGATATAACCATAAGGTGAACCATATTTGCACAATATTACCCTATATATTACTTTCTAAATGCAAAGTAAAAGCCTTTCCAAAGAAAGTGTCTACTATCACAGGAAAGTAATGAAACTTCACACCACTGAGAGTGGTAACTCTTAACATCATATGCCTTTGATATGATGCAATATGAAATACACAGATTCATTGATAAAATATTTTTGCTAAAACTGTATTAAAAATACTAATAAAGCCTTTAGTACTAATTCAAAATGTTCACAAGTAATTTTATTATTACATTAACATCAGTAATCTATGAAATGTTTCTATTTCTCCACATTTGCTCTAATAATCAAGGTTCTTTTTTTTTTCCTACAAGACTATCTGAATATGGAATAATATTCAACAATATTTTAATTTTTATTTATGTGATTACTAGCTTTGTTTTAGTGGAATCACTGATTTTTATGAACTTTTTAATTATGTTATGGATCATTATTTCTAAATGGTACATTAAAATGAGATAAAGATATCCTCTTTTGATAGGTTTGTGAGCATTCAGGACTTCTCAGTTTTCACCATATTTATTTTTACTAGTAGCAATCTATCTCCATCATTGGAAATCTAATCACAGAAAATAAGATCAATTAAATATATATATAAGATCAATATATATATAATCAAATATATATACTTATATATATAAGATATATGTGTGTGTATATATACATATGATCAAATGTTAATATATAATGAGAGAAGAAAAACCAGAAGGATGCAGAAGAGGGGGCCTGCAATGTCTGTGATCTCATGCTCAAGCCAGTGACCTCAGCATTTTGGACTGAGGGAGGAAGGGCTGACTGAGAAAGTTTGAAAAGTAACAAACCACAGCTGTGGTACTTGTTATCAGTTCCCTGAAATAAACTTGCAGCACCAGCAAGAAGAATAGATTATGTGAATAGTCAAGGACAGACAGTCAAAACCTCCTCTCTTACTCCCTCCCCTCCTGGAGACACAAAAGTCATGTAGGGTTGCAGACAAAGAAGTCAAAGAAATCAGGCACTTGTCATGTAAGAACTAAAGCTGCAATGATATATTAGACTCAGAAAAACTAATTTTGGAGAGCTCGTGTTTTTGGTGCTACTAACTTCATGAGCTCCACTGGCTACTAATAAATCCTTCTTCCTCGATCAAGTTGTCTGATTGTCTATTTTTCTCTATTTGCGACTAATTCCTGCTACAATAAGATCAATTCAATATAGTATTGGATAATTCTTCCATGGTTTGTGTAGAAGGTTACTAGTTGTATCACCTAGATCCCCTTCATGATTAAAATTCTTATTACCCCAGTTGCTGGGAATGTTGCCAGCAGGTATCTTTCACCTATCACTACCCTTTGGGGATTGCTTTAGCTAGTGAGACCTGCCTCACTCAAGGCCATTCTTCCTTCTGAAGGTAGACCTAACTAATGTATAATTAACATGATGAGGTAAAGCCCTCTTTTTTTTTTTTTACAGAGATAGAGAGTGAGTCAGAGAGAGGGATAGACAGGGACAGACAGACAGGAATGGAGAGAGATGAGAAGCATCAATCATTAGTTTTTCATTGCACGCTGCAACACCTTAGTTGTTCATTGATTGCTTTCTCATATGTGCCTTGACCGCGGGCCTTCAGTAGACCAAGTAACCCCTTGCTTGAGCCAACGACCTTGGGTCCAAGCTGGTGAGCTTTGCTCAAACCAGATGAGTCTGCACTCAAGCTGGCGACCTCGGGGTCTCGAACCTGGGTCCTTCCGCATCCATCCACTGCGCCACCTCCTGGTCAGGTGGTAAAGCCCTCTTGATCCTACTTGAGGCAGTGAAAGTTTACCCCATCTTGTGACTCCCAGTCAAGTCACTTAATACTTTCCTTAAGAGTGCATCTTCTGGCTCTGGCTGGATGGCTCAATGGTAGAGCGTCGGCCTGGCATGTGAAAGTCCCAGGTTTGACTCCAGGTCAGGACACACAGGAGAAACTCCTATCTATTTCTGCACTCCTTCCCCTCTCGCTTCTATCTCCCTCTTTCTTCTCCTCCCTTCCTGCAGCCATGACGCAATTAGAGCAAGTTGGCCCCAGGCGCTGAGGATGGCTCCATGGCTTCTGCCTCAGGTACTAAAAAAATGGCTCTGAACACAACAGGGCAGCAGCCCCAATGGGAAGAACATTGCCCTGAGGGAGGCTTATTAGGTGGATCCTGGTCAGGGCACATGCTAGAGTCTGTCTTTGCCTCCCCTCCTCTCACAAAAAAAAAAAAAAAAAAAAAAAAAAAGGGATGCATCTCCTTTTAATTTAATTTTTTTTAAAGACTGCATCTGCTACTGCCTTATCTTGCTCCCTTTCTTTACCTTCTACAAGTGTTTTCCACGAAATTACTTCATAAAAAAATCTCCTACTGATTAAAAAGCAAACAAACAAAAATCAACTATGGAATATGATAGATGATTTAGAATGTATATTTCAACAATTTATGATTAGAACTAACTTTTACATTGTTCTTGTTCTACACATGTACTATATAGATTATTTGATATCTTTACTCTCTTCCTTTTATATTTTTCATCTTCAGAGGCAAGAAAGCGACAATTATTTAGCCAGAACTGTGATGGCTAGAGTTATGTATTTGTTTAGGCTTTATCAATGGTTGGAAAGCTAAGGGAGAAGTCTTTCTCCCATTGAGAAAGAAGCCATTTTCCAGAAGCTCATTCTGCTCTTGAACGAGGCCAGAGACAATTCAGGCCAAAAGGAAATAAAGAGTTCTAAAGATTTTATTTGCTCTTCACTAGAGAAGACATACCCTATTAGCACATGCTTCTTACTTGCCTGTACCTCAAGTAATCCAGAATAACAACTCTGAATGACTTAAGATAGCACCCTCAATTTTTAGCTGCTTGGGGGTATGTACAATTAGAGTTCTTGTATTTCAAACTTAAAAGTTTTATTTTACAGTGTTACTTGCATGTATTTTTTTTTTTGTATTTTTACAAAGTTAGAAGCAGAAAGGCAGTCAGACAGACTCCCTTCTGCACCCAACCAGGATCCAACAGGCATGTGCACCAGGGGCCGATGCTGGGCCCATCTGGGGCATTGCTCCGTTGTGGCCAGAGCCATTCAAGTGCCTGAGACAGAGGCCATGGAGCCATCCTCAGTGCCTCTGCCAACTTTGCTCCATTGGAGCCTTGGCTGTGGGATGGGAAGAGAGAGATAGAGAGAAAGGAGAAGAGGAAGGGTGGAGAAGCAGATGGGCACTTCTCCTGTGTGTCCTGACCGGGAATCAAACCTGGGACTTTCACATACTGGGCCGACGTTCTACCACTGAGCCAACCAGCCAGGGCCGCATGGATTTTTTATCAATTTAAAAACTGAGTATAAAACATTAATGAAAGTGTTTGTTTTATTTTTCAAATTTGCCCACAGAATATAGAAAGCTGATTTTCCACCTTCATTACCTGAATAAATACAGGGAGTAACCAAATTGGTTTGGTTCATAGGAAGCAAATCAAAACATCTTTACACTAATTTTGTGCCAGGCTCTCATCACCAAACTACAAAAATTTTCAGCAGACTTGTTATATGAAAGTTTAAGAACTAAAATTAACTTGTTTCTATTTTCTGTATCAGACATTCTATTTAGAGGAACAGCATGCACTATATATATATATATATATATATATATATATAGCATGCACTATATATATATAGCATGCACTATATATATAATGTCAAGTTTAAAGTATATATTTCTTAAAGAGTTATGTGATACATTCAACCATTTTAAAAATAGCTCACATAACATCATTTCATGTGCCAGAAATTATTTGCTTAGGAGGGAATTTCTAACACTTTAGGTTGAAGTGTATGCTTCTTTGGATAATGTGTATGGTTTTTACATTTCTGTACTTAAGTTATAAATATTATGGCTGTGAAATAGACCTGTATATATGAAACACATATTTTAGAAAATAGTATATAATTTCAAATAATAAGTTTTTCACTCGTAAAAACCTATGAATTTCATCACCTTCATGACATCCACTTCACGTAAAACTTCATGTTGTAATTCATCTATTTAACCACTCATATAAAAATCTTTCCCACCTCACTTCACACTCTCACACTCCTTTCTCAGTAATCACGGCATCTTTTTGCTTTCTGGTATAATCTACAAATGATAAAGACAAAGCTGGGAAAAATTAATTTGGGAAGAAGTTAAAACTCAGAATTAATAGGGTGATGTCTGAAGTTTTCCAACTTGTATGTTTTGATACACGTTAATATAAATTACAAAATACGATCACAGAGATGAATAGTATATAGTTTGAGTAATAGATTTTTGGCAAATAGTTTTCCAAGAACATTTTCCTTTCAAGAGCTAATTTAAGATAGTGTTTTTAAAAACCTAATTTGCAAAAATTAAATTTAAAAATTGCATGCCAAAGGCAAACGTAGTTTCCTAATATAGCCTACAGTATAGATGAGAAGAATGTGGTAGATTACTAGAGCTGACCTAAACTTTTTATTATCTGATTTAAATTATTTTAAATCAGATAATAAAAAAACAGAAAAGCCCATATACAGGAAGACTTGCCTTCAAATTATTATTTCTCCTCAAACTAACAAACCCCTGTAGTGAATACTGGCTGAGAGTAATTCTAAAATGATGCTACTAATGAGAATAAATAATAGCTGCTAATACCCATTTAACACTAATGTGACCACGCTCTAACTACAACACTATAATTTATACATAGTTTATTCAAATTTGATAGCTATCTTCTATAATGCTCTTAAGCATTCAAAATTCTCTTTATCTCATATTTTATCTTCCCAGGCTAAAAAACAAACAAAAAAACCCAGAAACTAAACAAAGAGTTGTTAATAGTAAGATGACCAAATTTTTTCCAATGAAAAAGAAGACAAAAATAAATTGAAGAAAACAATATCGTATATAAAAGAAACATTTTATTCATTGCAACAATAATATACTATAATGTGATAAATGCATAATAAAAACATTTGTAATATCTTATATTGTAATAATGCTTACATACCTATTAATTTTTAATAATAATTGTAAAAAAAGTACTCATTTAGATAAAAATATGTCACATCACACACAATGGTTTGACTCTCTGCATCAATCGAATACGGACATTTACAGATTAGTCTTTCAATATCAAAAAGGAGGATATGTAGGAGGACACTTTTTGAGGGAGGCCAGAACTTACAAAAGAAGGACTGTCTTCCCTAAAGGAAGATGATTAGTCACCTTATTAATAGTGCAACTGATTACAAATGTGTTAAAACGGTTAGGGAGTGAGAAGGTAATGTTACCCAAAGCTTATTGCTAAGGCTTTTGTTGTGCCAGCAGAAAGAGTTGTAGAAATGCCACCAATTAGATAAGTAGAAAACTAAGAAGCCACATTCTAATACTGCAGGAGTCTGACGTCTTCTCTCTGATGAAGCCGCTTGCCTTCCCCCAGTACTGCTAGAGTCAACAGTCATCTCCAGCAGCCTGCTCTGCAGAAGACAAAGAAGTAATACTATGGCTTTCTTTTTCTTTTATTTCTATAGTCAGTCATAGACAAGTACTTTACTTTAGCAGAATCTAACCAGTAAACAACTGATAAAGGAGTCCAAGAAATATAATTTTAAGTTTCCAGCAGATAACACAGGACAGAGCGAGTGAGAGATTGAACTCACATAAATATTTGGCACATTTATCTTTGCAATATTTTAGAGAGATATTGAGCACTTACAATGTAGGGTTTATTTTAAAGGGACTATTAGTATATATAAGCATATTATATATTATAGAAAAGTTGTACTGTGCTGGTGTGTATTCATAGCGGTGTTCTGGTAAGAATAGCTGTCGGGTTACATTGTTATTGATGAATCCTCTGTCCTTGTCACCAACTTTTATTTCATGCTAGAGTGATTTTACTCTATGAGCCCATGAATCATATGAACCCATGAACAAATGTGTGACCAATAATAAACATTCAATTGACCTTTTAATATTCTACCACTATTACTTCTAAAACTGCTACAGGCAGAAATGAACCTATGATACAAACTACTGGTGGGTAATTTCATTGAGGTCTTCTGTTATAACAAGGTTTTAATTGCAAATAGCTTTTATGATCTCAGCCTATGCTTCATTTGGTATAGATAGTTTATAAAACACATAAATACTTGCTTATGGTGTGCTATATTCCAGATTCATGAATTTGTAGATAAAATTATTTAATATGTAAACTGAATAGACATTGTAATTGTGTGTGTGTGCATGTTTAGAAAGAGGGAGAAATGTATTGGAATAATTTTACATGTATATATATATATATACACACACACACACACTATACATACACTATATATATAAACATATATATCTGAATACTTAAGGATACTAAAGTCAAGGCTATAATATGAAAACAATAATACCTCTTAAGAGAATTCTGGTCAAAGAAAAATCTACTCTGTGTATTTTTCTTTGTTATATTGAAATAAACAACTATACTGAGTATACTTGTATATTTTCAAAATTATTAATTGACTTTAGAGTAAACATTTCTAATGTTTCAAATCTAAGCATAATATTTCTCATTTATTTCCAGCCTACCAAGTTTGGACATGTTTTTCTTTATCTATCTTAACTGTTTTACATGAGAAATATAATAAATTGTATTAAATGTGTTTTTATCTTTTGTTGATTTTTCTCTGTTTTAATGTATTAAAATAGTCAAGTTCATTAGTGCCTAATGCTAAATCATCTTTTTATTTTTAAGATAATTTCATGAGCAGGTTGTATTAGTGTTCTTACATTCTGTTGGATTTTATAGACAAATGTATATTTGGGATATTTGCAATTATTTTGCACTAAGTTGGATATGGTTATTATTATATACAGGTATTCCTTTTGTATTGTAGAATCAAGGATATTACTCTGACAAAGGGTATTGGGAAACTATCTACATTTTCTTATGTTCTAGAAAACTTTATATACATAGAAACTATATTACTTAAAGTTGGGTAATCTTGTGACTATAAGAGTAAAATTGGGATGAAGGTTAGGATTAACCACCATTTACAATTTTTTTAAATTAATAGAGGATTCAAGTTTTGTACTGTTTTATGAATCAATTTTCATTTTCTGACTCATATTTTTATTTTCAGACTTTTATTGAATCCATTCATAAAATTTCAAATTTATTGGTAAATGTTTTAATGTAATTTTTAAGAAAATGTTTAAATATTTTCTACATATATGGTTCTAATTCTTCCCTCATGCCTAATATATTTTTTAAAATATTTGTTTCCTTATGTTAGTAACCAAACTGTGCTCCCACTCTAAATTCATATGTTGAATCCCTATGTAATCTAGTAATTTAGAATGTGGCTATATCTGAAGATAGAACCTTTGAAGAGGTAATTAAGTGAAAATGAGGTCCTTTAGGTTGAGTATTAATCCAACCTGTCTGTGTCCTTATAAGAAGAGACTAGGACATACAGGGAGAAACACCAGGAATGTGGGCACAGAGAGGAATGGTCATGTGAGGACACAGTGGAGAGGAAGCCATCTGCAATGCAAAGAGAAAGACTTCCAGAGGAACCAAACCCAACTTGACCATGGATTTCTAGAACTGTGAAAAAATAATTTCTGTTGTTTAATTCACTTAATCTGTGCTCATCAGTTTTGACAGCCTGAGCAAACTAATACATCTTGTATTGACTATACTTAACCAAAGGTTTTTTTTTTTATTGTGCCTGTTTCTAAAACTAACTTTTAGTTTTATTAATGAAACCTATAGTTTTTAATTTATTTTATCTCTAAGTTATTTCTGTTTCTATGTTTTAAGTTTACTATATTTTAAAATGGAACCTATTTCAGCTATTTTTTTTCAAACTTTCATAGTTAAAATATATCTATACAAAAGACTCATTTAATTAATTTATCCATTTAGTCTTTCCTTTCCATTTCTAAACTCTATAATTTCAGTCATAATTTTCTTCTTCTTCAAGAGTTACTTCTAAGAGATTTGGTTAGATAAAAATGGTTTGTGTTTGTTTCCTTTCTTGCTGTCTTTTTGTGACTAATTTCTAGAGTATTACATGGCTTTCAAACAGCATATCTTACGTCATTTCTAAGTAAATATATTTACCTTGTAGTTAAAAGCATGACTTGTTTGTAAATGAACGCTGGTGTGTTACTCATTCACTCTTTCATTCACCAAAATTTTATTGAGCAGTATTTGTGTGTGCACGCCCGGCTCTGTGAAAGGTGGAGAATAGCACCAAGAATGAGCAACAGAGGCACAGAGATGGAGGTTACATTTGAATTGAAGGAGTGAGACAAATAGAAGTTAGCAGTTCAATAAAATAATTTCAAGTTATAATAAGTGCTTGATGAAAACAAATGAGATCTGAGACAGAGACTAACGAAAAGGGGGCATGCTCTAGGTAGGGTGATCATGGAAGTCGTCCCTGAAATGATGCTATCCAAAACATCAAACCAGAGACAAGTGCATCGTGAGAAGAGTTGATTGTATTCAGGTAAAGATGGGGCCTTACAGAATGTCCAAGGTGACTTAGCTTCTGGTGGCCTAAGTTACCTGTGGCTCTGTTCTGCCTCTTTGGCTCCAGTGCCAACTCTCCCAATTTCCTTGGTAATAGAATCTTCCTTAATTGGAGAATTATTTGCACAGATTTAACTTGAAAACTTCTTCCACAATGACTTTCTCTTTTAGACAGCCTGCCTCAACTTTGATGATGAAATTATTATGCTTCTGCCAGGGAAATTCAGATTTTTGGGAGATTTCTGCTTTGAGATCACAGAATCCTCAATTTTCTAGGGTTTCTCTCTCCAGTTGACAGTATTTGCTTTATAAGCTCATGACTTCCTATCTATGCTGGCTTGTTGATGGCACCTTTTCAGTTTGCCACTGCCATTATGAATTTTTTTTATAATTGTATTTTTAATTCTGTCATTTCAGTGAGATTTGGGAAATTATTGAAAGTAAAGCCACAGGATCAGTCAACTTTGTTTATGCTGGAGTCCCAGATGTATTTCAAAAGTATCCCTTTAAAAATGGTTATGGATTTTACAATCAATTGTGAGTATGTCAGTTTATGAAAATTATATGAAAGCATATCACCTGCTTTCAGAACTTGCTTTCTATTTCTTCCCATTTACCCCCATTTTTTAAAGATGCTTTAAGACTTTAATATCCTTTACATATTCAACAATGGATAAGCAATAAGGAAAAAGACTCTTCAGCAAGAATCTTCTAGCACTCACAGCATCACTCTGGATAACTACTATCACACAAACAGTAATGTGAACAAATGAGGAAAGAGTTTAACTGAGATGTTTTTAGTTCAACAGCATAACTGAAAAATAACAAACAAGCCAACCAGCAACCTTCTCTTCTAGCTGCTGAAAGTAAAATGAATTGGAGAACTTCTAATTCTTGTGAAACAGCTTCAAAAGGGAGGAGGACAGGAAGAGATAAAACTGTTGCTAATGTAATGCAATAACACATAACAAGGTCAAGGATTCTAACAAATTCCCAAAGTCTCTACATGTATCACTAGGAACCATATTATTAGAAATATAAATATTGGAGATATATTATTTGGCATTAAAAACAGACCTTGCTATGAAAGCATATGATATGTCACTTTTATCTCTTTATGAGAATAACAGTATAAAGAAAGGTCTCCAATTGGCCCTTTAGTCTAGAATTCTTAAATATCATATTGTCAATGTTAACCTGAATGTACAGCAATGGAAACCTAGGAGCCCCTCGGCTGTCATTTTGGAAAGGATCAAGATTCAGCACCTAGAGGACCCTAGCCACCCTCCAGGCTGCATGTCTATGTGTCTCCCAAAACATTACCTGCACTTTGCATCATTAAGCCCCCAGGCAGGTTTGAATACTGAGAGCTAACTAGAAAAAGCAGCAAAGACAACATAAGCTGAAATTGTAAAAGAAAAAAAAAAAAAGCTAAAGGAAGATCTTTTAAAATTCTTCCAGTTCAAGTCAAAATTAAGGTGTCTAGTAAGATCCACCTGCAGATGTTTTGCTGTTCTTTGGGGGAGAAAAAGAATCTAAAATATCTATGTTCCTTCAAGAAAAATACTGTTTTACTTTTTTAAGCCATTGTTAATTTACTTTAAATTTTGAACATTGTTCAAGGGGAGAATATACATTAGTTGGAATAAATTCACAGTTGATACATCTCCAAAAAATTCCTCATGAAGGCTGCCAGTTCCTGAACATAGTCATGTGAGGCATTATACAGAGAGTCCCAATGCCTCCCACAGACCTATGCCCTTTCAAGGTCATATTGAACTCAAAATCTTTATAGAGCAACCTTTTTCTAAAGCATCATCTCCTTTGGCATTGCCAGTACAGAATGGAATATTCATCTTGCTTCTATTCTGAGGCTCCACTATACATACAAACAATCCTTGAGAATTATCAAGGATATCATAAATCATTTGAGGTTTGATAGAGCTTCTCTATGCTGCATAGCTGTTGTTCTTAATCCATTCCAGACCCGCATGCCCCTGACTAGATGCTGAAGCAGGGCGGTGTGTTGTACAAGTTGTTTCCAGCCTGCACTCTGTACTCCAGGGCAGAGGGCATTCTCCAAGGGCGACCCCACTAGGTCATCGTGGATGATCTGCACCATGACTCCCACAGAGCCAGCATTCTTCTGCACACCAGCAAGAATCACACCAAACTTCGGAATACCACTGGCTTGGGTGGGAACTCGGAAGACATGTCACAAACTGGCACTGCTCCCTTCATCTCAAGGATAAAGTCAAATTCTACACCAGGCATGGTCTCGCTGGTGCAGTAATGCACGAGGGAGGTGTCCGGCAAGAGCATCTAGAATTTTTGTATAACTCCCCAGTTTAGAGTGGACAACATTCACAGCCCCAAACATCTTGGTTTCTTTCTGCAGTTACAGCTAATCAAACTCCTGTCATCACATTGTTAGCACACCTTTCTGCTTTCAGTCTAATCAGGTTAAAGGGGACAGCAATGAACTGGCCAGACCCTCCTTGCACAAAAGTCATCTTGTAGTTATCTAGTCCGGCTAATTCCTGCACAAGATTGTCTGTCTTGTTCTGAATCTTCACGAAATCTGGTGACTTGTGGTTTATATCAAGGACACTAATCCCAGTCCCTGGCCGAGCATCGCCTGGATCTGCCAAGGTTGTAGGTTTGATCCCAGGTCAGGGCAAATACAAGAAACAACCAATGAATGCATAAATATGTGAAAAAACAAATTCATATTTCTCTTCCTCTCTCTTTAAAATAGATAAAAAAAAATTTCAAAAGGGAACACTAATCCCAATGCTTTTTTAGTCTAATAATTCTTTTCCTATCTCTAGCAATACAGAGAATGGGAGCTTAGCTGGCCCAGCCCAAAGTTGACCACCTGCCTCTGGGCATCTGTGGTGTTGTTGCATGGGAGACAGGTAAGTCAGCAGCAGAGAACTGAACCTTTCCTTCATTATCATTTATTCCTTTATATCACTACATTTTTTTCAGTTCTGAATAAGTGTGATAATTGATATTTTAGTGAATTACTTAAATAAATACATAGAATTATTTGGTACCTCATACATATGCTTATAAACAGAATAAAAGTTAACGAACATTTATTATATCCCTATCAAAACTAAGGCAATTCACATATATGGTATATCAATGCACATTAAAACAATAATGTCTTATAGCTCTAGGGTACTCATTAGTTTACCTAAGAACCCAGAGTTAACAGCTGGTTTAGCTAAGATAAGAACCTATTTATTAAGTCCAAGTTCTTCTCTCAATCCCCCACAAAATCTAAAATCCATAGCAAAGGAGACTGAATCTTAATGGGTAGAATTATCAATGTTAAGAAATGGGTCTGAAAACTGAAGTTCACTGACATGGAAAGATTATACAGGGGAACCTTGGTTTAAAACAGTCTCAATATATGACGTTTTGAGTTTATGACGCTCACTCCCATAAAAACTTTAAAAAATTGAGACGTGAAAGTTTCAGCTTATGCCTTTAGCATCATACTTACGGACTACATCGTACTTACAGCCTAGATTTGAGCGATTTTTTAAGAAGATCAAGAGTACTGCAACAGATCCTGTACCCTGTACATCATCTTCTTCTCAAGATGAAACACCTGTAGTACAGGTAGAATCATCTCCAGCATCTCCTGCATGTTCCTTAGAAATCCTCATTCACCTAACCCAGTATCTCCAACACCTTCTGCAGGTTCTCCTGCCTTTCCAGCTTCCTCCTCCCAATAGGTCACTCTCTCCCACCTTGCAATGCCCCTTTCAGTATGCACACCAACCACAAGATTAAAAGTAAGGAATTTTTTACACTCATTTTTTTCTATTACTACAGTACAGTGTACAGTACAGTATGTTTATGTCCTTTTCCTTTTTCTGTTGCTCAGTTGTGTTTTTATGTTCTAGATTATGATTTTACAACTGTGTTAGGATAACAGAATGACTTTGGCTGGGGTGTATTTCGACTTACACCAAAATTGGGTTGTATCACTGATGTAGGAACAGAACTGTGTTGTAACCCAAGAACCCCTTGTATTATATTCAGATAAGAATGAAATAGAGTGCCAGACCAGGTGGTAGCACAATGGATGGTAGCACACTGAGGTCCCAGGTTTGGAACTCCAAGGTTCCTAGCTTGAGTACAAGCTCATCTGGCCTGAGCACAAGCTCCCCAGTTTGAGGGTGGGGTCGCTGGCTTGAGCTCAAAGTTGCTGGCTTGAGCAAGGGGTCACTGGCTCAGCTAGAGCCTCCCCATCACCCTGTCAAGGCACATATGAGAAGAAATCAATGAAAAACTAAGGTGCCACAACTATGAGTTGATTTTTCTCAACTCTCTCCCTTTCTGTCTGTCTCTCTCTCTTTCTCTCCAAAAAAAAAAAAAAAAAAAAAAGAGGGAAAGAATGGCTGACTACAGAAGGGTATTACTAACTAACAAATGTAGTATCACTTACTGCAACTAATATTACTCCAGAACCCCAAACTCACCCTGTATGATTTACTAGAGAGCACAATGGCTACAGCATTTGTTTCCATAAGAACATGGATTACATTTGTTAGTTTTCTCTTTTAAGCTGTGGAATTCTCACTTCAGTACTTTTTTTTTAGCACGCGCGCGAGAGAGACAGACAGACAGAAAGGAAGAAAGATGAGAAGCATCAACTTGTTGTGACACTTTAGTTGTTCATTGATTGCTTTCTTATATGTGCCTTGATGGGGGGGGGGGCTCAAGCTGAGCAAGTGATCCCTTGCTCAAACCAGTAACCTTGGGCTCAAGCCAGTAATCTCAGGCTTCAAGTCAGTGACCATGGGGTCATGTCTATGATCCCATACTCAAGCCAACAACTCTGCATTCAAGCTGGTAAGCCTGTGCTCAAGCCGGATGAGACAGTGCTAAAGCCAGCGACCTCAGAGTTTTGAATCTGAGTTCTCAACATCTTAGGCTGATGCTCTATCCACTGTACCACCACTTGGTCAGGCTCACTTCAGTACTCTTAATAGTCACATAAGAATAACATTGGGGAACACAATTTTTGTTGCATCCACAAAAACACTTGTTCTTACCTAACTCGAGTGTGCTGACCTCAAATCTGACATTAGTTTTTCTCTGTAAGCTACAGGTTTTTTTGCAATTCAAGATTTTAGGTTTTCATCTTATTATAAAATTTTCAACATTTAGTTTGACATAATGAAGTAGAATGACTTATTGGGCATCATCTTTGTGAAAATACAATGATTTATATAATGCAGTAAATACACTAAAACATATGATTGCATCAGAATTTGTCTATAATTTTGAAATAGAACATATTAAAACACTTATTTTAATCATAAAATTTGTGCAAAACTTATTTAAATTCTATTCAGGCAAAATTTGCATTTGTAGCTCATGCATTTGTATACTTGTTGAGGACAATTTTGTTTGATGCTCTAGCAGTAGTCTGCCATCATATTTCTGTCCCATCACCCCTGATAATGCTCTGCCATCATCTTCAGATCTTGAAGAAAGCATTCTCCCTGTTCATCACTAACAGCTCCAAGATTTTTGGAAAACTTATCAAGGTGATTGTTCAGGAAGTAAATCTTAATACTCATGTTACATCCAATGTCACGGAAAGCCAACAGCATCCTTTGAACCAGAAGTTTATAGTTTTCTGCTTTTTTGTTACCAAGGAAGTTCTTTGTAACTGCCACAAAAGACTACCATGCTGCTTTCTCCTCCTTATTCATCTTCCTGGTAAATTCTTCGTCACATATGAGGGTTCGAATTTGAGGTCCATCAAATACACCTGCTTTTATCTTCTCGAAAGACAAGGCAGGAAAAGCAGAAATAATATGTTGAAAGCATTCACTTTCTCTATTCAAAGCCTGAACAAACTGCTTCATTAAGCCAAGTTTGATGTGAAGTGGGGGAAAAATGATCCTGTCTCAATTAACTACCGGTTCATTCACAATATTGTGCATCCTTATTTCTAGACCTTCACGTTTCGGCCACTCCTTCTGTGTCCAGTGTTTCTTCCGAGCTTGGTTGTCTCACAAACACAGAAAGCAAGGATACTTCGTGAAACCTCTCTGTTGTCCTAGCAGAAAATTTATCATTTTAAGATCCACACAAATGACCCAGTTATGCTCCTCATACTTCAGAAAGTCAAGGACAATTTTTATATCATTATAGTCTTCTCACAGATGAGTTGAAATACCAATTGGAACCACTGCATAAACATTACCATTGTGTAGGAGAACACATTTCAGACTCTGTTTAGAGCTGTCAAGAAATAACCGCCATTCTGTTGGACTGTAAGTGGTAACACTTAGCTGGCTGAGAAGACCACTGATATCATGACAGTAAACAAAGTGTTTGTCTTCAGAAAAAAAGTCCACAAAAATTTGTTCACACTTCCTGAAATGGAATACTTTAGCTGACCGATGAAGTACATTCTTTTCTTGAAGCCTGGAGGCTAATAACTCAGCTTATTTCTTTGATAGGCCCAAATCTCTTACTAAGTCATTCAATTTGGGTTGGCTAAACTGCTGAGGGGTTAATGACCACGTGGCATCAGAAGAAGACCCTTCAGATTCTACAACCATTTCTTCATGCATCTTATCAAAATACACTTGATAATGATGTTCACTTTCTTCATTCTTAGAAGAAATAAAACCATTGAAAACTGGAACTGGGAATTTCTCAGAGTGTGGGATAGGTCGTTATTGCTGAAGGAATATTAGGATATCTGATCATATGCTGTTTTTTCTAGCCAATGCCCTTTGTATGGATCAGACAGAAATAACAGTCACTGCTGTGGTCCTTAGGTTCATGCCAAACCATGGGTATACCAAAAGGCATTCCTTTGTGTTTTCCTTTTGTCCAGTCATGAAGCATTTCCTCTCAATTATAACACACAATATGAGGAGCCTGATTCTTGTCTTGATCGCCAAAGGGAACTTGAAAATAGGCAATATATGCACATGTCACAAATGATGAAATATTTGCCTTTGACATTGAAGTGTGTTACAACCACATATATAACAGAAGGTGTCAGGATTATTCTTACATTTATGCTTACTCGAAGAAGCCATGATTTAATCTTAAAACAAAATAAGAGGGTGTTTTTATTAGATAATAATTTTTTACATTTAAAAACAATTACAATTATGTAAAAGTGATGTTTGTAAAACATTAATTGCCTTGTGGTTATGTTCAATCCAAGAGTCATTGCCCTTTAACTTCAATTTAAGAACCAATGCATGCCATTAACTATAACCAAAAAAATTGAAATTGCATAAAAACTAGAGCATGCACCAAAAACTGGATTTCAGATTTGGAATCAGCGATGCAGAAATATATAGAAAAAGTTCTAAAACCTCATGCAACAGAAAATGAAAAAAAAATTGTTCCCCAGTATAATCAGTCCTGCTCATCACTCATCTTTCCCTTAATATGCTGTAAAAAAAAAAAATGGTCTCAATACTTTATAAGCTTGGTAAAACACTTAATTTCCAGCAATTATTTTTGTCCAAAAATTTAAATAACATAGCAAGTAAAATAGCATTTTTTTTTGACAGAGAAAGTCAGAGAAAGGAACAGATATAGACAAACAAAAAAAGAGAGAGATGAGAAGCATCAATTCTTGTTGTGGCACCTTTGTTGTTCATTGATTGCTTTCTCATATGTGCCTTGACTGGAGGGCTCCAGTTGAGCCAGTGACCCCTTGCTCAAGCCAGAGACCTTGAACTTCAAGTCAGCAACCTTTGGGCTTAAGCTAGTGACCATGGGTTCATGTCAATGATCCCACACTCAAGCCAACAACCCCGCATTCAAGTTGGTGACCTCGGGACTTCAAACATAGGTCCTCTTCATCCCAATCCAACACCCTACCTACTGCTCCACCGCCTGGTTAGGCAAAAATAGTAATACATTTTTACAAGTATTTTTATGTAAAATTTACATAAAGACCATAGATCTTAAGTAAGCATTTCAATGACTTTTGATTAATGTGATCACTCATACCTACCAACCCGTCATGATATTGAACATTTTCATTACCCCACAAGTTTCTTCATGCCCCTTGCAAACACTACCACTCTTCTTTTTTCTTTTTTTACCTTCATATTTATTATTTTATTTTTTTTTTATTAATTTTAATGAGGTGATATTAATCAATCAAGGTACATAGGTTCAGAGAAAACATCTCCAGGTTATTTTGACATTTGATTATGTTGCATACCCATCACCCAAAGTCATATAGTCTTCTGTCACCTTCAATCTGGTTTTCTTTGTGCCCTTCCTCTCCTCCCACCCCCTCCCTCCCCCTCCCCCTCCCCACCCCCGGTAACCCCCACACTCTTGTCCATGTCCCTGAGTCTCACTTTTATGTCCCACCTATGTATGGAATCATTTTGTTCTTAGTTTTTTCTGATTTACTTATTTCACTCAATATAATGTTATCAAGGTCCATCCACGTTGTTGTAAATGATCCTATGTCATCATTTCTTATGGCTGAGTAATAGTTATATATATGTACCTCATCTTCCTGACTTCTTTTTTCTTATTCTTTATCTTTATGTAAATATAATCATACAATAATATCTCTTTTGTGTTGACTTTTTACTCAGAGCAACATTAAATTTTTGAGGCTTATCCATGTTGATTTTCTATGTCAGTTGTACATTCTTTTTCATTGTTGATTATTATTTTATTATACGACTACAGACTATTTTATCTTTATATTCTTTTGTTAATGGACATATAGGCTGTTTTGAGTTTGAGATTATTATAAATATAGCCACTTATAAATGGTTTTGTCAAGTTCTTTGTGGGCATAGATTTTCATCTATCTTAGGTAAATATCCAGAAAGTATTGCTAGATATATGACAGATACATGTTTAACCTTATTGAAAGTACCGGCCCTGGACGGTTGGCTCAGTGGTAGAGCGTCGGCCTGGCATGCGGAAGTCCCGGGTTCGATTCCCGGCCAGGGAACACAGGAGAGGCGCCCATGTGCTTCTCTACCTCTCCCCCTCTCCTTCCTCTCTGTCTCTCTCTTCCCCTCCTGCAGCAGAGGCTCCATTGAAGCAAAAGATGGCCCGGGCGCTGGGGATGGCTACTTGGCCTCTGCCCCAGGCGCTAGAATGGCTCTGGTCACGACAGAACGATGCCCCGGATGGGCAGAGCACCGCCCCCGGTGGGCATGCCGGGTGGATCTCGGTCGGGCGCATGCGGGAGTCTGTCTGACTGCCTCCCCATTTCCAGCTTCAGAAAAATACAAAAAAAAAAAAAGAAAGTGCCAAAGAATTTTTCAAAGTAGCTCTATTCTAATCCCATTGCCAATGTAAAGAGTTCACTTGTACCACAATCTGAACAAATGTTGATGCTTTCAGTATTTTTAGATTTAGCTATTTGAATGAGTGTATAATGGTACCCCACTGTGAGTTTAATTTGCATTCCCTAATCACTAATGAAATGTAAAAAATTTTCTTGTTATAATTGGTCATTCATATATCTTCTTCTGTAAAGTAAAGTATCCAAGTCTTTTGCTCATTTTTTAATTCAGTTGTCTTTATTTTAAAATTATATTTGAATGAGTTTATTAGCTATTGTGAATAAAAGTTACTTTTCATATGCGTGCTAATGAAAATAATTTCTCCCATTGCATGTTCATTTACTTTTTTGACAATGCTTTTTGATTGAAAGAATATGTATTTAATTAAGGCCTTTATATACACTGATATGTAATCATTTCAAATTTAGATCCCCTTTAGATCAAAATATAAAAAATTTTCATCACCAATGAAACTTTCCTCATGCACTAATGTCCATTTTTAAATAACCTCACATCACTCCTGATAGAAGCAACCATTAATCTGATTTCTAACATCATAAGTTAGTTTTGCAAAGTGAAGAATGTTATAACTAGATTATATACTCTCTTTTAGTTAGCATAATTTTTCTAAAATTCACCTATGCTCTTGAAAAGGGGTCCCCAAACTACGGCCGCGGGCCACATGCGGCCCCCTGAAGCTATTTATCCGGCCCCCGCCGCACTTCCGGAAGGGGCACCTCTTTCATTAGTGGTCAGTGAGAAAAGCATAGTTCTCACTGAAATACTGGTCAGTTTGTTAATTTAAATTTACTTGTTCTTTATTTTAAATATTGTACTTGTTCCCGTTTTGTTTTTTTATTTTAAAATAAGATATGTGCAGTGTGCATAGGCATTTGTTCATAGTTTTTTTTATAGTCCAGCCCTCCAACGGTCTGAGGGACAGTGAACTGGCCCCCTGTGTAAAAAGTTTGGGGACCCCTGCTCTTGAATATATCAGAATTTCATTTTATTTTACTGCATGTATTAGTCAGTCATTCATCATATTGTTTATGATACATTTTGCTTACCCATTGTAGTGCTATGATAATAATACTACTGTGAACATTTTATCCACATTTTTTTTTTTTTGTATTTTTCCGAAGCTGGAAACAGGGAGAGACAGTCAGACAGACTCCTGCATGCGCCCGACGGGGATCCACCAGGGGGCGACGCTCTGCCCACCTGGGGGCGATGCTCTGCCCCTCCGGGGTGTCGCTCTGCCATGACCAGAGCCACTCTAGCGCCTGGGGCAGAGGCCAAGGAGCCATCCTCAGCGCCCGGGCCATCTTTGCTCCAATGGAGCCTCGCTGTGGGAGGGGAAGAGAGAGACAGAGAGGAAGGAGAGGGGGAGGGGTGGAGAAGCAGATGGGTGCTTCTCCTGTGTGCCCTGGCTGGGAATCGAACCCGGGACCCCTGCACACTAGGCCGACATTCTACCACTTAGCCAACTGGCCAGGGCTGTGAACATTTTAATATTAGGCTTTCTGTAGATATATAACTATGATAAATACCTAAAAAGTGAAATTGATAGACTATAAAGTAGATATATTTTAAATATTTCATAGTTTCCAGTATGTCGATTTTGCTCATGTTGCATTACATTTTTCCAGTTTTAGATACTATTTCAAACTCTTATTTTATTTTATTTTTTCTTTTCTTCCTTTATTTCTTTCTTTCTTTTTTCCTTTCTCCCTTTTTTCCTTCCTTCCTTCCTTCCTTCCTTCCTTCCTTCCTTCCTTCCTTCCTTCCTTCCTTCCTTCCTTCCTTCCTTCCTTCCCTGCCTCCCTCCTTCTCTCCCTCTTTCCCTCCCTGCTCCCCTCTTTCTTTCTTCCTTCTTTTTTCTTCTTTCTTTCTTTCTTTCTTTCTTTCTTTCTTTCTTTCTTTCTTCTTTCTTTCTATCTTTCTCTCCTTCTTTCTTTCTTTTTTAGCTGAAAGGAGAAGAGAGAGTGAGACACACTCCCACATGTGCTCAGACCAGGATCAACCCTGCAACCCATATTTGGGACCAATGCTCATATCAACCAAACTTTCTTCAGCACCTGGGCAGACACTCAAGCCAATCAAGCCACTGGCTGCAGGAGGGGAAGAGGGATAGGAAGGGGAGAGGGAGAGGAAGGAAAGTAGATGGCCACTTCTTTGTGTGCCCTGACGGGTTTCAAATCCAGGACATCCATACTCCTGGCTGACGCTCCATCCACTGAGCTATCAGCCTGGGCCTTATTTCACTGTTTAATTGTCATTTATTGCTGATATATACAAATACAATTGATTTCTATACATCAGCTTTATATCTTGAGACACTGTTAATGATAGATATGTGAATTTACCAGGAATTCCAAACCGCCCTCTTGATGTCCACTTATCTGTCAGACCTCACCCTTACTTATTGGACTATCATCTCTGAGACAGAGGAATTCCAAGAAGCTGGCAACCTGCCCCAAGAAGGAGCATTCCAAAAAGGGAACATACCAGAACCTTTGACTCAGTACCCCCTAAGGCTTTCCCAAACACTATATAATTCGCCCCTAGTCTGTAACCAGCACAGAAGTGCCCAGCAAGGTTTCTTTCTACCTTTCAATAAAGCCTGTTACTCTGGTCTTTCGGACTCCCATGGATTCCAACAGTTAAATTTCTTTTATTTATATTTTTCTTCTTTAATACCTTTAATTGGTTTTAATACCAGGTTTATAGTATCTTCTTACACTTGACTGGAAAGTAGTCCTTTTTCTTTCATTTTCTGAGTTTGTACAAGAATAGTATTATTTCTTCCTTATATATATTTTTTAATTATTACTTAATGATACTTTTTTTAGAGAGAGGGAGCAAGACAGCGAGTGAGAGAGAGAGAAACATCAATTTGTTGTTCCACTCATTCATACGGTCTTTGGTTGAGTCATTTATAAACCCTGACTGGGGATCAAACCCACGACCTGAGCATGTCGGGACAATGCTCTATCCAACAGAGCTACCTGGCCCAAATCGTTTTTTAACTTTTTTCTTTTTAAATATTTGTAAAAATTAAGCAGTGATGCCATATGCATCTGGAATTTTTGTATTTCAATTATGAATTTATTTTCTAAAACATATATGACTATTTAGTTATTTTTTTAAAATTTAATCACTTCTGTAATTTCTGTCATTTAAGAAAATTTGTTTAAGTTGTTGAATGGATTGACCTAAAATGTCTTCACATTAGTTACTATGTGCTAAATTGTGGGGTTTTTTTTACTTTCCTCTTGATAAACCTTGTTAAATACTTATCAATCTTATTATCTTTTCTTTTTTTTTTTTGCATTTTTCTGAAGCTGGAAACAGGGAGAGACAGTCAGACAGACTCCTGCATGCGCCCGACCGGGATCCACCCAGCACGCCCACCAGGGGCAATGCTCTGCCCACCAGGGGGCGATGCTCTGCCCATCCTGGGCGTCGCCATGTTGCGACCAGAGCCACTCTAGCGCCTGAGGCAGAGGCCACAGAGCCATCCCCAGCGCCCGGTTCATCTTTGCTCCAATGGAGCCTTGGCTGCAGGAGGGGAAGAGAGAGACAGAGAGGAAGGCGCGGCGGAGGGGTGGAGAAGCAAATGGGCGCTTCTCCTGTGTGCCCTGGCCGGAAATCGAACCCGGGTCCTCCGCACGCTAGGCCGACGCTCTACCGCTGAGCCAACCGGCCAGGGCCTTATTATCTTTTCTAATAATTAAATTGTTGACAGTCCATTGTTTTTTGTGCATTTATTTATGCTATTATATTTTTTTTGCTTATTAATTTTGGATTAATTTACTTTTTCTTTTTATATGCTCAATGCACAGATATTTAGTTTAAATCTTGTTTCTTTTTTTTTTATTTTTTTTATTTTATATAAATAATTTTATTTTTTTAATGGGGTGACATCAATAAATCAGGATACATATATTCAAAGATAACAAGACCAGGGTATCTTGTCGTTCAATTATGATGCATACCCGTCACCCAAAGTCAGATTGTCCTCTGTCACCTTCTATCTTGTTTTCTTTGTGCCCCTCCCCCTCCCCCTTTCCCTTTCCCATTTCCCCCTCCCCCCCGTAACCACCACACTCTTATCAATGTCTCTTAGTTTCACTTTTATGTCCCACCTACGTATGGAATAATGCAGTTCCTGGTTTTTTCTGATTTACTTATTTCGCTTCGTATCATGTTATCTAGATCCCACCATTTTGCTGTAAATGTTCCGATGTCATCATTTCTTATGGCTGAGTAGTATTCTATAGTGTATATGTGCCACATCTTCTTTATCCAGTCATCTATTGACGGGCTTTTTGGTTGTTTCCATGTCCTGGCCACTGTGAACAATGCTGCAATAAACATGGGGCTGCATGTGTCTTTACGTATCAATGTTTCTGAGTTTTTGGGGTATATACCCAGTAGAGGGATTGCTGGGTCATAAGGTAGTTCTATTTTCAGTTTTTTGAGGAACCACCATACTTTCTTCCATAATGGTTGTACTACTTTACATTCCCACCAACAGTGGATGAGGGTTCCTTTTTCTCCACAGCCTCTCCAACATTTGCTATTACCTGTCTTGCTAATAATAGCTAATCGAACAGGTGTGAGGTGGTATCTCATTGCTGTTTTGATTTGCATTTCTCTAATAGCTAAAGAAGATGAGCATCTTTTCATATATCTGTTGGCCATTTGTATTTCTTCCTGGGAGAAGTGTCTGTTCATATCCTCTTCCCATTTTTTTATTGGATTGTTTGTTTGTTTGTTGTTGAGTTTTATGAGTTCTTTGTATATTTTGGATATTAGGCCCTTATCTGAGCTGTTGTTTGAAAATATCATTTCCCATTTAGTTGGCTTTCTGTTTATTTTGTTATCAGTTTCTCTTGCTGAGCAAAAACTTCTTAGTCTGATGTAGTCCCATTCATTAATTTTTGCCTTCACTTCTCTTGCCATTGGAGTCAAATTCATAAAATGCTCTTTAAAACCCAGGTCCATGAGTTGAGTACCTATGTCTTCTTCTATGTACTTTATTGTTTCAGGTCTTATGTTTAGATCTTTGATCCATTTTGAGTTAATTTTAGTACAGGGGGAGAGACTGTAGTCCAGTTTCATTCTTTTGCATGTGGCTTTCCAGTTTTCCCAGCACCATTTATTGAAGAGGCTTTCTTTTCTCCATTGTGTGTTGTTGGCCCCTTTATCAAAAATTATTTGACTATATATATGTGGTTTTATTTCTGGGTTTTCTATTCTGTTCCATTGGTCTGAGTGTCTATTTTTCTGCCAATACCATGCTGTTTTGATTGTCGTGGCCCTATAATATAGTTTGAAGTCAGGTATTGTAATGCCCCCAGCTTCATTCTTTTTCTTTAGGATTGCTTTGGCTATTCGGGGTTTTTTATAGTTCCATATAAATCTGATGATTTTTTGCTCTATTTCTTTAAAAAACGTCATTGGAAGTTTGATGGGAATTGCATTAAATTTGTATATTGCTTTGGGTAATATAGCCATCTTGATTATATTTATTCTTCCTAGCCAAGAACAAGGTATATTCTTCCATCTCATTATATCTTTTTCAATTTCCCTTAACAATGGTTTATAGTTTTCATTATATAAGTCCTTTACATTCTTTGTTATGTTTATTCCTAAGTATTTTATTTTTTTTGTTGCAATCGTGAAGGGGATTATTCTTTTGAGTTCCTTCTCAGTTGTTTCATTGTTGGCATATAGAAAGGCTATTGACTTCTGAATGTTAATTTTGTATCCTGCGACCTTACTGTATTGGCTTATTGTTTCTAGTAGTCTTTTTGTGGATTCTTTGGGGTTTTCGATGTATAGGATCATATCATCTGCAAAAAGTGATACCTTTACTTCTTCTTTTCCGATATGGATGCCTTTTATTTCTTTGTCTTGTCTGATTGCTGTGGCGAGAACCTCTAGTACCACATTAAATAAGAGTGGAGAGAGTGGACAACCCTGTCTTGTTCCTGATTTAAGGGGGAAAGCCTTCAGTTTAGTGCCATTTAATATGATGTTAGCTGATGGTTTATCATATATGGCCTTTATCATGTTGAGATATTTTCCTTCTATACCCATTTTGTTGAGAGTCTTAAACATAAAATTGTGTTGTATTTTATCGAAAGCCTTTTCTGCATCTATTGATAAGATCATGTGGTTTTTGTTCTTTGTTTTGTTGATATGGTGTATTACGTTAACCGTTTTACGTATGTTGAACCATCCTTGAGATTCTGGGATGAATCCCACTTGATCATGATGTATTATTTTTTTAATATGTTGTTGTATTCGATTTGCTAGTATTTTGTTTAGTATTTTAGCATCTGTATTCATTAGAGATATTGGTCTGTAGTTTTCTTTTTTTGTGCCATCCTTGCCTGGTTTTGGTATGAGGGTTATGTTGGCCTCATAAAATGTGTTTGGAAGTATTGCTTCTTCTTCAATTTTTAGGAAGACTTTGAGTAGAATACGAACCAAGTCTTCTTTGAATGTTTGATAAAATTCGCTGGTATAGCCGTCAGGGCCTGGACTTTTATTTTTGGGGAGGTTTTTAATGGTTTTTTCTATTTCTTCTCTACTGATAGGTCTGTTTAGGCTTTCTGCTTCTTCTTGACTCAGTCTAGGAAGGTTGTATTTTTCTAGGAATTTATCCATTTCTTCTAGGTTGTTGAATTTAGTGGCATAAAGTTTTTCATAGTATTCTACAATAATTCTTTGTATATCTACGGTGTCCGTGGTGATTTCTCCTCTTTCATTTTGGATTTTGTTTATATGAGTTCTTTCTCTTTTTTCCTTGGTAAGTCTTGCCAAGGGTTTGTCAATTTTGTTGATCTTTTCAAAGAACCAGCTCCTTGTTCTATTAATTTTTTCTATAGTTTTTCTGTTCTCTAATTCATTTATTTCTGCTCTGATTTTTATTATCTCCTTTCTTCGGCTGGTTTTGGGTTGTCTTAGTTCTTCTTTTTCTAGTTCCTTAAGGTGGGAAGTTAAGTGGTTCACTTGGGCTCTCTCTTGTTTGTTCATATATGCCTGAAGTGATATGAACTTCCCTCTTATCACTGCTTTTGCTGCATCCCATAGATTCTGATATGTCGTATTGTCATTTTCATTAGTCTGTATAAATCTTTTGATCTCTGCACTTATTTCTTCTTTGACCCATTCATTTTTTAAAAGTATGTTGTTTAGTTTCCACATTTTTGTGGGATTTTTTTCCTCTTTTTTGCAGTTGAATTCTAGTTTCAAGGCTTTATGATCAGAAAATATGCTTGGTACTACTTCAATTTTTCTGAATTTGCTGATGTTGTTTTTGTGGCCCAACATATGGTCAATTCTTGAGAATGATCCATGTACACTGGAGAAAAATGTATACTCAGTCACTTTGGGATGAAGTGTCCTGTAGATGTCTATCATATCCAGGTGCTCTAGTGTTTTGTTTAAGGCCACTATGTCTTTGTTGATTCTCTGTTTGGATGACCGATCTAGAGCTGTCAGCGGTGTATTGAGGTCTCCAAGTATGATTGTATTTTTGTCAGTTTTTGTTTTAAGGTCAATAAGTAGCTGTCTTATATATTTTGGTGCTCCTTGGTTTGGTGCATATATATTAAGAATTGTTATGTCTTCTTGATTCAGTGTCCCCTTAGCCATTATGAAATGGCCATTTTTATCTCTGAGTACTTTTCCTGTCTTGTAGTCAGCATTATCCGATATGAGTATTGCTACACCTGCTTTTTTTTGGATGTTATTTGCTTGGAGTATTGTTTTCCAGCCTTTCACTTTAAATTTGTTTTTATCCTTGTTACTTAGATGAGTTTCCTGTAGGCAGCATATAGTTGGATTTTCTTTTTTAATCCATTCTGCTACTCTGTGCCTTTTTATTGGTGAGTTTAATCCGTTTACATTTAGTGTAATTATTAATACTTGTGAGTTCCCTATTGCCATTTTATATCTTGCTTTCTGTTAGTTTTGTGTCTTGTTTGATCCTTCTCTTTCGTTTTTCTATCTTTTGTTTTTATTTGGTTGTATTCCATACATCTTTCCTCTGTTGCTATCTTTTTTATCTCATGTGCTTCTGTGGTGGTTTTTTCAATGGTGGTTACCTTTGAGTAATGAAAAGGGTCCCTACCCTGTTCATTGTAGCAAACTATTTTGTGAGTACTTTTGCACTCCATCGTCCTTTGCTACTGTTAATCTCCATCTTCTCCCCCTCTTTCTTTTTGTTGTTGTCACAGTTTAAATTTGGTTTTATTGTGTTCTTCTTGGAGCTTTTACTTGTGGCTCTGTTTTTTTTTTTGTTCTTTGTATCTGATTGGAGAACCCCCTTTAGTAATTCCTGGAGTGGGGGTTTTCTGATGATAAATTCCCTCATCTTTTCTGTATCTGTGAATGTTTTTATTTCTCCTTCATATTTGAAGGATAGCTTTGATGGGTATAGTATTCGTGGCTGAAAGTTTCTCTCTTTCAGGACTTCAAATATTGGGGTCCACTCTCTTCTAGCTTGTAGAGTTTCTGCTGAGAAATCTGATGATAATCTAATGGGCCTTCCTTTATATGTTTTATTCTTCTTTTCCCTGGCTGCCTTGAGAACTTTTTCTTTGCTGTAGGTTTGTGTCAATTTCATTATGATATGCCTTGGAGTAGGTTTGTTGGGGTTAAGAAAACTCGGTGTTCTGTTTGCTTCTTGAATTTGAGGCTTTAGTTCTTTCCACAGGCTTGGGAAGTTCTCATCTATTATTTGTTTGAGTATGTTCTCCATTCCATTTTCTCTCTCTTCTCCCTCTGATATACCTATTATTCTTATGTTATTCTTTTTGATGGAGTCAGATAATTCTTGTAGGGCTATCTCATTTTTTTTAATTTTTGAGTCTCTTTCTTCTTCTCTCTGTTGTACCTCAAGTTGCTTGTCTTCTATTTCACTAATCCTCTCTTCTATCTGACCTGTTCTATTAGCTAAGCTTGTTACTTCGTTTTTCAGCTCGTGAATTGAGTTTTTCATCTCTGTTTGATTTGTTTTTATAGTTTCAATTTCTTTGGACATATATTCTTTGTGTTCATTGAGTTGTTTTCTGAGCTCCCTAAATTGCCTTTCTGTGTTTTCTTGTATATCTCTGAGTATTTTTAGGATTTCTATCTTGAATTCTCTGTCATTTAGCTCCAAAGTTTCCAATATATTAAATTTTTTCTCCATAGATTTTTCCTCATCTAGCTGTGTTACCTCTCTTTCTTTTGTATCCATGATATTTGATTTTCTCTTCCTTAATGGCATCTGAGGGTGGTTTTGTTGATAGTATTAATGAAATTTAATAAAGAATAAAAAGTTAAAAAAAATAAAAAATCAAAAAGAGTTGTTTTTTTTTAAAAAAATTAATAATGAAATAAAGAAAAATAAAATAATAATTTTTAAAAAAAGGAAATTATTCCCCCCTCCTTTTTTCCTCTCCTCTCCCCTTTTTCTTGAGAAAATCTTGTGGTGAACTGTGAATTATAACAAACAATGCCTGTGATGGAGGTCCTGAATTGGGGAAAAGTAATAAAGTGGCAAAAAAAAAAAAAAAAGAAAAAAAAAGGAAAAAAAAAAGGGGGGGGCAGTATGGACCCACAAAAAGCAAATAAGGAAAAAATTTGGGTCAAGAATAAAATGATTTGCTTTTAGGTGTTGGTGTTGTCTAAGAGTTATGATGAGAGGAATAAGAGAACAGAAAAATGGGGGGACAAATTAAAAAAATACTATTGTATTTAGTGGAACAAGAACTAGATAAAATGGAGAGCCAGGGATGGGAGCACTGCTAGTGAGTTAAAAAGGTGAAGTAAAAAACCCCCAAAATGCCACAAACATAAGTTTGAGTCCCAGATAAGATAATTTGTTTGTTATTGAGGTTTGAATGAGAGGAGATGTAAAGGAGAAAGGAAGAAACTAATATAGAGGGAGAAAAGAAAGAGAGAGAGAGAAAAAAAGAGGGAACCAGTAAAGGAAGAAAAAAGAAAGGAGAGAGAGAGAGTTAAGGGTTTTGGAGTGCAACCCTCATAGAGAGAAAGGAAGAGGAGAAAAAAGATAATGGGAGATGTAACACTTATGGGTAGTGTAGTTCAAGGAGAGGAGAGAGTAAGACCGGCAGAGAGTTAATCGGCCAAATTGGAGGAGGAAAAAAAGTATCAAGAATGAAGATAAGAGAAACAAACGAACAAATATAATAAAATGGGATAGGTTATAAAGTCTGCAGATTATTCTTGATTTTGAGAGATTATCTTCTTGTTTTTTCTTTTCTCTCCCTCTTCCTGGTCGGTGACTCTGTACCCCAGGTTCTGCCCCTTTGGCACGCTCAGGTAGAGGTTTGCAGTTGATAAGTCTCTATGGCAATGTCATGTATTGTGCTTTAGTCTCGTTGGGAGTCAAGGCTCATTAGCTTTCATAGGCTCCGACAGTGAGAGAGTCCGTGTTCCTGGAGCCTTTCTCCTAGTCTTTCCTTCCTCAATTAGTAGCCTGATAATCCAGCTATGGGGTTGTTGCTGCCTCTGCCTGGATAGTAAGAGGTTCAAAGAGCTGGCAACTCCCCACTCTATTTCCACTCAGCACAGGGCTCTGGGTAAGGCTCAGTCAGTCAGAGCTGCTAGCATAATCAGGCGGGCTTTCCTCCCACTCAAAGACCTCTGGCTCTGCCACTCTGTCCGGTAACACAGGCGGGCACCCACTTCCGGGGTGCTTCGAGGAAACTCTCATTCACTATCTGCGTGCGCAGACCAGGATATCCGGCCAGTAGTCTCACGCTCTGAGTGAAACCCCCAACCGCATGGAAATTTGCAGCGCTGGAATTCGCTCTCGCTCCGTCCCCGTGCGCGGCTTTTGCAAGGCGCTGGGGCGGCCTGAGATTCCGCTTTTGCCCACACAAAGGCCCCTGACTCTGCCCCTCTGTGCGATAACACGGGCGCACCCTGCCGAGGCACTCGGAGGAATCGCTCACTACCTATCTGCGCGCGCACACCAGGATATGAGGCCGACCGCGTTTCCCTGAGTGAAACCCTCACCAGCACGGAAAATTTCCACCGTTGGAATTAGTTCTCGCTCCCTCCCGTGCACGGCTTTCCCAGGGCGCTGGGGCTGCCCAGAGATTCTGCTTTCGGCCCACAGAAAGGCCTCTCACCCTGCCTCTCTGTGGGGCAACACGGACACCCACTTCTGGGGCTTAGGACGAGATCTCTCGCCCACTAACTGCGCACCAACCAGGAGAACGGGTAAAATGGCTGCCCCGCTTGTCTTTCTTTGTTTGGGTTTGGCGCGAGTGTTAGCTTGTATTGCCCGGCTTGCCACAGGAACAGTTTTTCCTCCGCTAGGATCTCCGTGCCACAGCCTGGTTCGGCCTTTTGTGCGCGGCCTGGATGTATTCACCCCCTTTGCCCGCCTCAGTTTTTATATTCACATTTACCAGAGAAAGCTGCCCTGTTTAGGTTAGTGAGGAAGGCGGAGCATTTCTTACTCCCTATTTCCTTCAGGATTTGGTTATATATTTAGCCAATTTTTCACTTGACCATACCTTCGGGTGTATTGTGAAGCATCTGGAGGCTCCAAGTATAGGTTTTTCTGTTTCTGGTTGAAGATCTTGTTGAGTTTTGGGGGAGATTTATCAGTATTGCTTCCTACTCCGCCATTACTCTGACGTCATCTGTTGAAATCTTGTTTCTTTTAAACATTGACAATTCATACTTAACTTTAAGGACTGCTTTGATGAAATCACATATATTTTTATATGCTATGTTCTCATTGAATTTATTGTAAAATATTTTTTCTCATTTACCTTATGACTTTCCTTTCCTCAATTCTTTAACAGTGCATTTTAGAATTCCCATGTCTTTTAGAAATTCTAAGTATCTTCTTGTTATTGATTTCTAACTTATTCCCTCATTGTTCCAGGATTTGATGAATGACCCATATATACAGTGTACATAGTGGATGTAGTGATTGATATACAAATGCCAATTAAATTAAGTTGGTTCATAGCAAGTTAGTTAAAAGTAATGTTCAAATAATACATATATATAATATTTTTGTCTGACTGTTCTGAGAATAAAATGCTAAGTCTCTGATATTAATATGAATTTGGACATTTACTTTTGTACTATTTTTGCTTCATAAATCGGAATGTTTTGTTATTAGATCCATGCACAATTAATAATTATATTTTATTGATTAATTTACATTTTCATTGTGAAAGAATCTTTTTCTTGGCATTCTCTTGAAGTCTTTTTTTCTAATATTAATATAGTGACCCCAATTTTTCTAATGTTTTTCATCTTTTTATTTTCAACTTGTTTGTATCTTTGTGTTTAGAATATGTGATTTTTTTGTTTTGTTTTGGGGTGTTGTTTTTTTTTGAGAAAAGCATGTAGTTTGGTTTTTGCTTTACTATTTTTGTTTGTTTGTTTTTGCTTTTTAAAAATCTAGTTTGAACAACATTTCCTTGAGTTGACATGTTTAGTCTATTTATATTCAGTGTAAATAGTGATAATTTATAATTCCAGCATCTAGTCATTTGATATCTTTATAGCAATTGCTTTTTATTCCTTTGTTCTCTCCTTCTTTTATATGCATATGTCATAATATACATGAAAATTTACTCATTTCATTGAAGATGTAAAGTTAAAATCACACAGAATAAAACACTAGAAATAAAACATGAAAACAGAGAAGCTACTATGTAAAGATTAGGTAGATTTGACAGATTTCCTAATACTTTTCATCTTTTTACTTTCAATCTGTTTGTATCTTTGTGTGTCTTTGTGTTTACAAATATGTAAAACATTTGTGCAGTGAAGGATATTGTCTAAAAATTATAAGAAAAATGACATATTAGAAGGAAAATCCTGATTCTGTATATTTATAAAATTGTATATAATAAACTATATATGGAAGATATGTGCATTATATATTAATATATTAATTAAATACATAAAAATACAATATGTTGTATTTTTTATAATAAAATAGTAAAATAAGACATATGTGATAAACCTGTTCAAGGGTTAGCATAAATACTTAAAATTATAAGGAGGTATTAACTACCCAATTTCCCCCTAAATAAAGGCACCTATGTACTATTATTTTTTGCCTATTAGACTGGAAACATATTTTTGAAAGAGAAATATCTGTCATTGATGAATATGTAAAGAAATTGGTGTGTTTATATGTTTTCAAAAGAATTGTAAATTGTGACATCATTTTGGATGGCAGTTAAGCAATGTCTTCAAAACAGCAGATGTTTTCTTGAGGTGGTGAATACATATACAATATACAGATGATATAGAATTATGCCCCTGAAACGCATATAATTTTATTAACCAACCTCACCACAATTAATATAATAAAAATATATATAAAATTTAAAAATTTATCCTATTCTAATAAATTGTGAAAATGTAGAAAATAAATAAGTAAAATATTAATTAGAACTAGCATCACTATGTTAGATTATCTGCACCAACATAAATGCCTTCTCTTTATTAATGCAATTTTTCCCCTTTCCTTTCCCATAAATATCCATTGCTTTTGACTCCTAATCAGAGCACTATTTGGGTTTCTGTCTGAATCAGTGTGTCCCAAATAGCTATTTTTTTATCTCAAAGAAATGCTTGATGTGCATTAAAAAGTATCTGTTTCAACCAAAAAGATAATATTTTTGCAATAAAGAATAAATAAAACAAAGATGCTAAATATAAGGAGTAAAAGAGGGAAATGTTCACTGAGAATCTAGTTGTTTGCAAGTTGCTTGCGCTGAGTGGCTTTGTCATACCTGACTTTGTATCTTTATGTGATTTGCTCATTTTTCTGGGTAGCTCAGACATTTTTGTCTGACCTACCTGGATATGCATTAGATGAATAACTATATAAGCAAAATTAAAGTGCCCGATAGAGACAGTTTATACATGCTAATTCAACGAAACTGGTATCCTTCACCTGTATATTCTATCCTTTACTAAAACCAATAGAGACATGAACAGATAGCAGTTGCCCTGGAATCATTTCCTAGTGAAATATAAAATATAGTAACTTTTTCTTCTTTTATTAAATCTTAAGCATTGTCAAAGGCCCATACTCCTTCCTCTGCTGAAGAGAACTGGTTACTATAACAACCACTGCCGTAGTATACTAACCACACAGAAGTAAACAAAACCCATAACCTCAAAATGACAAATATTTCTGTGTTTATAGTGTTATAAGTATCAAGTAATTTAGAAAAGACCAGAAATGTGATAAGAAAGAGGAAAAAATGAAAGCTATTTGAAATTAGGTATTTATTCAGAAAGCAAGTTTAGACAAAAGAAAGAACAGTTGAAACTGACAACTAGACAATTAGTGTAGCTCCCTGTAAAGCCAGTGACTGTGGCCATGCAGGTTCACTTTGGATTCCAGCAGATGGTAAAGCTACTGTGGAACTGGAAAATGGTGGGCCATTCCATTTATTAGAGTCTCTAAACTGCTGACAAGCAAGTAGGCAGGGAAAACTGCTTCCTTCCCTCACAGGGCTGATGAGCAAACAGGCTGGGGAAGGGGGGAACCTTCCCCAGTAAACAGTAGCAAACAATGGCCTCTCCCAATGGTGGCAGTCAATCTGCAATCTATAATCTGTCACCCTGAGGGCAAGCACCTGCAGCCTTACATAGTCTATACACGAGGTGCTGCCCTGTGCTCATGCACCAGTCAGGCAAACTACAAGCGAGCAAGCCTAAGACACTTATTTGCCCAACATTCCCACTTTAGGCTTCAAGATGATCGTGCATAGTTATTACAAGCAGCACAATCACATCCTCATTCTCCAACTAATTTGGGGGCTGTGAGTGAATAGGGAGAGCTAACTATTGATGCCAGAAAAAGTAATGAATATCTTTTTCAGAAAATGCACCCTTATTTTATAATAAAAACTACTGGGAAAGTTGAGAATGATTGAATCAAAGAAAGTACAGATTTTTAAGCTTTTATTTTTATTTGATGTAAAATAGACAACATTTCTCCTCTCATTCTTGTGTATATAAAGTTACATAAGTGATTTAAAAGGTATAAAGCTTTATAAAATATAATATTTCTTATTAATAAAATTAAAATGACCAAATATCTATCTATCTATCTATCTATCTATCTATCTATCTATCTATCTATCTATTTATTTTTGTGACAGAGACAGAAAGAGAGACAGGGACACACAGACAGGAAGAGGGAGAGAGATGAGAAGCATCAATTCTTTGTTGGGGCACCTTAGTTGTTCATTGATTGCTTTCTCATATGTACCCTGACTGGGGAGTGGGTTATTCAGCAGACAGAGTGACTCCTTGCTCAAGCCAGTGACCTTGGGCTCAATCTGGTGAGCCTTGCTCAAACCAGATGAGCCAGCACTCAAGCCGGGTGACCTCAGGGTTTCAAACCTGGGTCCTCTGCATCCCAGTCCAATGTTCCATCCACTGCGCCACTGCCTGGTCAGGCAGCAATTTATTTTATTATTATTTTTTTATTTAGAGAGAAGAGAAGAGGCAGAGACAGACTCCTACATGCACTCCCACCAGGATCCACCCAGCAAGCCATTAGGAGGTGTTGCTCTGTTACTCAGCAACCAAAATCTTCTTAGAGCCTGAGGCAGAGGCCATGGAGCTATTCTCAACACCCAGGGCCAACTCATTCCAATTAAGACCTAGCTGCAAGAGTGGAAGAGAGAGAGAAAAGCAAGAGGGGTAGGTCTGGAGAAGCAGATAGGAGCCTCACTTGTGTGCTCTGACCGGGAATTGAACCAGGGATATCTATTACATGCCAGGCCAACACTCTTCCACTAAGCCAACCAGCCAGGACTGCAATTTATTGATAAACTACTTTTGTTCTAATGTTTTTAAGTAATGTCATTTCACCTTTAACAATAAAAGGTTTATGCTATATCTGAGAATCAAGCAATATTATAATATTACAAGCAATATTACAAAAATGGGTAGCTATGATGATTTTGGAAAAACTGTCTGAGTCTGAAATTGTGAAGAAACATCCTCTAAATCTTGAAAGAAATAACCTTTGTTTAAACTCCCCCTATTATATGTATATTTGGTAGTCAATCACCAACCTATTACTTTTCAGAATTTAACTACATTTAAAATGTCAAATTCTTTTATGCTGCTAAATATATTTCCTTCCACATAAGAGTGTAATGATCTGAAATAGTTTTACTCACTTAATGGAGCCATTTTTATAGCTTTGAGAGAGTAAGTATAACACTGACAATCTCATTTTAACCCAGCTTTTCTAAAACTCAGAAATATTCAAAAGAGTTTGTTTTAAAGAGAAACAGAAAGATGAGCGCCCATGACTACCTTATACCATGTTTTAAACTATAGCAGTATTTTTATATAACTGAAAACTGTCTAAAAACAGAGATTTACAAATAGAAATCTTGTTCAGCTTTAACTACAGAGCTGAATTATGTTTTCATAAACTTTTGAAAACGCTAGATAATTGTTCTATTTATTACAATAGAGAACACTAGACAAGAGTAATAGGACATATGCAGGGTGTAAGTGTGTAGGCTTAGAAGTCATATTTAGTTTTGTTTGATCAAGTGAATATGTATAAATAGTTTTATGAATCACCTACCATGTTAATAAAGCCAGACTTTATAGAAAACTGAGAGGGAAGACACACAGCCCAGGACCCTTTCCCACCTACAGAATGTCAGTTTCTACATCAATAAGACAGCATCCTCTGTAGTTATGAAAAGAGTAATATGTGTCTAAGCTTTAGATTTGATGTACAATAGTTTTATCTTCATAATAATATTAAAGAATAACATTATATATAATAATAGTCTATTTTTCTATAAATAAAGTTTGATTTTCTACAGAGAGTTTTTTCAGTCAGAAATCTTTTTGTTCATAGGTTTTGTTGTTGTTTGTTTTAATATTTTAAAATGCTTCAAATCTGCATTTGATATCTGCTTTCACTGTGAAAAAAGGATGAAGAAATGGATCTCCTAAACTGAGAAAAATTGGGATTCTCATCTAATTAATGAGATTTGGGGCAATGTTTCTTGAAAACATGGTATAATTTCAAGTGGCACTTTTAAAGCAAATGTGAACAGAAGATAAAATATTTAATGAAGAGTCCTAAGCCTCTTATCAATTTACTGTTGCTCAGGGCAAGTTCAATTTCTAACTTGGTATTCAGGATAATCTAATATTCATCACTGTTTCTGTCTCTCAATGTATTTTTTATTATTATTATACAAATCTGATTATCTCCCATTTATATCAGCTTCTAAGTTTTGTTTGGAATACTCTCCCTTTATTATTCTTCTTATCTACACTGTGCTTCAAAGTCTAGCTCAAGTGCATTCTTCATGAACTTTGCCTGTTCACATTAACCTTAAGAAAGCTTTCTTTCAATACAAAATTTTTAGTTGAAGTTTTGGGGTGATATGAGTTAATAAAGTTATATAGGTTTCAAGTATACAATTCTGTAATACATCTTCTGTATATTGTACTGTGTGTTCACTACCCAAAGTCAAGTCTCCTTCTGTCACCAGTTGTACCTCCTTTAATTTACCCTCTTCTATTTCCCCCCACCCTTCTTTTCCTCTGATAATCACCATTCTGTTGTTTGTGTTTATGAGTTGTTTTTCTTTTTTTGTTTGTTTTTTTGTTTGTTTGTTTTTCTATTTATTATTATTATTAATATCGCTTCACCTTTTTCACCCAGCCCCTAGTGCTTACTGCTCATTTGGCACATACTACAGACTAGTGAATACTATTTGTCACTTATGAGTGTCCTCTCCATTAACAATATTGAACTAAGTAGAGTAAGTGTCTAGTAACTTTTGTACTCCTACGGGAACTAACAGATTTTCCTGAACACAATAATAATAGTGATGATAACTACATATATTTGTGGATGTGTCATTTTGTTTACTGTGAAGGAAAGACATAGATCTGAGTTTGTCTAAATTCCACCAATTATTAGCTTTGAAGCTTTGATTAAGTTACTTAATAATCTAAGACAGTATATTAAAGACTTCATGAGTGTTGTCTCATGTAATGCTCAATGTAATACTGCTGCAACTTCTATTATTAGCTCAATTTTAAGACTGAATAAACTGAAGCCCCAAAAATGCTTATTTAAGTACAGAAGCTAGTAAATAGAAGGTATGAGATTTTTCAGTTTGACAACAGAGCTATGGTCTTTAGAGAGACCTGCAGACTTGTTTGATATATAACTACCTGTTGTTATGACTACTTGTTAGGCATATACCCACCTACTAGGAAAATGGATTTTAAGGCAAGAGAAGGTGAGCCTTTCTAATTACAATAAGAACCAAGCACATGAGCTCAAAGGAATTTCTAACACTCACAGAGGGACTGGTAATGGACTACTCCTTACTTGCTCTACTGACAGCAAAGCTAAAAGCCCTGCTGTTCTCCCTTACACTGGAAGTCTGGGTACTGTTGTTTAAATCAGTTCTGAAGTTTTCCCAAATGAGTAAAGACATGACCTAATAGAGGAGATCTGAGAGTCAGCTAGCCACAGTTACAAGGATAGTTGTCTTCCACTACAACTGGGCATTTAAAGTTGAAGCTGGTTTCCAATTAACCATCAAAATTAAGGCAGAATGTTTAAAGGAAGAATAAGGAAATATCTCCAGCACTTCTGCTTTTTAATAGGTTTGACCTTTTTAAAGTTGAATTTTGTGACATGTTATGCTGCAAGAAACCAGGAAGAAGTAAAACTGCAAAATTCTAAAAATATAAAGTACTTTCTTTAAAAAAAATCACTGTGAAATTTTTAATAAAAAGCTTAAGCCTCAATTCAGCTCCAATGTCCTAAGTGCAAATGTCTCTTAATTGCCACCCCAACAGTCTCTAAATAAACAGACGGTCTTTATCTGCTACCTCTCTCTTTCTCAGTAACTCCACTCTTCCTGGATGCACTATCATATCTATTTTCTCGTAGCTTCATTGAAAGTGTTAGGCTGAGAGTCATGAGTTACTTACCTCCAGTGCAAAGCTGTCACTCTCTTATAAATGTTCATACATGTTGATGTCTCATTTGCATAAAAAGCCAATGGCCATATCAAATGTTACAGAGGCCAACCAAGAATTAGGAAAATCTGTTTTAAATTCTATAGCTCTTCAAGAAATTAGCTGTCAGATGCTCCCTGACAATCTTTTTGATTTCACTTCTCTTGTTTATGAAATAAAAATGTTTTTTCCATATTACAGCCATGCATTTACATTCTTTAATATTATAAGTCTACCTATCATGCATAGCTTCCTTAGTAGTAATTTCCTCTGTATCTTCTTCCTTTTTCTTGTATTAGTTTGTTTCTTTATTGGTTATTAGCTACTGGCATCCCCTGACCTGCTTTTCAGACTTTCTCTACTTTTTCACTATGTTCACACTTACTCATTTTCCTTCTTCATTCATTCATTCATGTGATTTTAACTGTCAATATTGAACACTCAATACTAAATTTTTAACGTTCTATTCTATCACCATATATCATATCATTTTCCCAGTTCATTTATATTAGCAACACAGACCACAGATCCTTACAATAAGGCATTTTCTTATCTCCCACATTCTAGGGTTTCTTTGTTTTGGAGTCAGTTTAAATTCCTTCTTTAATACCTCCGTAGTTAATTCACATATAAATCTTACATTTCTCTTTACAAGCTTTCTTTATGAGATTTGAAATTAACATCAGCATAACTTCACTATTGGGACTGAGGACTGAGACCACCAACATCAACAGGAACATAGACTATAAGCCCAATAGACAAATTCACAGTTTGTTTGAAGAAGAAACAAACAGTTTATACCAGATATGAAATGTTAAATCCAGTAAGGATATATCAATCCTCTGGCTTCAGCCATTTTTTCTAATCTACTACTTACATGGCTGCGAGACTAAACTCTTCTTTAAAAATATTTTTGGAAAAGTATACATTGAAATCCAAAAGGAAAGTTAAACCTGCAGAGCCAACTGTCTGATATATACTTTTTTATTCTTCTATGAACCATTCCATTTTAATAAACTTAAAATTTTTTTGATTGATTTAAGAGAGAGAGAAAGAGAGAAACATCAGTTTGTTGTTCCACTTATTTATGCATTTGTTGGTCTACTCTTGCAAGTGCTCTGATGGGGAATTGAACCTGCAACATTGGTGTATTGGGGTCTATGCTCACCAGGACCTAATTATTTCATCTTATTTCTCTTTTTTTTCTTTACCTGCATGAGAGTCTTTCCCTGTGGGCCTTTAATTTACTGCACAACTGTCAGCACTTAATCATCGATCTCTAACTTTCATCTCCTACCAGGAAGTATGATCTATCTATTATCACTCATCTGTGCTCAACATATTCTTTGCAACTGGCTTCAATATTCCTTATTTTTAAAGAAGCCTTTAGCCATAATTGAGCAACTAATTCAAATAACTCATTTCATCTGAATTCTGAAAATTTATTTTATTATTTATTTATGACACTTGCTTCAATATAATTTGTTAAAGTTTCTTCCAGGTTTAATGTTTGTTTCTTCTTGGTGATAGTGAATGGTCCTCATCAAAATTTTCATCTTTTCCTTTACACTTCCCAGTTTCATTGCAGTTAGGTAGAGCCATGTGACTAGTTCTGGCTGATGGGCTGAGAATTAAAAGACATGTGTCACTTCTGAAAAAAAGTAAAGAACAGTTGGAGCTCCACCTCACAACTGTCTGTTCCATTAAAAGGCTACACATGCCAGATAGCACAATTACAAGGTTGAAAAGTTTGTGTGGGCCTGAACCCCAAGTGACGCTATAGGGAAAATCTCTCAAGTAACCAAAGTTGTACATATAAGGAGAGCAATGACAAACCTTTGTGTGTTAAGCAACTCAGACTGTATAGTTTGTACATAAGTAGTCTTCAAAGTTAGTCAAATGACTTTTGCTTAGTAAGGGACCATTTATTCAATTGATTTTATGGTTCTCTCTATAGTACACTGCATAGATTTCTACACAAATGTAAACAATAGAGATCTTTTACTATATGCTTTTTTGTAATATTTACTTTTTTCCTAAAAACAATTGATCCTAGAAATTGTAATGCAATAGAAATAAAATCAATAATAATAATCTGGAATGCTTCTTCATACCATTCTAAGTATTGCATATCATATTTGAAAAATAAATTTAGAAGCTTTGTAAAGAAATAACATTACCCGAGTTTATCTGTCAAAGATTAATTAAATAAACAGAACTCCTATGAGTTATGTGATAAGAATTTTATTAGAGAACTCAGGCCTTACATAATTGAAGGAGCACTGGGTAAGGGCAAGTCTGCAGAGGGAGCAAGAGGATCAGAGGAGGCACCTACCAGTCAACCTGAGAAGCTAAGAAGTGCAGCAACTGAGATGGAACTGCAAAGGGTTGGGTTACAGAAAAGTCTTTGGGAAACTATTGCCTCTTCAAATTATTGGGTCTTCTGACAGTGGTCTGGTGATGGGCTTCAGACAACTGTTGGTCAACAGTATCAGTAGCTGGGTGGAAATTGAACATTAAATGGAAGAGAATAAGGAGTAGTTGGAATTTCTCACCACTGGCACATCGGTCTTGTCAATGCACCTAATAATACAGATCTTGAGAGAGTAAGTCTCACTTTTAGGCAGTGTAATCCAGAACCATAAAAGGAAGGGGATTTGAGAAGCAAGAGGAGGTGTGGCCTGTCAAATCAAGAGAAGTTGAAGTGAGAGTAGTCAGCCTGCAGGCAAAGAGGAGTGGGTTAAAGATGACCATGACATCTGTATTGCTTCTTCATTGGTGTGTGAAAGTCAACTAGTCCCCATTGAATCAGGGTTGGGCTTTGAAACATGCTTTGTTTTATAGCTGAAGTAAAGCAATGCCCATTCTTGGCCTAGCCCATAAGAAACCTTGCAGGAATCAACATTACTGAAGCCTCAGTCAGCTATTTTCCTTCCAGATCCGCCCTTGGTCAGTGCTGAAGCCACAGCTTTCTTCAGCTGCTCCTACTTGATGACTGAGTTTGGTAGTTCGCAAGTCTGGACCCAGTCCCCTGAGGCTTGGTAATGCTTAAGTTTTATTTTTTAATGATTTTTTTTTTTTACAGAGACAGAGAGAGAGAGAGAGTCAGAGAGAGGGATAGACAGACAGGAACGGAGAGATGAGAAGCATCAATCATTAGTTTTTCATTGCGTGTTGCAACACCTTAGTTGTTCATTGATTGCTTTCTCATATGTGCCTTGACTGCGGGCCTTCAGCAGAGCGAGTAACCCCTTGCTCAAGCCAGTAACCTTGGGTCAAAGCTGGTGAGCTTTTGCTCAAACCAGATGAGCCTACGCTCAAGCTGGCGACCTCGTGGTCTCAAACTTGCGTCCTCCACATCCCAGTCCGACGCTCTATCCACTGTGCCACCACCTGGTCAGGCAGTAATGCTTTAATTTTTTACTTTGAGGATTCCTTCTTGGCCTGGTAGAAATGTTCTCAGAACTGTGCTACAATCCAAAATTTTTTTTACCCAATCTTGCCTTCCTTCCCTTTTCTTGGATTTCTTTCCATTTACCCTTCATAGGTCTTTCTCCCAAGAAATGTCTTGTGCAGCTCATCCCATCTTGGTTTCTGCTGCTTGTAAAATCTGAATTAACATAGATAGTTTGTTGTCCAGCAACAAATAACTGAAACGAAGCTGGCCATTCTTCCATCGTTAAGAAGAACCTCATATCATGTAATTAGATTCTATTCAATAAAGATACCTTTACCAAATGTTCAATGTTTATTCCTGTCTGAACTTTTCATATAAATCACAAGTTAAGGGAAAATACCTTTTGTTCAGGCCAGACATTCTTTTTTTAATGAAATAGCATCATTTACATTTTAAAGAGAGATATGACATTCTTATAAAAATAAAGAATTCAGATTCATCTGGTTACAATGAGCAATCAAGAAATCCTTTTGGAATGCCTGCCATCTCAGAGGTACAATGCTCAGCCCTGAAGAAAACAAATTGATAAGATAATGATTGTATCTTCAAGAAGCACTGATTATATTGTGGAGAAAACGGATGTGCAAATATCATCAACAATATCATGAGGTTCATCCTGGTTGGACTCTTCATCTTTTTATTATTGGAGTAGACAAGCCAGGAGTTAACCCCAGAAATGTCTGAATTTGACTAGCATTTGTAGGAAGAGTGGCTTGAAAAGAGTGATAAAGAACCAACATAGAATACAAAAGTAAAAACAAGAAAGAACTAATTACAGATTCAGTGAAAATTAGAATGGTTTACAGAAAGGAAATGGAATGTTTAATATAAGCCAGGATTTTTGACACTGGAAGCCTAATTTGATCCTCAAAAAATATTAATAAAATAAAAAACTCTATATATCGGAAACTTGATGGTTAGAGAGTTTGAGAATGTAGAGCATCAAATATCTTCACATGACTGAGCAAGGACTCAATACCATTTCTGTCTGATTTGTTATACATGGTAACTTGTTGGAATACAGAGAATGAGAATGAAAATTTGAAGTTATAGTGGTTAGGAAGAAAGAAAACAGAAAAATCATTACATTTAGCAAGGAGGAGGTCATTTGGAGCCTTCAAAATTGCAAATTCATAGAGTGAGAAATTTTATTTCAAGGAGGAACCACCGCAAAACTCTTTAAAATAAATAGACTCTGAAATTTAACACAAGTATTTATTATTTATTTCTTTATCTTCTGTTCTTCTTCTAGTTCGTGGCTGGTGGAAAGTGTAAAATTTTTTGAATTCCCCAATCAGAACTCTGGGTCACTTTTGAGAGGGAAATTATTATTTAAACCAGGCAAATGAGGCCAATGAGATGTTATAGTTGATAATAATAATGATGTTTTCGTTTACTGACCGGTATTATGTGTCAAAAAATGTTTTCTCTGTACTATTTCATTGACTCCTACCCAAAGAATGGAGAGTAGGAATTATTTTAATCTCATTTTATACACAAGGATTCTGATCCACAAAGTTAAATTAAATTAGGCTCTGGCCAGTTAGCTCAATTGATTAACAGCATCATCCAGAAACAGGAAGGTTGTGGGTTCAATCCCCAATCAGGGCACACATGAGAAGCAACCAAACTATGCATGACTGAGTGAAACAACAAATACTTCTTTTCCACCTTCCCTCTTTTCCTTCCTCTCTCTGTTACTTCAAAAATCAGTAAAAATTAAGCCCTGACTGGATAGCTTAGTTGGTCATGCATCATCCTGGAGTGTGGAGATTGCTGATCCAATTCCCCGGTTGGAGTACATGCAGGGGCAGTTCAATTTTCCTGTTTCTCTCTCTTCTTGCCTCTCTAAATAAAATAAAATAAAATAAATAAGTGAAATTACTCAGAGTTGCACAGCCTGTAAATGGTGGAGCCAAGCTTCAAACCCAAGCAAAGCCATATCCCTTTATTTAAAATTTAACTTGTGTTTTGAGACTTTATTTGCTTATTTTTAAAAAAAAGTTTTAGAATCATATGGTTCAAGTTCAAAATGTTAGCATTTAATGTTAGCAGATTCTGACATGTTCTAAAAAATTACAAGCATAAATAAGCAGAAATGTATATATATATATGCTTATATAATCTCTTTTTTAAAACAAAACTGTCACACAATACACACTCCTTTACAATTTGGTTTTTTTAAGTTACTAGTTTATAATATCAGCTTAGAAAACCTCCTTTTTATGACTATCTAGCTTTCTTTTATATTGATATATCATAATTACTAACCAGTCCTCTATCAATGGGCATTTAGATTATTGTCAATCATCTCCTATTACAATCCACATTATAATTAATAAGCTTGTACTTTACCTCATCTGACATTTCTCTTGAACTCCTCAGTCTTATTCCTGCACCATGCTCCCTCTCTGAGGGATGCACACCATCCACCATGGCAATTATAACTCTGAGATAATTTTTTTTTATAATTAAGAACACTTTGAGCTAGGCCAATGTCTCACTTTAGCATTTCCCATTAGGCAAGGAAGGCTAAACAGGAATGTTCAGCTAGAGCATTTATTAAGCCCATACAATGAGTGGGGAAGAATATTAGAAAAAAACAGTGAACAGGTTTGAGGATAATTAGAGGTGACAATCAAAAGAACTCTTTTTTTAAATAATGAGTTTCCTGATTAGGAAAAACTCCAGTTTTACTATTTAGAAAGTAACTTTCCTCAAATGTATAAACCAGCTAATATCCTACATGTGTATTGCCAACTAATTGTTTCACCAAACATTTTCCTGATACCTGGATATACTTTAAAGAGTTTTAGAAGTTTTACTGAGCAGGCCTATTGGTTATACATATTTTTCTCATCCATGCTAATTACTTATTTGTAGAGTCAACTCATAAAACTGAATAATGGTCTGTCGGAAACCTATTTTATTTTGAGCGTCTTATAAGTACAGTTATATAAACCCACAGTAATGTTATGAATGATAGAGTTCTTGTTAATAACAAGGACTTTAGAAATTTTAATGCTCCTAGTTTGAAGATATTTATTAATCCTATCTGCTTTGCTCTGAACAATTGTCCCCCTTGGTTCCTCCCTTCTCATTATGCCAATTCTGGTCCCATGTGATCTTATCTCATCCCATTAAGAAGAATAAGCTATATTAAAGCTCTTTCAGGGCAGGTTAGTAGAGTGAAACCCTTATATATTAAAGTCAGAGGCTTAGAGGATATTCATAAATGCTATTTCTGTGATGATGATAAAATGGGGTTTGCCCAAGATAAGTAGGAACTAAGGCAAAGGAGACTTTAGTCTTAGATTTCTATCTGGAATAATTCCTGATGAGCAGAAGTTGAGAAGTCTCCAGTTTCTACATGAAGCATCAGTAAGAAAAAATTCAATGTTATATGACTTGGTTTAAAAGTCTTCATGACATGCAAATTATACAATGAAAATATTTCTCAGATAGACTAATTTATATCTAATTTTTACCCTGAAATGATTATGAAAGACATTTATTGAGTAAAGTTATAATCTAAAGGATAAAAGAGCAGAAGATATTTTCAAAATATAAGTGAACATAGAAAATAGATCATATCTTCCTTGAGAGAGCAGTATCATTCAGTTATTAATTAATGTATTTTTAGTGAGAGAGAGAGAAGGGGACAGACAGAAACAGACAGAGAGAGACATGAGAAGCATCAATTCTTCCTTGCGGCACCTTATTCTTCGATTGCTTTCTCATATGTTCCTAAAGTGGGGGGCTACAGCAGAGAAAGTGACCCCTTGCTGAAGCCAGAGGTTTCAAGCCAGTGACCTTTGGGTTCAAGCCAGCGACCATGGGTTCATCTCTATGATCCTAGGCTCAAGTCAGTGACCCCACACTCAAGCTGGTGAGCCCACACTGAAACCAGTGAGCCTGTGCTCAAGCCAGTAACCTCGGGGTCTCAACCTGGGTCTTCAGCATCCCTGGCTGATGCTCTATCCACTGTGCCACTGCCTGGTCAGGCTGACTTTATTTCTTAAACATTTATTGAGGGCTAACTTTGTGCCAGATACTTGGACATAAGCATGATCTATGGTTTCTGTCTAGTAAGACACATACATATATAAACAAATAAAAGTCATAAAATATTATAGCTATAATAATAACTATAATTTAAAAAAAAACTAACCGCTGGAACAGCCAACAGGTTTCCCTTCACCTGACAAACCTTATAGATGTGCAGTAACTTCTGGAGTAAAATTAGGGAAGCTTTGAAATTAAATCAGAGACATGATTAATTGATGATGACAGCCAAAGATGGAGAATAAAGAGAGTCAGTCTGCATATTGTTTCTTGGCTGTCTCTGCTTTGTGATGTAGAGTAGATGTACACAGAGAGGGTGATTACCCAAGGTTTTAAAGACATTTGTGAAGAGGCCAAATTAGACCTGACTATGGAGAAGGTGGTTAATAGGCAGTCAAAGCAGAACAGAAAGTATAAAGAAATGCAAAAGTTTTGAAACCAGTTTCAGTTTAAGTTCAGCCCCTCCCCCCCCCCCCCCACACCCTAACTAGGAAGTTGGTTGGAAGGAGAGCAGGATGAGCAACCCTAGAGAGCCTGGGTAAAGTTGATCACTTATCTAAGGTTTGTGCATGCCGGGGAATTGGGACACAAGATCTTAGACCAGTGTTCTGTCAGCTATAATCCACAAAACACCTGTGTAGGATTATTTGAAATGCTTGTTAAGGCAATCAAGTCAGGGTATCTTGATATGGGGCTGAGAATCTTCATATTTAACAAGCTCTCCAAATGATTAAAATTTGAGATTCCACACTAGGAGACTATTACAGCATGAGGATCAGACTATTCAGGAAACTTTCACACTGAGCAGTCAACTCACATTCTTTACAAATATGCCCCCCCCACTGGAAGGGGGCAGGCTGGCACTCAGCACCCACAGCCAAAGCCTGTAGAATCCCCTTCATAGACCAAGCAGCAGAAGATTTCCAGCTCATTAATTTTCATTAGTAAGAAGCTTTAATGTAGTGGGCAAATTATAACACTAAAATTTCATTATAATTGGAAATATAGTTTAATTTGAGCATTTTCCAGTAAGCTGGAGCAAAAGGAGATATGTCATCCTAGTCAGAAAGGTATTTTCATCTGTAGAAATAACACACATTAGCAGGAGAATAATTTGCTACTGGCAGGATGATCTAGATTACAGTTAGGTTTGCAAATCATCTACTTTTAGCTGAGATTTTTTCTGGTTCATTATACAAAACAAAGGAAAAAGCAATTAAATGAAAATTTTCTAGTAGTTAAGTAGCCCACAACTAATTGAGATTAGTTTTATAGTTGCATATAAATATAATATACTTTCCAGTAAATTCTTTCTCTCTCTCTCTCTCTGTCTGTCTCTCTCTCTCTTTCTCTTTTAGTGCAAGTTTATAAAATACAACCTGAGCTCTGGCCAGATAACTTAGTCAGTTAAAACATCTTCCCAAAGCACAGAGGTTACCAGTTCAATGCCCAGTCAGGGCATATAAAGGAACAGATCAATGTTTCTGTCTCTCTCTACTCTCTCTAAAAATAAAGAAATAAAGAAATAAATAATAAAATACAACCTGAGACTTTGGATATAGAAAATAAAATTTTGAGTGTTGTGATTTAATTACTCTATGATCATTGTCACTACTTTATACATTGTAGAAAATATTCATTTATTTCATAACATTTATCAACACTGGGTCATTCATTCAATTATTTATTCAAAGAAAATTTCCCTGCCTGGTTAGCTCAGTCGATTAGAGCAACATCCAGAAACAAAGTTGCAGGTTCCATTCCCAGTCAGGGCTCATATGGAAAGTAATCAATGGGTGCACAACTAAGTGGAACAACGAGAGAATGTTTCTCTGTCTCTTTTTCTACTGCCCTTCCTCTCTCTATCTCTCTAAAATCAATCAATGAATAATAAAATTTTTTTAAGAAATATCTTTTTGACACATTATGGGACAATATGGTGGGAAATTAATAAAGTTTTTCCTATTTCATAAAACTCTAGGTCCAGTGAAGATAACAGCTATTAATCAAAGAATCAACCAAATATGAGTCTGGTTTCAACTATAAATATGTACCATAAAAGGAAGTCACATAATACCATGGGAGTATAAAACAGAGAAAACAAACATATTTTGAAGGTTAGGGATAAATTCCGTATAGAATTACACTTGATTTTGAGTTGTAAACTAAGGAGCATTAATTATAAATTTGGAGCATGAGAGTGGATGCTAGGTAAAGGCACTTTATATTTGCAGGCCAGGAGGATGCCAAGTTTAAGAAATAATAAATGTAGATGGGGAAGGGAAAAGGGCTTGTACAAGTTGAGGATGAAAAGTTATGAAACGGCTAGGCAATGTAAAGTCTTGTAATCATGTAAAGTATTTAGTTAGGTTTTTTATTGAAGCCCTTAATGAGATCAGTTTGTACTTTTTAAGTCTATACTATATGCCAGATTCTATGAGTTTATCTTACATGAATGGCTATAGACTATGTAGTGGTGATTCCCAGAATACCTCCCCTTCAGAACTGAGACACCATTTCCTCTTCCACCTCCCCTTCTTGCTGCTGGGAGTGCTACCTGCTGCCACACAACCCACTTTCCCTGAATTTCCCTTGACCAGAGAGCAGCTGCCTTCTCTAAGATTATGCCCATTCCTTGTGACAAGTCTCAATCAATGACTGCTTTCAATTGGTGTACAAAAGCTTCCCCTTTTCCCTATTGCAAAGTGAAAGCATATTTATGAAAATAATGATATATTATTATATAAAATCTCTCATTGAATGAATTCATAACACTCATTTTTGGCTATTGAACTATCAGAGTAAGCAATCTGAGGGATTACTCTGTATAATGCTTTGATTCCTTATATAAAATAAATATAGTATATCAATAAAAGTAATCAAAAATTTTAATGTAATTGATTGAGTCTGTTGAAAGAAGGAGGCAGACTTGTGGAGATTGTCTTATTGATCAGTCAACAATTCATAAAATGCCATATTAAAAAGCAGATGTTTCTCCAATTTTTTTTTTTTTTCTGAAGCTGGAAAACGGGGAGAGACAGTCAGACAGACTCCCGCATGCGCCCAACCGGGATCCACCCGGCATGCCCACCAGGGGGTGATGCTCTGCCCACCAGGGGGCGATGCTCTGCCCCTCTGGGGCATTGCTCTGTTGCGACCATAGCCACTCTAGCGCCTGGGGCAGAGGCCAAGGAGCCATCCCCAGTGCCCCGGCCATCTTTGCTCCAATGGAGCCTCGCTGTGGGAGGGGAAGAGAGAGACAGAGATGAAGGAGCGGGGGAGGGGTGGAGAAGCAGATGGGCGCCTTTCCTGTGTGCCCTGGCTGGGAATTGAAACCCGGACTTCATGCCAGGCCGACGCTCTACCACTGAGAAAACCGGCCAGTGACTCTCCTATTTTTTATTTTGCATCTTGACATCATTTGACACCATTGAACCTTTCCTTCTTTAAAATGTTTCCTTGCCTTCATGACATTATTTCATCTGCTTTCTCCCCAGACATTTCTGACCATTCCTTTTCTCTCTTTTAAGGATTTCTCTTCATGTGCCCACACTTGAAAGTTTAGGAAGTCATGCATGTCAAGGTTTAGATTGTGTCTTATTATTCTTTCAACATTGAGTGGTCTCATAGTTTTATCCATTTTTATAATTTAGTTTCTATATAAATAATGATTTTTCAAATCTCATTTATAATTCTAAACTAATTCATCAGGCTTAGAATCTGCATCTTCATATGTCTATTATACAATTTCAAAACTGCCTGCAAAATCAAAAATAAACCAAAATTAAAACCCTAAACAGTAATATTAGTTTTTTCCCCAAAGTTGTTTCTTCCTGTCTTCTTTATGTCAATTTATGACTAAATGGATTTTTTACTGTGAATTTTACTTCATAAATATTTCTAAAATCAGTCTATTTTAGATTCCAGCATCTACTTGACAAAAGCAGGTTTTCTTTATTTCTTTTTCTAAGTGTTTTTAAATTGATTTGAGAGAGAGAATGAGAGTGTGTGTGTGTGTGTATGTGAGAGAGAGAGAGAGAGAGAGAGACATTGGCTTGTTGTCCTGCTTATTTAGGTATACATTGGTTGATTTTATATGTGCCTTGACCAAAAATTGAATCCTCAACCTTGGCCTATCAGGATGACACTCTAACAAACTGAGCTACATGTCCAGACCTTCTTTATTTCTTACTTATTCTTTTGCCTCTAACCTTTTCTCCCTTAATTTTATCTTTCATCTTACTGTCAGAATGATCCATGAAAGGTTTGAATTCAATGTGTCAATTTCCAGCTAAAAATCTTCCAATGCTTTCTTACTCTTTACAAATAAATTTCAAAAACCTCAGGCTGGCACATACATTTTTTGAGATATAGTCTCTGGTTTCCTTTCTCGTAGTAGATCATATCTTCATTTAAATGATTAATGGAGTACTTTGTATAGTGTTTGGCAGTGCTCAGAAATGTTCAAAAATAAATGAATGAATGAATGGATGCTAGAAATGTTGTAATAGATTATTATTTACGAGTGGACAAACAGATCTACAGGGGGTCCACGGGTTACGACGATCTCAACATATGATGTTTTGAGTTTACGCTGCTCACTCTCATAAAAACGTAAAAATTTGAGACATAAATGTTTCGGCTTATGCCATTAGCATTGTACTTACAACTGTGTGGGCAAACTTGTTTGTGCACAGCGGAAGAATGCGCAGTGATGCGGCATAGGGGTGAGGGAGTTGGCATCCCCCGATACGCTTACCTACGCCATTTTGGACTGTTAAAAGAACAAGTGTTCCATTTGTGTCGCCTTGTTTGTCGACATTTGGCCCTTATCATGGCTCCAAAACAAAAGTCAGAGCTATTGGTATTACATGGAGAGGAGCTGTCTGCTGAGGACCTTATTCAGCTTGAGAAGCAGATGATTGAAGAGGAAGAGATAGAAACCCCAAAACCCAAGAGATTTACTACCAAGGGTTTGGCAGAAGGTTTTTCTATGGTACAGCAGGGTTGGCAAAATTTCAAGCTGAAGACTCTAGTGATGACAAATTCAGGAATGTCGACAGAGCTGTTATGGATGCCTTTCAATGCTACAGGCAGATATTGGAAGAGAAGAAGTCATCAAGCTTTCAGACTAGCCTCGTACAATTCTTTAAGAAGGTAGAGAGGCCTGAAATAGATCCTGTACCCTCTGTATCAGCTGCTTCTTGAGATGAAACACCTGTAATACAAGTAGAATCATCTCCAGTATCTTCTGCATGTTCCTTAGGAATCCTGATTCACCTGACCAATATCTCCAGCACCTTCTGCAGGTTCTCCTGCCTCTCCAGCTTCCTCCTCCCAATAGGTCACTCTCTCCCACCTTACAATGCCCCTTCCAGTGTGCCAGCCAACCACAGGAATAAAGGTAAGAAATTTTTTATACTCATTTTTGTCATTTCTTCTGTTACTACAGTACAGTTTACAGTACAGTATATTTATGTGCTTTTCCGTTTTCTGTGGCTTAGTTGTGTTTTTATGTTCTAAATTGTGATTTTACAACTATGTTAGAACAGTAAGTGACTTAGGCTAGGCTGTGTTTGAACTTACACCATTATTCAGGTTACATCACTGTTGTAGGAATGGAACTGTGTCATAACCTAAGGGACCCCTGGTGTAGGCAACAAAGAGAGACTGAAGTAAAGTAGCAATATTGTTATTAACTAAGTAATAATGGGGTTAATTAAAATAACTGTTGTAGCAATCTAAACACCAATGATACTATTAATGTGTGCACTGATTCATATCTATCTACTCAAGGATTATATACATAAAAAATCTCGAGAGCATTTGGGCAACCTCTTTTAAAAACAATGTACTTTATTTAGTAGGTCTTACCTGATTTGAATTATAGACCCCTTTCATGGCAAGGTAATGAACATTAAAGCCACTTTTTTAAGTAAAGTGTATATAAACTTTTATTCACAAATTTTCACGTAAAATTTCAATAACTTTGCTGAGGTTGATTTAAATATTCCTGCTACAACCAACCTTTAATTTCCCTAATGCTTTGTTAGATGAGTTTTGAAAGTTACATCAAGAACAAATTTTAATTGTAGTATATATTCTAAGACAGTAAAAGAGAAAACCAAAAAGCATATAAGTCAATTTAAAATTAGTTTTGTTAATGCAATATACCAAATATTTTCTTTATTAAATTATAAATGTGCCCATATGTTCAATGTCTCAGAGTCATGTACTGAAGTAGATGTACATATAGTATTTGAACATAAGTCTATAGCTACCGAAACAAAAGTGACAGTATAAAAAACACAGCTATTCATATTTAATCTAAAAAATCCAGATGGTTGAGTTATTCATATTGTAATTTTTAAAATTTATTTATTTGGACATTTAGTTTCATTTTTCCCTCTGCATTTCAAACTTTAGAATAAATACGCACGTGCAGAGACAAGAAGACAAAAACTCAAAGTATTTAAGTAGTTCAAGTATTAGCATAGTCATTCACTTTCTCCGCCCCATAGGCAAGGATTCCATTATTTAAGGAAAGGAAAATGAATAGTGGAGCACTAAGAGGGGGATTCAGAACTGTATAAATACCTCTCCTGGAGTACTAAGTCAAACTCCTATCCTTCATCAAATCTGAGACTGAGAGTAGGAATTATATGGATGACTTCCCCATCACGCCACTTTGCCATCTGTCCTAAAGCAATCATTCTTTTTCTATAACAATTGCATTGTGGAATCTTTCTTAAGGAGCAAACCATTACTTGGAACAATTAAGCTGGCATCGAGGCTGTTGGCCCAGCAAAACACTTTATTCACAGATCCCACATGCTCCACATATGTTGGTTCCATGGCAGACACAACCAGAAATCTATAGTTTTACCCTGATTTGAGAGCTTAGAATCTAAGACTAGTAAATCTGGGAAATCAAGCCAAACATCAAAAGGTCTTGATCTTTTGAAGTTTTCCTAATTGTGGGCAACAATTGGAGAATTAGATATCTTAACTGATGTCTTCATTGAGCACAGTTCTGTTTAAAACTTCCCATTTGATTTTTATTCTTTTCCTTTGTAATCTGCTGTCAGCAGTTACAGATGTCTGTTGAAACAGCTCACAACCACTAAAATGAGGGTTTTTGTGTGTTTGAAAATCTAATAATGTCATGCCCTACTAACTCTGCCTAAGAATTAAAATAATTTTAAATCATATGTGTACTAGGTAAAAATAGCAGATCAGTGTTCTCTTCATTCTTTTGTTGAATAGAATGCAACCAATACCTGCAACTAATGTATGTGATCATTATGAAGATTCCTGAAAATAAGATATTTAAACAATTGGAAGATAACTCTGCTTATGTGTTGTTATACAATAATAGAAACAAAATAGTAGATTTTATTAAGCTATTGTTTTATTTTTTGATGTAACATTTACTTATTTTGTTTATATTCTTTTTGCTTCTGTTTGGGAGAGAATACAAGTAAAAGCTATGTGACAAGCAAAGTTTATTTCCTATTAAATCTCTTATGAATATATATTTTTAAAAGACTTGAAATATGTAATCATTCATTTTAACGCTCCTAATGGCCAACAGAAATATCTGGAATGTTTTTGGCTGACTCAGTACTGGAGAACACCAGATCAGTATGGGAGCAATGGTGAGTTGATATATATCACATGTACAATACTTTGCATATACAAATTCCTCTTTGTCTGTTGAGAAAAGGTAGAGGTTCTAAACCAAATACAATATTTTAATGAAATGACTATTATAAAAGCAAAGAAAATAGGTTTTGGCTAAGATGTATAAAAATTGGAACACTTGTACACTGGTAATATAAATGTACAATGGTGCATTCACTTTGGAAAACAGTGTTTCAGTTCCTCAAAAGGTTAAAAATGGAGTTACCATATGATCCAGCAATTCCACTCCTGGACATGTATTCAGAAAAACTGAAAGAAAGTACTCTACCTATGTTCATAGCTGCACAATTCACAATAGCCAAAACGTTGAAACCTAAGTGTCCTCTGATGGAAGAATAGATCATCAAAATGTAGTGTATATACACATGGAATATTATTCGGCCTTATAAAGGAAGGCAATTCTAACAGAAGCTACAACATGGATGGAACTTGAAGATATTATGCTAAGTGAAATAAAACAGTCACAAAAAGACAATGATATATATTAATAGTAGCTATTCATTATTGTTCTTTTAAATTATATATATTTTAATTTTATTCCTAATGAGAATTTTCTAATAAACAATTTGAGAAACTAAGCAGAAGTAGAAAAAAATATAGTTATTTTTTAAATTACAAAATGCTGATATCCTATGGATTATTCTACTATGGATTATTTTGGAATCACATGTTATTTAGGCATTCTATGACCTTATTTCCCAACTCAGAATCTCTTTTCTGGAAATAAGATTCCCAACAAAGTTAACAATGAACTTCATATTATACTATCAGCAGATTTAATTAATGTATGTTTACCTTCTTTTTTCAGTGATTAATGTGAGAGATGTTAAATGTGAGGTCTCACACCAATTCCATTAGTATTCCTCTTGATAGCTCCCCTTTATTCAAAGGAGTGATCATAACCCTCTAACTTTTTCTTTATCTCTCAGCTAGCTTTTAATCCATAGCTCTGTTTCAAAAGAATATAGACAGGCTTTGTCTAAGAAATAATGATTCTTTTTAACATCTTGATAATTATTGTGCAATACTCTCTTAAAAATACATTGTGGCACTGGCCAGTAGGCTGAGCAGTAGAGCGTCAGCCCAGCGTGTGGAAGCCCCGGGTTTGATTCCTGGTCAGGGCACACAGGAGAAGTGCCTACCTGCTTCTTTACTCTTCCCCCTTTCTTTTCTCTCTATCTTATCTCTTCCCCTCCCGCAGCCAAGGCTCCATTAGAGCAAAGTTGGTGCGGGCGCTGAGGACAACTCCATGGCCTCTGCCTCAGGCTCTAGAATGGCTCCAGTGATAACAGGAGCAATGCCCAGATGGGCAGAGCACCACCTCCTAGTGGGCATGCCAGTGGATCCTGGTTGGGCACATGTGGGAGTCTGTCTGACTGCCTCCCTGCTTCTAACTTCAGAAGAATACAAAACAACAACAACAACAACAAAAAAAAAAAACCAATAACATTGTGTGTATGGCATAATCCCACAGGCACATTGAGTTTTACTATGTTATGTTTTTAATGCAGTCCTTATGCCCAGCCACTGAACCTGTATTGCAACTACAGTTCTGTCCTGAAGGGAAGGTAATAGAATTCCCAAGGCTGTTCTAAGGGATGTAATGCAGATAGAACCAGGAACTGGACACTTCTCTGATCCTCTAACCTGCCTGGGAATGCCAAAACCAGCCCAAGTAGAGCTGCCCTGGAGAGGTGCTGATGCTGAACATTTCACAGAATCATGTATCTGGTAAACTGCATGTGTTGAGGGTAATGAATTACACCTGATGGATCTAAGCTTGGTTTTGAGAATTTGGATTGGGACTGGGTGTAGACATAAGGCTTTTGAAAAATAAAGCAGTTAAGCAACTTGACTGATGCTTATAATTACTTGTATTTCTTATTTTTTATTACTTTAGGCAATTAAATAGCTTTTTCAGCATGAAAATAAATCACTCAATAATTCTATTACATTCACTTTTTTGTGTGTGTTTATTTGTTTGTTTTTAGAGACAGAGAGTCAGATACAGGGATAGATAGGGAAAGACAGGAATGGAGAGAGATGAGAAGCATCAGTCATCAGTTTTTCAATGTGACACTTTAGTTGTTCATTGATTGCTTTCTCACATGTGCCTTGACCGTGGGCCTTCAGCAGACCGAATAACCCCTTGCTCGAGCCAGCAACCTTGGGTCCAAACTGGTGAGCTTTGCTCAAACCAGATGAGCCCACGCTCAAGCTGGCGACCTCGGGGTCTTGAACCTTGGTCCTCCGCATCCCAGTCCAACGCTCTATCCACCAAGCCACTGCCAGGTCAGACCTACATTCAGGTTTTTTAAACCAAAAATGAATTCATATTCAAAACCTTATCTTTTTAAACCAAAAATCATATAGTAGTTGTTATTGTCTTTAAGATCAAATATCAAAAAAATGTGTTTTTTTATCATTTTATTACCACTAGTTATATCACAGTTCTATTTCTAAAGACACTGATATATTTTTGCCACAGAGGTCTTGGCTGGCTCCTTCACCCAGACAACTATCTTTCTGTGTTCTAAAACTTTGCTTCTTTTTTTAAACTCCAATGTAAACATAATGTTTCTGTGTCTCATTCTTTTAATCTTATGTTTCAGTGAAAACCAGCTAATCTGATTTACCCTGATGCTCCTAGTTCATTAGACTCCATGGTAAACTGTTATTTATCTACTCTAAAAGCTAACCTAGGCCTCTCAGAGACAATGAATTAACCTAAAGAAATGTCTGTTATGTTTGGAATTTCAGATGCTGTTTTTAAACTTAAAGAAGGAATACTTTTCTCTAGTTAGCTGGTTATTATTGTCCCTTATTGCTTTACTATATAATGTGTGGACCTTGGACCAACAAAATCAGAATCATCTGGAAGTTTGTTGAAAACATAGGCTCTTACCTGATCAGGTGGTGGCACAGTGGATAAAGCATTGGACTGGGATGCAGAGGATGCAGGTTTGAAACCCTGAGGTCACTGGCTTGAGCACAGGTTCATTTGGCTTGAGCATGGGCTCACCAGCTTGAGCAAGGGGTTGCTGGCCTGAGCATAGGATCATAGATATGACCCCATAGTTGCTGGCTTGAGTCCAAGGTCGCTGGTTTAAGCATGGGGTCACTTGCTCTGCTGTAGCTACCCACCACCCATCAAAGCATGTATGAGAAAGCAATCAATGAACAACTAATGTGCCACAACAAAGAATTGAAATTTCTCATCTCTCCCTTCCTATCTGTCTGTCCATATCTGTCTCTCTCTCTCTCTCTCTCTCTCTCTCTCTCTGTCAAAAAAAAATACAGGCTTTCAGCCCTCAACATTTGGCTCAGTGGTAGAACATTGGCCCAGCATGTGGAAGTCCCATGTGCAATTCCCAGTCAAGTCAGACAGGAAAGGCAACCATGTGCTTCTCCACCACTCCCCCTTTTCTCTCCCTCTTCTCTCTCTCTCTCTCTCTTTCTCTCTCTCTCTCTCTCTCTCTCTCTCTCTCTCTCTATCCCTCCCACAGCCATGGCTCAAATGGTTCTTGCAAAGTTGGCCCTGAGCACTGAGGATAGCTCCATGGCCTCACCTTAGGTGCTAAAATAGCTTGGTTGCCAAGCAACAAAGCAGCAACCCCAGCTGGGCAGAGCATGCCACAGTAGGGGGCTTGCCAGGTGGATCTCTGGTCAGGGTGCATGTGGGAGTCTGTGCATGTGGGAGTCTGTGTCCCCACCTCTCACTTAATAAAACAATAATAATTAAATTGGTATACAAATGATCTAATTATTTTAAAATACAGGTTTAATTACTGTCAACAATTTCCCCCCAAATAAAATAAGTTTGTCATTTTTTTACTTTAGTAGAAAACATTTTAAAAGATTAAGTCCTGGACAGTTGAGTCAGCATAGAGCATTGACCCAGCATGTGGAAGTTCCAGGTTCAACTCTTAGGGCTCACAGGAGAGGAGACCATCTGCTTCTCCACCTCTCTCCCTCCCCTTTTCTCTCTTTCTCTCTCTCTTTCTTCCCTTCACACAGCCATGGCTTGATTGAATCTAGCTCAGGGGTCGGGAACCTATGGCTCGCGAACCAGATGTGGCTCTTTTGATGCCTGCATCTGGCTCGCAGACAAATCTTTAATAAAAAAATAATAATGTTAAAAATATAAAACATTCTCATGTATTACAATCCATTTATTTCCTATTGCTCATGTTCATGGCTGCGGGTGGCTGGTACCAATCACAGCTGTCCTTGGGACAACACCAAATTTTTATTGGATAATGTGTAACATACACAAGCCGTTGTATGGTTCTCACAAAATTACACTTTAAAATATGTGGCATTCATGGCTCTCTCAGCCAAAAAGTTTCCCGAACCCTGATCTAGCTCATTGTTTCTGCCTTGGGTGGTAAAAATAGTTCTGTTGTGAGCATGGCTCCAGATGGGCAGAGCATCAGCCCCAGACGGGGGGTGCTGGATGGATCCTGGTTGGGGCACACGTGGGAGTCTATCTTTGTAGTTCCCCTAATCTCACTTTAAAAAAAATGAGTCATTTTTACATAACTGTTTAGGTTGAGTCAATCAAAATACAGTATTTAGGGTGTGATTACTAATGGACCTAATATTTGTTCCAATAATGGATCAGATATAAAGTATTTACTACCATATGTAACGTGTTCTGCAGTTTCTTAATAACATTGTATATGAAAAGACATTAAAATATTTTCTGTTTGAAGTCAGAGCTATTAGATGTTAATACTATTTAACTTAATTGTGAAATGTATAAAACAAATACATATTTTGGGTACCATTTTTAAAGCATATTATTTATCTTCTTAGTATTACATGTCTAACAACAGGTGGCCACCTAATAATCTGGAATGACATTTTTTAGTAACCAAACTGCAGACATTCTTTCCTGAACTAGTCCCAGTTTTTATATTAACAAGTTTAAATAATAGTAGGCAAAATGTAACTATTATATATAAAGTGATCTTTTTTTATCTTGCATAATTAAGGCAAGGAGATCTCTTGTGGTTTGAAGTTTCAAAAACAAATATTTAATACAATCATACTCTATTTTGTTAATTTAATTTATTAAATGTTATGCACATATACTAATGATTTTGAGATATTTAATATACATCATATCTTCCAACTATAGATATACTCCTCTGATATACTAAATTTATATAGAAACATTCTGGTCACAGCAAATAAAAAGGATAAAATATGAATATTTTTATCAACAATGGTGATGATTGATGTTGACATCATCCCCATTATTTAAAGTTTTTTCAAAAGCTATAGCTAGAGTAAGCAAAATTATCTTTAAAATTAAACTTTTAAGATAAGGCCTGACCAGGTGGTGGTGCAATGGATAGAGCATTGGACTGGGATGCGGAGGACCCAGGTTGGAGACCCCAAGGTTGCCAGCTTCAGCGCAGGATCATCTGGCTTGAGTAAAGCTCACCAGCTTGGACCCAAGGTCTCTGGCTAGAACAAGGGGTTACTCAGTCTGCTGTAGCCCCACGGTGAAGGTACATATGAGAAAGCAATCAATGAACAACTAAGGTGTCGAAAGAAAAAACTAATGATTGATGCTTCTCATCTCTCTCCATTCCTGTCTGTCTGTCCCTATCTATCCCTCTCTGACTCTCTCTGTCTCTGTAAAAAAAAAAAAAAAAGAAAAAGCTTTTAAGATAAGGGCTCAACTTCCCAGGATTATTGTGGAAATTAAAACAATGGACTCATTCTCTTTTTTATTAAAAAGAAACATTGCAGTGATATTAGTAACTGTTAGAGTACTCTATTTCCATAATCAATACTCTTCCATTTTATATTCTTAAATAGAAAACAATTATATACTTACTAGTCCTTATGTAGTGGACAGACTTGAGCAGAGCAGGAATGATGGAACAGGTGCAGAGAGAGGGTCACCAAGACAGAGAGCCCAAGGTGCCTAGCAACAGGCCAAACCACAAGCCCTTACACAGCCACTTTCTTAAGCATTAATTCCTGGAGATGACATCTAGGCTTCAGCTGTGTTTCAACTCCAAGCCCAGCAATGCGGTAAAGCCAGGCAGAATGACCATGGCTGACATCAGGACCAGCTACAATAACTAGTGACCCCCTAGTGACAACCAATCAGTGGAAAACTTAAGGAGGCACTCCTGGAAAGCTGATGAATGTTCTCTTGAGATCACCCCTGAGACCTCAGATAAAAGCTCTGAGGATGGAAGACTCAGTGAGGATAAAGGACCCAGTGAGGCTCTCTCTGTGGTCCAAACTGGAGCCTTTCCCTACCGCTTTCTTTCCTAGTTTTATTGCTTCATTACCAGGACCTAAAATCTCTATCAACACATATTTCCAACAAATCATTATTTGCATTTTCTTTTCTGTGTTCTTTGATCAAACTTTAATTTATCCTTTATTATAGGAGTTGACAAACAAGACTCTTTCTACTTAGAATCCGGCTAAGGCAGTGGTTCTCAAAGTGTGTACCAGGGTGCACTGGTGTGCCCTAGAAGATTTCCAGGTGCTCCCTATGGGATTCCAGAGAAATATGTGCCTGTTGGGGACCAAAAAACCACCAGGGTTTTTGGAGTTTAAATTTTGAGGGGACTCAGAGGTGTGGGGAATTGGCTGTAAGCTGACAGTCTGCCCAACCCCCCACCTCACTTGCTTGATTAGGTTGCAAAAGGCTGTTAAGCTGTGGTGCTGAATTGTTAACACTACCCCCCATGTTCCCCGGAAAGACTGGAGGCAAGTTTCTTCTATCCTTTGTCTGGTGTAAAGTTAAGATGATATGTATGGTGGGGGTTTTCTGCACTCAACACAATTAAGAGTAAAAAGAGAGGAATTCTTCAATGTATTGATGAGAAAATGAGAGTTTGCCTTTCAGATATATCCTCAAACATTGAAGAAATCGCTAGGACATATCAGGCTCATGTTTCTCATAAACACAAGAATGAAAAAACTTAACACATTCACGCTGAGACCTGCCGAATTTACTAAATCTTACTAAGAATGTAATTATATATATATAAAGATAACTTTTTTGTCGTTTTTTAATTTTTTAACCCCTTTTTTACAAATTCTGAAAAGTATAACTCAAAAAAATGTAACAAAAATGTTTTTTAATGTCAGAATAAATTTAATTTTGTTGTATTTATTTTGTTTAATTATCATAAAAGTGCACTTGGACTTTATATTTTTTTCTTTAATATTTGACTTAATTATTATAACATATTTCTCAGAAATTTGTATATAATGCACCTACAATTATTTGTAGGACTTTAAATGCACCCCTACTTCAAAAAGTTTGAGAACCACTGGGCTAAGGTAAAATAAGAATAAGATGTAACAGAGTCCTCCCTTTCTACAGCAATGTGAAAGACCAGCCTTTTTCCACCTCCACGGTACAGCAAGGGAAGATGAGAAACATCAAGCAGAAAAATGTCTTCAGAAACTTCCTTATGAAGATTATTAAAGAGTTGTCTTTTTATCCCTGACCTCTGTTTAGGGAATACAGGGATTTCTGCCTCCCTCAATCAAGTTAGGTGGTGTCCCTAGAAGTTGGATGGCCACAATATCTAGTTTCTGTCTCATATGTAAACAATTTCAAAGCCTGGCTTAAAAAAATCAAGAAATCTACAGTAGATACAAGCCACTCTTCCACTGGCTTCCAGGACAGAGTGCTGGTTATTCAAAAGCCAGCTGTGGCTTGTGCAGAACTGAACTAGAACTAGGTTATCTTGAAAAAACAAAAAAACAACCACATGTAAGGCTGAATGGATGGCCAAAGTCAACCTAACAGAGTCTTCTTGCAATGGAAGCCAAGAGCTGAGGGAAATGTCATAAACAACCAGCTAGCTACCTTCGGGTGTTTCCTATGATGAGAAAGGTGCTGTGGGAAGTCTTCTAAGAAGTCACAATATTACTCATGAGAAGATAGCTGTTGGGTATCTTATGGCTAGAAAACTCCAAAAACAAATTTAGAGAGCACCATTCAAGTTAGAATTCACCAACCCTTTCTTGCAACTGTAGAGGTACAAGCCAAGAAAAGGCTAGTAGAAAAGGTGATTCAGATCAACAGTAAGGCCATAGTCAGCCCTGCCCCTCAGGCTTTCAAGCCCATCAGGCTGGTGGTGTGGGAGAGGACCATGCTTTCAATCACTCAAGTGTGAGGATTTAATTCAGATTGAATTAACATTTTTATACCTGCAGAAATAAGATTATTATTTAATTCCTGAGGTTGTCTAGAAAATTGAATGCATCTGAGAGATAACATGCAGAAAAGAAGAAAAGGATTTAAAGCAGGGGTCAGGAACCTTTTTGGCTGAGCAAACCATGAACGGCACATATTTTAAAATAATTCCATGAGAGCCATACAATGACCCGTGTACGTTATTTATTACCCAATAAAAATTTGGTGTTGTCCGGAGGACAGCTGTGATTGGCTGCAGCCACTCGCAACCGCATGAGTGGTAGGAAATGAATTGATTGTAATACATGAGAATGTTTTATATTTTTAACGTTATTATTTTTTTATTAAAGATTTGTCTGCGAGTCAGTTGCAGCCACATCAAAAGAGCCACATCTGGCTCGTGAGCCATAGGTTCCCAACCCCTGATTTAAAGAGTTATTTTCAGAGTGACAGGAATATATAATAAATCCACTTTTTAATGGCCCAATTGCATTCTTCTCAGTGATCCATTGGTAAATTGGTTATGCATTTTTCACTGTTCACATTTATGTGGTATTTGAGAACATTTAGAATGAATTTGTGAAATTACAAAATTTAATTATCACCAAAAATCTTTATATACCAAAGTAGAGTAGATATCACTGCATTTCTTTTTGAAATGACAAAACTAGGTCTAGAAAAATGTGAATTGTCTTGTTCAAAGCTGGATAACTGGTACTGGCAAAGGCTCACTGTTGATCTTTATCTTTCTAAACTGATTGCATGACACTTACTCAATTATGTCAATGGAAACTGAAGTCAATTTCCTGCTCACATACAACTGGTAAAAAGCTCTTACTGATTTTTGTTTTGAAACATCTTTATTGTTTAATTTGCTGTGTTTTGACTCATGTACACATCTAGGAATTATGACCACAATAAAGATAATGAGCACATCAATCAACTCCGAAAGTTTGATTTTGGACACATCGACACATCCCACCCTCCTACCCTTTCTCACCTTCTCCCCAAACTCAAGAAAATGCTAATCTACTTTCAGTCATATAAAGGAATTTGCATTTTATAAAAATGGAATCATATAGTAGGTACATACTCTTTTTGTCTGACTCCTTACACATCGCATAATTTGGGAAAGATTCACGAATAATTTTATATGTACCAATAATGTGTTTCTTTTTATTACTGAGTTATATTAGCTAGTATAAACATACAACAAATTGCTTATCTATTTGTCTGTTGATGAGAATTTTGGTTATTTCTAGTTTGGGGTTATTACAAATAAAACTTCCATACACATTTTTATAGAAGTCTTTGTATGAATATATACTTTAATTTCTTTTTGATAGATACCTAGGAGTGGAATGACTTGATAATATAGTAAGTGTATTCCATTTTATTTTTAAAGAAAATGCTGAATTTTTTTCCAAAATGATTGTACTACCTTACATCACCAACAGCAATATGAGAGTTCCAGGTTCTCCATATCTTTGCCAATACTTGATACAGACAATCTTTTTAACTTCAATCATTCTAATCATCTAGGGGATATATTGAGTATTTTAATGTAAATTTCTCTAATAAGTTATAATATTGAGCTTTGCTATCCTATATCTTCTTCAGTGAAGTTTCCAGGTTTTCTTCTTTTTTTTTTTTGGTTTTGGTTTTTCTATTAGTGAGTTTAAAAGTTCTTTTTATATTCTAAATATTATTTCTTTATCTAATTTATAATTTTTAAATATTTTCTTGCAATATTTTGTTTCTTTATTCTTTTGATGTTTTTAAAGAGCAGAAGATGTTAATTTGAATAAAGTATAATTCATGATTTTTTTTCTTTAATAGATTATGTTTTCAGTATCATATAAGAAATTGCCTAATTCAGGTCACAGATTTTTTTTCCTTTGTTTTCTTCTAGAAGTTTCATAGCTTTAGGTTTTATACTTATTACATTTTTGATCCAATTGTAAAAGATGTGAATAGTGGATTAAATTTTTTCTCTTTTTCCTTTTCTCCTCCTTTCTTTTCTTCTTTTTTTTTTTTTACATATAAAGCTGTAATTGTTGCCTCACTCTTTTTAGCAAAAATATTCCTTTATTTTCTGAGTTACCTTTGCACCATTGTGGAAAATCAGTTCTCTAAATATATATGATTTATTTCTGGGTTTCCCATCTGCTTCATTGAGGTATTTGTTGGTCTTAACATCAATTACCTCACTCTCAAAATTGCTGTCAACTTAGAATATATCTTGAAATCAGATATTGTTAGTCCTCTAATGTTATTGTTCTTCCCTCAAAGATGTTTTGGCTGTTTCAATTCCTTTTAATTTCTATATGAATATAAAAATCTATTTGTCAATTTCTACAAAAAATTTTAATTGGATTTTAATTGAGTTTGTCTTGAATTTGTAGTGTAGATCCACTTGGAGAGAACTGACATCTTAATAATAGTGAGGCTTTTTTTTTTTCAGAGACAGAGAGAGAGAGAGTCAGAGAGAGGGATAAACAGGGACAGACAGGAATGGAGAGATGAGAAGCATCAATCATTAGTTTTTCATTGCGCGTTGCAATACCTCAGTTGTTCATTGATTGCTTTCTCATATGTGCCTTGACCACGGGCCTTCAGCAGACCGAGTAACCCCATGCTCGAGGCAGAAACCTTGGGCTCAAGCTGGTGAGCTTTTGCTCAAACCAGATGAGCCCACACTCAAGCTGACGGTCTCGGGGTCTTGAACCTGGGTCTTCCGCATCCCAGTCCAACGCTCTCTCCACTGCGCCACCGCCTGGTCAGGCAGTGAGGCTTTTAACTAATGGAAAAGATTTTTTATTATTTAGATTTTTAAAAATTTCTCTGAGTAAGCCCTGGCCGGTTTGATCAGTGGTAGAGCATCAGTCTGGCGTGCAGGAGTCCTGGGTTCGATTCCTGGCCAGGGCACACAGGAGAAGCGCCCATCTACTTCTCCACCCCTTCCCCTCTCTTTCCTCTCTGTCTCTCTCTTCTTCTCCCACAGCCAAGGCTCCATTGGAGCAAAGTTGGCCTGGGCGCTGAGGATGGCTCTATGGCCTCTGCCTCAGGTGCTAGAATGGCTCTGGTTGCAACAGAGCATTGCCCCAGATGGGCAGAGCATTGCCTCCTGGTGGGCATGCCGGGTGGATCCCGTTCTGACATGCAGGAGTCTGTCTGACTGCCTCCCTGTTTCCAACTTCAGAAAAATACTAAAAAAAAATTCTCTGAGTAATATTTTTTTAGATTTTAGTTTACATACAGACCTTGCATATTTTGTCAGATTTATCCTTATCTGGGTAAGAGACCATATAAACCTGAAAGTTTTCTGAGACTTGAGTATAGGCGTCACTTTATAGAAAAAGCAAGGAGCCACACTTAAGCTCTCACACAATTATATATAAAAAGATGACAGGTTCATGTTCTTTGAGTTGCTAAAAGTAGGAATGCTGGGTGGTGGCAAGCTCATGGTTGGTTGGAAGGAGCCTTCTTTATTCAGAGTCACTTAGAATGAGACTGATGTTCAGAGAAAAGAATACAATCTAGGAAACATATGCATAATTGTTAAATTTTAGTGGCAAAATTAAAATTTTTATTTTTAAGCTATTCTAAATGGCTATGCATGTTTCTATGACAAGGTCAGATAGATACATCATTTATCACAGTATCACAGAATTTAATTGATCAGACAAAATAACTGTTTTATGCTGATTAACAACAGGGCAGGTTCTGTTCAATGTTAAGTGAAATCCCCACGTCTGAAGACCTTTAATAACTGAATAGCTAATAACTTGTAATGAATAGTGCAGGAACTGACCTCCCTAGAATCAAAGACACCATGACTATAGAGCTTTCTGTGACACCTTACAGCTCTGTGTGCAATAAATAATGTTAAATGAAAATTTACATAACTAAAAAAAAAAAGATCATTTGAGTTCATGCCCTAAGCAGATTTCCTTGCTGCTTGTACACTCTTGAATCATCTTAGGCTGTGGGGAAAATATTTGGTATTGAAATGCCTTGCAGCTATGTTAAGTCCCTTGAGTGGCAGTTGACAGTTCTGAAAGGCTGTAGCCTTAGAGGCTGATGAGTCTCCTACCCAACCTGAATTCCAAACAGAGAGAGTTATTTTTAACACCACTATCAGTACATATGACTGTCTTTGCAGGGCAATTGAGCCAAACTGATGTGATGTTTTTATTGCCAAGGTCAGAGACATTGAGGCTCAGCCAGTAGTTTCACATGATCTTTTAGGGCAGGGGACAGCACTGAAGAAAAACGGCAATCAACATAAAATAAATTAAATAAAACAGTAATTTTATTGAACTATTCAGGGGTGACCAATGTTTATCACTGAAAAAAATGAAAAGGTACGAGGGCTTTTTAGGTTGATTATTCTACTTAATCCTAATAATTCAGATGTTGATGGGATAGTGGCAAGGGTACAAATACCTATTTAAGGAGACCTTTTGGCATTCATTTCAAAGAGTGTTATTTTAAAGACATACTTAATCCTACCACCATTTTTATCTCCGTGGAGAACTACATTCAACTCACACTTTATTCCATTCTTCATAAATCACTCAGCTACTGACTTCAAACTTCAATCCACTCAATTCAACACTTATTGAGCAACTGGCACATGCAAGGCATTTAATTACGGCTGGAGGAGATCCCAAGATAAATAGAATATAGCTTTAACACCCCCCTAGGGGGTAACATTTCAATAGGGAAGAAAGACACACACATCAATAATTTTAAAACAAGAGAATGTCTGTTAAATATTTCTACTGTTATGATGAGGAAGAAGACAAAAATTCTGGGTAAGTGGTGAGAAGTAGAAAGAGCATTTCTCTTCTCTTATGATGACTTCTCTATGACCTTTACATAAGTCTCAGTCTTGGTTCACCATGTTATGACATAGTATCAATAGAATGCTTAAATTGAAAGTACAATAATAATTTACTAACATTGGATGGGCAAGAAAAAAAAATCTTGCACACATAAAAAGTAATCTGGAAGTCAACGATGCTAAGTTTGGTACAATAACAAAAGATCATTAAGGACCAGGCTCTTTCTAACTCTCCACTCTGACATTGTTAGTAGGGCTACCTCAGCTCTAAGCATCATTTACTTTACAATTTATCCAAATCCTGCCTGGTACCATCTCAAGACATTTTTCTTATACTTTATTTGCCAGGACTGAGTCATATTTACTCCTGAAGGAATTACTACTTGGCCCTGGCCAGTGTCTCAGTGGTAGAGCGTCACCCTAGCATATGGAAGCCCTGGGTTTGAGTTCAGTCAGTGAACACAGGAGAAGCAACCATCTGCTTCTCCACCCCTCCCCCTTTTCCTTCTCTCTCTCTCTTTTTCTCTTTTCACACAGCAATGGCTTGAATAGTTTGAATAAGTTGGCCCCAGTCACTGAGAATGGCTCCATAGCCTTGCCTCAGGCACTGAAATAGCTCAGTTGCTGAGCAACTGAGCAGCGACTACAGGTGGGCAGAGACTCACCCTGTAGGGGTTTGCCTGGTTGGGGCACATGTGGGAGTCTGTTTTCTGCCTCTCTGCCTCTCACTTAATAAAGAAAAAAGGAAGGAAGGAAGGAAGGAAGGAAGGAAGGAAGGAAGGAAGGAAGGAAGGAAGGAAGGAAGGAAAGAAAGAAAGAAAGAAAGAAAGAAAGAAAGAAAGAAAGAAAGAAAGAAAGAAAGAAAGAAAGAAAGAAGGAAAGGAAGGAAGAAAAGCGAATTACTGAGCAAAGGAGGAAGCACTCATCTTATTTGCCTTTGATCAATCACAATTCCTTTCCTGAATCTGTGGAGGAGCCTTCTTACCCTGAGTGTGTAACTGCCAAAGCAAAACTGATAATAAATACACCAAAAAGGGAAGGAAAAGAGAGTTGGCAAACAATAGCACCTCACAAAACATATTCATATAACCAAGTACTAGAAAATTACAGCATCACTAAAATGAAGATGACTACATCATCTTCAAATCTAAAATAATCTTTGCCAATTAAATAATAATGAAACATGGGGTAAGAAAGGTGAAATGGTGAAGGATAAAGAATATCCTCATAGAATGACTTTGAAATAGTCACGTGAGTGTGTGATATAATGGCACAAGCAACTACATATATGATTCTCAACCCACAGTCTGAGTGCCTGAACAGTTTTGTAAAAAAGTGATGGCCACTTCAGATATCTCGTTTATGTGGAATTACGTAGCATCAGACCTGAAACTGGCTTCATTTTACTTAGAATAATGTTCTCAAGATTATTCATATTGTAGGATATGACAAGATTTTTTTCTCTTTTAAGGCTGAAACATACTTCATTTTCTATATATATAAAACACATGTTTTCTAATGGGTTAGTAAATTTTAATCATGTGTTATGAAAAAAATCTAGAGGTCTGTTGTACAACATTGTGCAGAGAGTCAACATGATTTGTAAACTGAAAATTTTGTTAAGATGGTAGATTTCACATTACATGGTTTCACCAGAGATACTGATTTTCAGATTTAATTGGTCTGGACTAGACCTATTGTTGTTTTGGTTCCTTTGTTTTACATTTCTAGTAATGGTTGTAAATTTTAACTGACCAAGGGAGTCTTAAAAGTTCCCATCAGCCTGGCTTTAAACAGGGTTTTTTCTGACTACTGGCCCTGTCCTCCCTTTTCTTAGAACGCTCACTTTAGAAAACTTGGAATTTTTCTCTGCTCCTTTGTAAGGGGTCTAAACCTTTAACAGGGTTTTTTTCTGACTACTGGCCCTGTCCTCCCTTTTCTTAGAATGCTCACTTTAGAAAACTTGGAATTTTTCTCTGTTCCTTTGTAAGGGGTCTAAACCTTTCTTCAGCCTCTTGCCAGTTTTACAACCCAGAAAACATATTTCTAAAGGACCTGCTAACCACCTCTTCAAAATTTTAACACTCAAGGTGACAGTATTCTTGTTTCCCAATCTCTGTAGGAGAAAAAGACCTAATTTGAATGGATGAAACCAATTAGCAAACACGATGGCTTAATCTACAGAGCACACCATTTGTAAACTAGGGATGATTCAATGTGCTTCTTCCATCCACTTGATTAAGAACCCTCTTAATGTCTTCCAGTACTTCCCCTCTAGCTTGCTTCAGCACATAAAAACCCTTCTGCCCTTTGTCTGAGCAGAATTGGGTATCCAGAGTGGGTCTGTGCTCTCTCTTCCCTATCGCTGGCAATAATACAAAATAAAACCAATTTCTGACTGCTCATTTTGACCTATGCATTTTTTTTTTCCAAGAGAAAGAGAGAGACAAGAAGGGAGAGATATGAGAAGCATTAACTTTTAGTTGTGGCACTTTCTTTGTTCATTGATTACTTTTTATACATACTATGACCAGGGGACCCCAGCCAAGCCAGTGAGATTGGGTTTCAAGGCAGCGACCATAGGGGCTCGAGAAAGTGACCATAGGGTCATGTGAATGATCCTACGTTCAAGCAGGTGACCCTACACTCAAGCTGGTGAGACTATGCTCAAGCCGGTGACATCAGGGTTTCAAACCTGAGTCTCAGTGTCCCAGATCAACCCTCTATCTACTGTGCCACACCATCGACCAGTGCAATTTTTAAAAACATAACCACAGTTAGAAATTTCTAAGTGACTTTAGCAGTCATACTTCCAGCCTACTGAACCTCAGTAAATCTTCATTTCCCCATATGGGAACAGCACCTTCCTCATAAGGTGCCCATAAGGATTTGAGATAGGCACTCTCCCAGACCCAAAAGCAGGCATTCCCAAACTACAAACCACGGCCGCATGTGGCCCCCTGAGGCCATTTATCCGGCCCCCTGCCACACTTCCGGAAGGGGCACCTCTTTCATTGGTGGTCAGTGAGAGGAGCACTGTATGTGGTGACCCTCCAACGGTCTGAGGGACAGTGAACTGGCCCCCTGTGTAAAAAGTTTGGGGACCCCTGCCCAAAAGGGTTGGAAACATTGACTTTTGTTTGTTACTATTGGTCTACAGTGTTACATTGCTCTGTTTTGGCATTATAATCCTCCAGAAAATAATTTCACTTCATACAGATTGCTATTAGTAACCAATTCAGTCATGAATAAGATTTTAAGAATACCTAGTAGCTAAAGAGCTGGAATCAAGAGATAATTTGTATATCAAGGGCAATGAGAAGTGATTATAACCTGAAATTAATCTCTCAAGCCAAGAAAAGAATATTCCTGTAGGCTAGTCAGCTTTTTCATTGTGTCTCTGTGCTAACTTACCTCTCTTTATATCTGAATGCAAAATTTAATTCTTCCTGTTGGACACCTCCTCTCTACTCTACTTTGCTTACTTTCTATCATATTATTAATGTTGGACTCTCTCTTATTTTCTTCTTTATTTTTATTCTCAGCATTTAACTTTAAATATATTTTTGTTTGCACCTTCTCATGTATCCTCACACCTTCCCTATGTGGAAGGTAAGCCATGAAAATCCTTTAATAAATAAATACACAAAAGAGAAGCAGGTTTTTAAAGTTTAAGTAGGTAGCAGTTGGAGGAAACTGGATGAAATTCCCATCACCTAACTTGAAATTCACAGTTTTTTCTATTTTCTCATGCTAACATATTTTAAAATATGTAATGAATGTATCTTCTTATTTCTAGTTTTATAACATATCATCTAAAATAACAATATCTTAGCAATATATTGGCCCCTTGATGTTATTCACTCCTCTTCCTTCAACCACTGCCTAACTGAATTCTTAGTACTGCTTATTGCTGGTCTGCTGAATAGCATAGTTGCATTTTTGGATATAACTGAAGAAAACTGCTAAATTAGATTAAAAGTTATGGCTGAGCTCTTTGCTGATTCTGTTCCACCTGCCTGACTGAAAGGTCCTCAGTGCCCATTGCTGTGGCTACGTGCCCCCATATAACTGGTCCTGAGGGCTTTCTTCCCCTCAGCCTGTCTCCCTGTGTTATGATCCATGACTCCAAGTTTTGATATGTTGTGAACTGTGATAGACATGTATCAAAATTAGATAAAATCAGTTGTCAGATAAATGCTTCCCTTAAGGAGAAGAATGTAGTGATGGACTCACCATAGTCCTCTCTAAACTACCTCTTCCATATCCAAGCCCAATAATCAGAGAAAGTTTGCCTTCTGATGGAAATCAAGGCCTTTGACTGCAGATCCTTTAAAGCAGTGATTTTCAACCTTTTTTGAGCTGCGGCACATTTTTTACATTTACAAAATCCTGGGGCACACCACCTATCAAAATGACACAAAATGACACTCTAACACAGTATATATTATACATATAGTTAATAATATAGTTTCTAAATGTATTTATACTCACACCTGACCATGTCTCACGGCACACTAGTGTGCCGCGGCACACTGGTTGAAAAACACTGCTTTAAAGAACAAAAATGATTTATTCTACCTCTGTATAAAGGAAGTTGAATACTTAATATACATTCTCTTTTATTGGTATATATGAGAAAAATATTAACAATCAAAGAAAAAATTAGGCTTAAATTTAAATGGTATTAGTAATAATTAAGTGTTGAGACAGTTAACCAGCTTTTCTTTTTCTTCAAAGTTTGCTTAAAATTGTATCTTTGATTTTATTGGATTACCTTTACAGGTTTTAAAAATTATATTTCTAGGTTTTAAAATCTAACATTACATTGAATCCTTATAATAATTAATACCTGTCTTCTTCCCTTTACTATCCAAAGCACTGTAAAATGACAGAACCTAGCTTGAAAGGGAATTGTATGACTGATGTTTTGATTTCACAAATGTTAATACCAGAAGGAACTGAGTGGGATAACTTTATCCTAATTTAGGTGATTGAAATTCATTTCGGTTGTCAAGTGTTTTAATCGGGAATATCTCAAGCAATATTAACCCTCTATATCCATTGCCATTATCCCTTACTGTGAATTATTAACATCAGAATAACACTAGATTGGAAGACTAAGAAATTATATTAACCTATTTGGACAATCAGGAAGATATAATGGGACAATATTTAGATACTGAGTACTAAGAAGATCCCAGTCTCCATAAGAGGAAGGAAGAATAAAAGAAGGACAAAGAAGATGACCAATGTAAAATTTGTCTATTTTTTTATTAAAATATTTTATTTATTGATTTTTTAGAGAGAGAGGAGTGTGAGAGAGAGAGAGACAGAGAGAGAGAGAGAAGGGGGAGGAGCAGGAAGCTTCGACTCCCATATGTGCCTTGACCGGGCAAGCCCAAGGTTTCAAACCGGCGACCTCAGTGTTCCAGGTCGACGCTTTATCCCACTGCGCCACCACAGGTCAGGCAAAATTTGTCTATTTTTAACATGACCCTGAAAATTATTGCTGTTGTAGTTACTCCTTAAGGTAGTAGTTCTCAAAGTATGTGCCAGGGCGCACTGGTGTGCCGTAGAAGATTTCCAGGTGCACCTTATGGTATTCCAGAGAAATATGTGCCTGTTGGGGATCAAAAAACAAACAGGGTTTTTGGAGTTTAGATTTTTGGGGGACAGAAGTCTGGGAAATTGGCTGTAAACTGACAGTCTTCCCAAACCCCCACCTCACTTGCCTGATTAGGTTGCAAAAGGGTGTTAAGCTGTGGTGCTGGATTGTTTACACTACCCCCATGTTTCCAGAAAGACTGGAGGCAAGTTTCTTCTATCCTTTGTCTGGTATAAAGTTAAGATGATATATATGGTGGGGGTTTTCTGCATTCAACACAATTAAGAGTAAAAAGAGAGGAATTCTTCAATGCATTGATGAGGAAATGAGAGTTCGCATTTCAAATATATGCCCAAACATTGAAGAAATTGCTAGGACACATCAGGCTCATGTGTAGGTAGAGCGCAGAGCACATTCCTAGCAGCTATGGCTGATGCAATACTGTGAGAACACTCCAGCACCTGAAACCCTCCTAGGCACACCCAGGAGGGAGCTCGCCCACTGTAAGGAAGGAACTCCCTTGACCTTTTCAGCCATTGGCTTTGAAGAACATGCTGTAACACCCTATAGGCTGAACCTGTGTATATAAGCTAGCTTACATCCTGAATAAAGCGGATCTGTGTCACTGAACCTGGTCCCTGGAGTTGGGTCTCTGCATCTCCATCATCCCCCCCCCATGGGCTTTGTCCACAACTGGCAACTGTCAGGACCCAACCGGCATCTGTCAGGACCCAACCGGCATCCAAGGGACGAATGAGTGACCCTCTGCAATAGGAAACCTTCTCCCTCACTCCTGAGCCCCGCAAGCTCGAGCCCCCATGCCCTATTGCAGAGTAGGCGAGTTAAATTTAATGAAAAGGATCTTTGTACCTACTAGGAAATCCTCTCAGGTTTCAACCCTTGGCTTCGGGATGTGCCTCTTTGGGACCTTGATACTTGGGCTCGAGCTCTCTGGTGCATCCATTCAGCGGAAGTACACGAAGGACAAACCTTCCCCCTCGGTCTCACTCCTGCTCTACTAGCCATCTCCTGCTGAGGACCCTCCCCATATTCCAAAAATATTACGGGCTACCTCTCTCCCTGAGGAGCCCCTACCTCCCTACTCACCCCCCTCCACTGAGGAGAAAAGTGGCTTAGCCTCTGAGTTTAACACACTCGTGGCTGAGTGCACAAAAACAAAACCAACTGAATTGCTAACTGCACCATCGGCTCTGCCAGCCAAAGAAGCAAAAGTTGCCACTCCAGAACCCCTTTACCGTTGGTACACTAGAAGGATCCAGCCATGGCACAGTGGCGGGGTCCACACCCCCTTCTAATGCAAGGGAGAGGTTATGCTTGTGTCTTTACAGAAAACAGCCCTCAGCCAATTTGGATCCCAGGACGAAACATAAGGCCAGTCCCAGTGTTCCAAGATGACCCCTCCGACGAAACCCCCATTTCAGGAAATGGCGAGTCTCCAAAAGAAGACCTCACGGCCAACGTGCACACCTCATCACCTGGGGGGATATGAAGGCTTTAGTGGAGCAAGAACAGAGAATGGCCCCTGATGGGCCCCTAGGCCCTGGTACTCTGTTCCTGCTTATGTGAGCTATAGTAATGGCTACCACCCAGATGCGGGCAGACCCCCACGTCTGGGCTGCTCTTCCCCACCCTGGCATTATCCTGCCCATGGAGGCAACAACAGCAAGCTGTCATTCATCAAGTCCAGCTGGCCCTAATTAAAAGAGAAGGCGAAAATATAGGTAGAGCGCAGAGCACATTCCTAGCAGCTGTGTCTGATGCCATGCTGTGAGAATACTCCAGCACCTGAAACCCTCCTAGGCACACCCAAGAGGGAGCTTGCCCGCTGTAAGGAAGTAACTCAGCGCCAACCAGGCAGCTCCCTGACCTTTTCAGCCATTGGCTTTGAAGAACATGCTGTAACACCCTATAGGCTGAACCTGTGTATCTAAGCTAGCTTACTTCCTGAATAAAATGGATTTGCCTCACTGAACCTGGTCTCCGGACTTGAGTCTCTGCATCTCCATTGTCCTCACCCCCAGTGGGCCTTGTCCACACTCATGTTTCTCATAAACACAAGAATGAAAAAACTTAATACATTCACGCCAGGACCTGCCAAATTTAATAAATCTTACTAGGAATGTATTTATTTATATATATATAATATATATAATATATAATATATAAAGATAACTTTTTTATTTTTAACCCCTCTTTTTTACAAATTCTAAAAAGTATAACTCAAAAATGTGGCATAAAAATGTGTTTGAATGTCAGAATAAATTTAATTTTGTCATATTTATTTTAATTACCATAAAAGCATGCTTGAACTTTATAATTATTTTCTTTAATATTTGATTTAATTATTATAACATATTTCTCAGAAATTTGTATATAGTGTGCTTACAATTATTTGTAGGATTTTAAATGCTCCTCAACTTCAAAAAGTTTGGGAACCACTGCCTTAAGGTAAGAAGATATTAAGATGAATTTAAGACAGGGATCGGGAACCTTTTTGGTTGAGAGAGCCATGAACGCCACATACAGTATTTTAAGTTTTATTTATTTTTTATTCGCTTTTTAGAGAGGAGAGGGAGAGACAGAGAGAGAGAAAGAGAGGAGAGACAGAGAGAGAGAATTGGGGGAGGAGCTGGAAGCATCAACTCCCATATGTGCCTTGACCAGGCAAGCCCAGGGTTTCGAACCGGCAACCTTAGCATTTCCAGGTCAACACTTTATCCACTGCGCCACCACAAGTCAGGCCCACATACAGTATTTTATAATGTAATTCCATGAGAGCCATACAATGACCCGTGTACGTTATTTATTACCCAATAAAAATTTGGTGTTGTCCTGGAGGACAGCTGTGATTGGCTCCAGCCACCCACAACCATGAACATGAGCGGTAGGAAATGAATGGATTGTAATACATGAGAATGTTTTATATTTTTACTGTTATTATTTTTTATTAAAGATTTGTCTGCGAGCCAGATGCAGCCATCAAAAGAGCCACATCTGGCTCGTGAGCCATAGGTTCGCGACCCCTGATTTAAGAGATGGATTGCCTAAGTCACTATGAGCTGAGTACCAATTTTTTACTTTCAAGTCCTGCTCTCTTTGTAGGGGGAAAGGCAGGGGAGAAGGAAAACAACTGATAAGGTGGCAACATGCACCACCCTCCTTTATTTAGCATCAGTGTAGGGCAGAGTGTTTGGCATACATTTTCTATAGAACTGGTTGCCCATGGGTAAGGAGTATGAGACAGAAATAGGAAGATGATTCCCTGGAGACATTGTAGATATTAAAGTCTCTGGAAAGAAGGTACATCTAAAAGTTGGAGGGAAACTTCTTGCATGGAAATCAGCATTATTTCAGCACTTTATTCACACAGAGACAGAGAGATGGCATCCCTTGGCAAGGGTTTTGGCACACCCATGAAGGTTGTGGCAATGACCAAGTTTCTCCAATAGGAGCAGTCAAGGTCTATATTGGCCCTGAAGCTGACAGCAGAGACATTTGATAATTTTGATAATTCTTAAAAACAACTAGGGAGTCCCTAACCATGTCCCTGAAGTTCTAAGTCAGGGGTCCCGAAACTTTTTACACAGGACAGTTCACTGTCCCTCAGACCATTGGAGGGCCGGACTATAAAAAAAACTATGAAAAAATCCTTATGCACACTGCACATATCTTATTTTAAAGTAAAAAAAAACAAAATGGGAACAAATACAATATTTAAAATAAAGAACAAGTAAATTTAAATCAACAAACTGACCAGTATTTAAATGGGAACTATGCTCCTCTCACTGACCACCAATGAAAGAGGTGCCCCTTCCAGAAGTGCGGCGGGGGCCGCATGTAGCCCGGGGGCCGTAGTTTGGGGACCCCTGTTCTAAGTGAAGGGTAATCAAGTCAGCAGACTTCTGGGTTAAAACCATGATTAAGTTACAAAATAAATCAATAAAAACAAAAACATGTAAGAGCTCATTTTTCTTAGGAAGGGTTTGATCATAAATGACCCACTACTCTCTCTCAGCATCCATGACTGAACTCGCCCTCAAGCTGTCTGTCACATGACTGTGGATAGAAAACCTTAAGAAGGACTAGGCCACCTACAGTTTGAGTTCCATACGAAACAAATGAGGCGACTTCAGGTATCACATACATTTTCAATCTTAGTTAAAAATTAAGAGCCGATCTCCGGCCTGATACTTGATTTATTGGTTCATCCATTTACTAAGAACTATTATAAACACAAACTCAGTGACCTCTTTTACCCAAAATAAAAATTTTATTTTGGAGAAAAAGCCTGAAAAATTTTAGTAATCAGAAGTTTCATGAAGACTAAAATATAGAACAAATAATATTATTTCCAGATAAATCTTTCTTCTGAAAATGACCATGGGTAAACTCTTTATGCTGAGCTCAGGAACCATCCATTTATCCACCTAATTCAGAACAAATGTTCATTCATCAAATATTTCCTGAATGTCTACTTGGTGCACAGCACGGTGACAGACTGGAGACAGTGGCTAGCAAAGGAAACAGTCTCTGCTCTGACTGAAACTACTGTTCAGTGCGAGTAGTTGGCCATTAATAAAATAAGCCCAGCAAAAAACATGAATTAATAACAGTGGAGAGTGTCCTGAAGGAAAGAAAAGAGCCCAGCTTGCACTAATAACTAGATAAGTGGCCTTGACTGAAGATCAGGCAAGAACACCCTGAGGAAGTGACAGGAGGAGAGAGAGCAGAGAAGCTAATCAGAAAGGATTAATGCAACTTTCATCCAGACCAAAGTGACTAAACCGCACACCAGAACCTCTGCAGTTTGCAAACAGAAATCCCTGCACGAGATGCAGTTCAATGTTTAGCCACATTCTTTGTAATCACGTACAATATGAAATACTGTAATTACAAGAATAGAGAGAAGTAAAATGTTGTTCAAGTGGCAGATACAATTTTAGAAATGTCACTTACAGTCAAAATGTTTATCCTTATATTAAATATTCTTGTTTCTCTCTTATTCGGTCTATTGGGTGTGTAGACTGAACTTGGTACTCAACCCACAGGTCTGGTTTACATTGCCTGTTTCTCAAAAGAGCGGTATTAGCTACTATGTGTGCTGTCATTATTAGGTGATGACAGATATTACCTCATAAGTATGTAGTAGAATTTGAAATATTCTTAGCCTTAAAATTTCTTTAGTGTTTTTAATGTGCTCTTGGCAAGTAATAGAAAGAACCTGGTAAACTGGAAAGGCCTGGGAAAGCGGCCGACTTGACCTGGGGGATTTAACACTGAGGAGGCTTTTATTTTACATCTCTGACTAAATTACTCTGTGATCCCAAGAAAGTTACCTATTCTCAGTGTGAGAAATACCACCCCCAATATTAACAGGAGTAGTTTGCTATTTTGTTCTTTCTCTAGGTTTTAAGGGCAAAATAACTCAATCATAAATGCCCCAAGGCAAGGAACCTTCCGTTCTCTATTCTGTCTTTCCTCATTTTTACAGTTTTCATTTAAAAATTAAGAAAGTGTTTCCTTCCTTGGTTCCATGAAATCTTGCTCTCCAAGCCTATAAAAAAATTAGGCTACTAATAATTATGTAGCAATTTGAAGAAAAATAAGATCATGGGTACCAGTACAAGCTGAGTTCTGTAAGAATATAATCATATTCGTAATGACCATCAACATCATAATAATTTTTGAGCATTTCTTATATGTCAGCCCTCCTTTACTTAGTGGTAACATGTATGACCTCATTCAGCTTTCAAGACAACTGTATGAAATATTATTATCCTCACTTTATAGATGAAAAAACTGAAGATTGAAGAGACTAACTTTTCAAGGCGGTACATTTAATCAATGTTAGAGCTGGGTTTTTTATCTGTAGTCTGTGTTCTGAACTGTCTCCCTGCCTAACATAAATTATTATTATTTTATCTATAGCTGCATTATATATATATATATATCATATATATATATATATAAAGATTTATCACAATGAATTGGAAGGTAAATTCTCAGTGTACTTCTTTTACTATGTATAAACTCAAATGTTTACATCAGGAAACTTCCGAGGTAGCATCTTTTAGTTCCTTCATCTTCCCAGGAATCAGGCAGGGACAAAAATATCAAGTCCTTACATCTGTCTGCAGCTGTTCCCTCCAGGCCTGCCTCTCAGAGACTCTCCAGATGGGTGCTCACACTATTCACAGATACTGACATGCTTCACTTTCTCCCAAGGAATTCAAAACAGTTGCCTCTGAGTATAAAAAAATAAATAAATCTGGAAAAATTAATTAGTAGTGCCATCCTTTCCAACACTTCTTTGTGTGAAAACCACAGAGAATCTCCAGGGAGGAATAAAAATAGCCCCGAAGTCCACAGCCACCACCCTGCTCTTGATGACAGACTTCCTCAAGTGCCTTTGAAACCAGTGCTTCAGCTCGCTGGGGGAAATGGTGATAACCCTCCGAGAATGTTAGAATGTTTGGAAGGTTGGGATGAATTCTCTTTTCAGTTCTGTCTTTTCAGGACTGCATTTCGTGCTGTAATGTGACTTTGGAAATTGCAAAATTGTTTGTAGAACAGAACATGAGAAAGCACGTCTTCTAATTTGACCTTACGCAGTTCACTCCTCAGTGGCGAGTCTGCAGATTCTATAAAGACAGAATAGACTCTAAACACTAAATCTCTTTAGTTGATAATTAAACTAAAAAATGGAAGCAACTCTTCATCAAATTTAGGCAAAACAAGGAAAGGATGGAGAGAAGATGCTCAGTAATACAAACCAACAAATATATTTATTTATTTATCTATCTATTTATTTATTTTTTAGAAAGAGAGGGAAAGAGACAGACAGACAAGGACAGACAAGAAGGGAGAGAAATGAGAAACATTAATTCATAGTTGCAGCACCTTAGTTGTTCATTGATTGCTTCTCATTTGTGCCTTGACCAGGGGTCTTTAGTTGGTCCAGTGACCCCTTGCTCAAGCCAGTGACCTTGGGCTCAAGCCAGCGACCTTGGTGTCATGTCCATGATCCCAAGGTCTGCAACCTCGGTATTTTGAACCTGGGGTTTCAGCATCCCAGGCCGACCCTCTATCCACTGTACCACTGTCTAGGCAGGCTAAGGTTATTTCTGATACTTTATCTACAGTGTTATCCTCAGAGCAATAATTCGTGATTGTCGGAGTTTCTCTTTATGTAACAAAACCAATGTCATTACTCAATAATTTCACTCTATAAGTTCCACAAACAATTTTATAATTGTAGTGCTTTCTATCCAAGGTGTTGTGCAAAGCAGTCAATTGGAGAGTTTGTCTTTGACTATCTCTCCCCTGGATTCATTGGTCCTTGAATCACCTCCATCTTGCTCTACACACCTTTCTCTGTCACTCCAAAGACCTGCTCCACTCACAAAAGACTTTGATTCTAAATAATTCTACAGTAATTTCATTTTGATAGGATACTTTGAACTGTTGGACTGAAAGGAATTCATTCATTTATTACACAAATATTTGTAGTGCCTGCTACAGACAACAATTATTGTTAAATGTGAAAACATTATGCACAACATAGGCTGTATTAAAATTTTTATTTGGTGTTAAGATCCAGTGTCAATCAAATCATAAAAAGTAAATTATTTGATACCCTAAGAGTGGCTAATTTTCTAATGGTTAAATTAACAACAGATCAGTCCCAAAAGACTATAAGAGAAAACTTTAAGTTTATCATTGGTTTAAAGGCTGAGATTTAGGGCAGTCAGCAGAGACCAGAAGTGAGGGCCAGTTTTCTTACTGCTGCACACAGGAGCAAAGACGTATTTGAAAATGAGTCACCCTCCTCAGCAAGCTTTTGCTAAAGGGCAAATTACATGCGATGTCCTAGAATAGAACAAAAAAGAATTAACCCAGCAATTTTTTTTCCATCTAAAATGAATGTGCTAGCTAATCTGAACATGTACACACATTCTGTAAAAAAACAGCCAGAAATCCTTAATCAAATTTACATGGAAATTACTTGGATATAAAAATGTTTGTTTCCAATTTTGACGAGGGATAAGTACACTGAGCTACCAAAATGAGATACATAAAAATCAGTGCCACGTTCACTGCTATTTCCCATTTTGGGGTTAATAAAAATCAAAATAAGTTTAATTTTTCTCCTTGTAATATACTCTATTATCTTGGGTTGTGGACTTTAAATCACACACCATGTTGTATGTTCTAGAAGGTCTTCCTATTAATCTCTTTGTTATTCCTTTAGCTATATGGTAGAAATTATTTTGGTAGGTGTATAACAGAGGTTTAAAAAATTCCCTTGACCTTTTTATTGTTATTTCAGGGAAGAAAAATAAATAAATATGGGTAAAATAGCCTATTGAGAGCTGAAGAAAGAGAGATGTTCTTTTTCACTCACTGCCCCAGGAAAATCCCTCTCAAAAAAGTTAATAACTCCCAAAGAAAGCTTGGTCTTCCCATTACTCTAATCAATCTTGGAGAATGAAGATCTCCAACATTCACTGCTTTCAGCATTCAGAATTTCTTAGACATCATTCTTCATATGTCCAGTCCTAGAAAAAATCTTGTTTTTTACTCTAATAATCAAGTTAACATCGTGTCTACTTATTTAAGAGAATTCATGAATATTTTCTAAATGTAACATTGATAGATAATATAATCTTGGGTTTTTACTTTTTATTATTATTATTATTTTTTTTTGGTATTTTTCTGAAGTTGGAAACAGGGAGGCAGTCAGACAGACTCCTGCATGCGCCCGACCGGCATCCACCCGGCATGCCCACCAGGGGGCGATGCTCTGCCCATCTGGGGCATTGCTCAGTTGTAACCAGGGCCATTCTAGTGCCTGAGGCAAAGGCCATAGAGCCATCCTCAGCACCCGGGCCAACTTTGCTCCAGTGGAGCCTTGGCTGCGGGAGGGGAAGAGAGAGACAGAGAGGAAGGAGAGGGGGAGGGGTGGAGAAGCAGATGAGCGCTTCTCCTATGTGCCCTGGCCGGGAATCGAACCCAGGACTCCTGCTCACCAGGCCGATGCTCTACCACTGAGCCAACCGGCCAGGGATTACTTATTATTTTTTATTATACAACTTGTCTTCTGTATATATTTCTTGCTTCACATTGTATCTTTATGCCTGATGCCTGATATGCAAAATAAGCACTTGTGTTGAAAAACCTGATGAATTCCATTTCCATAGAAATCAACTCCCAGCCCCAAGACAAAGGAACTAAAATTCCTATCAGTGATATTTACTTCTCATGAATTGCAAATAGATGCTGCATATGGTTGAAATTATTAAAGAAAATGAGACTTTAAATATTTTAACTGTGAATATAATCCTTAATGATGGAATTGGCATAATCTTCATAATACACTGTCTCTATCTATAGTCATAAGGTTTGAACTGAAATCCAACACATAGTACTTACGTGATTTGTATAAATTCCTTATAATTTTACATGCTTTACTTTTCTTATCTGTGATAACAACTTCATAACGTTTAGATAACTTAAATAAGATATCCATGTAAAGGCCTTTGGGTCAGTGTCTGGTCCATAGTAAGCTGTTAACTATGTCATATCTATTCCGTCTGATCTTGCTATGGAGTGACCTCCAGTTCCCAGAAACCTTCCCTTTGCATATATGGGAATCAGAGTTTATTCTGAATACAGAGAGAGCAGGTACACTCCCAATTAATTAATCACCCTGGGTGTAAATTCTTCTGTGCCAAATTTCTTCACCCCTGTATTTCCCATATACTTGGAAATGGCATAAAGTATAAATATATAGAGAAGAAAGAATGCAAATCAGAGAGGACAGGAACAGACACTGCTCTACCCAAGTTAGAGGGTCAAAAGTTTTTTGGACCTTTAGAGGTCCAAAAAAGAAGGTAGCAATGCCTGCTGACCTTTCAGCTTTCCTATGTCCCCCATAGAGAGGTCTGTGAAATTTAGGTTCTAGTCTCAATGCTGGTACTAATTGTTTCTGACCCCAAACCTCAGCTTTCTAAGCCTCTTGTTTCCTCCTGTGAAGAAGTTAGAAGTTAAATGAAATGATCTCAGTGGTACATTTCAGCTTTAAAGTTGTATAATTTTATACCTTCTGTCTCACAGTCTCCCCACAATGGAATTACTTTGACTAAAATTTTATTAGTGTCGAGATAATTAAGTGAAATTTTATTTTTGTTAATACTTGAACACTTTTACAGTAAATATATTGTCTTAATTTATAAGCAGTAAATATCACCAACCTTTTCATTAATCAATAATTATATTTCCCAAATGGAATCATATTAACTTGCTATGATTACAGAAGCTTCTTGGCTTATGATAGGGTTATGAACCCATAAACCCATAAGTTGAAAATAGTTGCAAGTCAGAAATGCTTTGAATACACTTAACCTATCAAATATCAAACTTAAGCCTACCGTACCCTTACATTAGCCTATGGTTGGGCAAATCATCTAATACAAAGGCTGTTAATAATAAAGGGTTGAATATCTTATGTAATTTATTTTGTATATTACTTTCACACCATCATGAAGTCTAAAAATCATAAGCTGAACCGTCTTTTTAGGGACTGTCTGTATTTTAAACCAGTGATTTTTTTTTTTTTTGTATTTTTCTGAAGCTGGAAACTGGGAGGCAGTCAGACAGACTCCCACATGCACCTGACCGGGATCCACCCGGCATGCCCACCAGGGGGCGATGCTCTGCCCATCTGGGGCGTCGCTCTGTTGTGACCAGAGTCACTCTAGCGCCTGAGGCAGAGGCCATGGAGCCATCCCCAGCGCCCGGGCTTTGCTCCAATGGAGCCTTGGCAGCCGGAGGGGAAGAGAGAGACAGAGAGGAAGGAGAGGGGGAGGGGTGGAGAAGCAGATGGGTGCTTCTCCTGTGTGCCCTGGTGGGGAATCGAACCCAGGACTTCCGTACATCAGGCCGACGCTCTACCACTGAGCCAACCGGCCAGGGCCTAAACCAGTGATTTTCAACCTTTTTTTTTTCCCCATGGCACAAACACACATTAATTACTAAGGTCATTGCCTCTGACTAAATACAACCATTTTCATCTCATGGCACAAATAAATTAGTTACTAAGGGAGAAGAGGTCAGGGTGTGAGAAACAAAGGTTGACAATCACTGTTTTAAACAACATCGTTATTATGGACTGTGTTAGAGTTGAAAAGCATTGTTTATTAAATAGTATTACTGTTTCTTTTTGTGGGGGAGGAGTGAGACTTGTGTTTAAGGATGTTAACATTGAGTAAGGATTCTTTTCTTCCCACTTCAGTAACTCTTTTCTAATTATTGAAAAGTACCTGTCGACAGGAATAAGGTTATATTCTTGGAAATATACAGAATGTGTTAGGATAGTTCAGCAACATATATATTAAGAACTTCAGCACAGATTATTATGAACTCTGTCTATTCCAGGTACGTTGCTTCCTTTGGGGGAGAAAATCTGCAGAAAATGAAGGCTTGTCTTGATAATGACATATACATAAAAGCTTATTGTGTTTCGAGCTATGGATTTGAAAGGAAGTGTCTCAGCATTTCCAAGCATCTCATTATTTTCTTAGTTTCAAGAAGATTTCAAATGACCTTTAAAAACATTCTGAAAAATATTCCCTGATGCAAACTCTAGAGGAAAGCAATAATGCCCTGAGCAATCACACACAGCATGCTACTGTTTGCCAGCCATTAATATACCCTAGGGACTGACAGCAGGAAGCAGAAGCCTGGAGGATACAGTTTCCAAACATTTGCAGAGAGAAAGCTGCCCTACTCTGGTGGGTATATTTGTGCAGCTGCTTTGGAAAACATCCTGATGGGGCTCCAATGAACAACTTTTCATTTCTTTTCAGCAGCTTTCTTTTAACTGTTAGTTGCTTAACCTCTTAGAGTTGGGCTGGGCATTCTGACTTCTAACTGCTCCCAGATTACTTCATTTATTATTAATTACTTACCCTTTAAGCTCAATGTTCTCAGGTGGGATAGAGAACAGAGTTCAAGCTACAAAGGCACAAATACTGTCCTTAAGAGACAATCATCGATTACAAAAATCTTATTGATTGATTTCAGCAAGAAAAGAAGAGAGAAAAATACAGAGATGGGAACAGCAATGTTTCTGTTTGTGCCCTAACTGGGAATCAAACCTGCAACCTCTGCGCTTCAGGATAAAGCGTCAACCAACAAAGCAATCTGGCCAAAGTATACAGTTTATTTTGAGAAAAATGGGTTTGCACATGACCCGTGCTGACCATTGCTATGTCAGGAAGCTTGACCCTGGCCACCCATTCATTACCTATTATAAAGAAACTGAGAACCTGAAATTCTAGAAATGTTTACCAAATTCATTTAACCTTGAAATTATACCATGCTATAGTTTATCCCTGTGATTCTGAGCTCAGGGGATAAAGCTCACTCAATGATTTAAAACAGCCTACACTCTTCACAAATTAATTGCTAGCAGAAATTATCAAAATGAGAAAATAATCAAAATATGAATTTTAGGCCTGAACAAAATTAATAATAGTGAAACAACTTAAAAATCAAGCTGTTCTTAGCAATACAATTTTTATATAATTTTAAAAAGCCTTTTATTTTTGTAATTTTGTTACCAAACATGAATTTAAAAACAACAATTTAAAACCAAGAGAGTGCTTTCCTTTCTTTTTAATGAGTCACATACTGCATATTAGAAATATTGTCAAGTTTGATTCTCATCTCAAGTGCAACATCCTACATATTATAATACTTTGTTTTCACTATATAGCAACATATATATTTCATTATTCATGATATGATAAGGAAAGAAAACAGGTAATTACAATTTGCAGGTTTTCAGAAAGCCAGAACTTAAAGACTGCTTCTAAAAAAGCTATTTATTAACCAATAATTCAGCTAGAAATAAAAATAAACAATTTTTTAAATGTATAACTTTTTATTATGAAAATTTGCAAATATACTTAGAAATAGAGAGAATAATAAAATGAACTCCCACATTCTTATAACTACGTTCAGCAATGATCAACATTCTGTTCTTATAGTTCATCAATTCTTTTTTTTTTTTTTTTTTTTGTAAATAGGTGGCTAAATTGACTTACTGAGCATCTTACTGCCTTTCATTAAGAGACACATTGTATTTGGTTGGCTGAATTTACTATTGTAAAGATTCATCAATGGTTTCCCACAATGTCATTCATCTTTATAGCCTTCTCAAATTTAACCTAAGGATTGCTTTTTTCATCTACAATTATATCAACCTTGCTTAAGGACTTTACTATTTATTATGTTATTGCCTAGATATATTATTTTATCAGCTATTACAAAAAAAGGACTTTCTAATTTTATTGTTTCTCCAGCATTTATAAGTTTTGATTCCTACATAAAGAAAATCTTTACCAACAATTTGATGACTGAAATTTCATTAAAAACAGGTAGGATAAATGCTCAATACTACTTCAATGTCAATTCTCAAATAATGAGTTTGTGCCCTCATAAACTCCTGAGGAGTCCAATAATTTATGTTCTGTTTTCTTGATTGTTTTGTATTTGTTGTGTTTTTGGAACTTGTAAGGTTTACCATATTTTCTGATTTCAGTCCCTTGCAACCATTATTCATATTGATGCTCAAAGTATCCTGTCAGTGTCAGTGGCTCCTGGCTCCTCTTTTTTTGATGGGTTTCTTGCTTTTAGGTACAATGGGATATTTCAGATTCATCTTGTACCATTCCTGCCCTAGACTTCAATCAGCCCTTTGTCCAGGAAGTCCTGCTTCCTTTCACTGGGAAGTCGCATTTAGAGATGACAGCATAGAATTAGGGATGCTTCTTGCTTCTAGGACTTTTCAGGGAACAGAGTTAGAAAATATACAAATTTTAGAGTAGTAATGCATCATGAGCTTATACTGACATTTAGAATTGGCATTACAGAATTTTTCTCAACATGTAAAGTTTTACTTGATCTTTTTAGATTCTAAGTGATTTAGCATAATTATATTTGCTTTTAAAAAATAATAATATGTATGTGTATAAAATAGTTTGTATGTGCATTATATTATTTAAAAATACAATTATCCATATGGTCAATCAAAATAAACATGCCCACCGATAACAGTTCAAAATCAGTATGGTTTCTTTTTAGACTTCTGAATATGTACTTCTACATTTTTGAGTAAAAATATTGTGTTTTTTAACATCACTTAAAATTATTCTTTTAGATCTGGTTATTCCACCAGCTTTATATACTGTTAGGTTCATTTTATTTTATTTCAATATTATGGGCCTGATCAGGCAGTGATGCAGTGGATAGAGCAGGGGTCCCCAAACTTTTTACACAGGGGGCCAGTTTCATTGCCCCTCAGACCGTTGGAGGGCCGGACTATAAAAAAGAAAACAAACTATGAACAAATCCCTATGCACACTGCACATATCTTATTTTAAAGTAAAAAAACAGTGACGGAGGACGATCTCTCTTTGGGTGATGGGTATGCAACAGAACTAAATGACAAGATAACTTGGAAATGTTTTCTTTGAATATATGTACCCTGATTTATTGATGTCACCCCATTAAAATAAAAATTTATTTATAAAAAAAACAAAACAAAATGGGAACAAATACAATATTTAAAATAAATAACAAGTAAATTTAAATCAACAAACTGAACAGTATTTCAATGGGAACTATGCTTCTCTCACTGACCACCAATGAAAGAGGTGCCCCTTCCAGAAGTGCAGCAGGGGCGAGATAAATGGCCTCAGGGGGCCACATGTGGCCCGCGGGCCATAGTTTGGGGACTCTTGGGATAGAGCATTGGACTGGCATGCAGAGATCCCAGGTTTGAAACCCCGAGGTCTTCAGCTTGAGTGTGGGCTCATCTTGTTTGAGCAAGTCTCACCAGCTTGAGCTCAAGGTCACTGGCTTGAGCAGGGAGTCACTTGGTCTGCTGTAGCCACCCGGTCAAAACACATATGAGAAAGCAATCAATGAACAACTAAGGTGTCACAACGAAGAATTGATGCTTCTCATTTCTCTCCCTTCCTGTCTGTCTGTCCCTATCTGTCCCTCTCTGTTTCTCTCTCTGTGTCAGACACACACAAAATATTAAGGGATTGCTTTGGGGTTTTTTTTGTTAGTTTTCATTTAATTTTGTTTTTTAATTCATGAAAAATATTTACATGATTCTAATGTCAAAACTATGAATAAAGTACTTTGTTTATGTTTTCATTATCTCCCCTCCTTATTCTTTTCTTTCCACAGAGTAACCATTTTTTATTTCTTTTCAAATCATTTTTCTACTTTTTCTTTAAAAAATATGTTAGCATGCAATTCAAACCCTTCAAGAATCTATTAGGATTTGATCAGTGAAGCAGAGCCACTATGAGTGATATAAAGGACTTACTACAGGAATTAGATGATACACAATCCTGGAGAGCTGGTTAAATGGTCTCCATAAGTATGGTACCCCTGGCTCTGGCTCTGAGCTTCAAGTCAGCAGGCTGAGCAGTCAGGAAGGAATGATGTGCATGCAGTGAGGACAGCAAGGGTAACCCAGAACCTAGGAAGACACACTGGAATCCCCAGCTGAGTCTTATTATGAACTGGCAGTGATGCCTCAACACCTTCAAGCCTCTGGCTTGGATGATATGGGTAACCTGCAAAAGAGCTGGAACACTTTGCCACAGTGTGACAAGTATTCAGAGAAGTTGAAGGAGGAGAAGTTGGGGAAGCAGGAGGAGCTGCCAGTTGAGCTGCTACTCCATTTAAGACCCACCATGATGTCATAAGCTGTATAGGCTGCCGTGGTGCCTGACTTCACACTGAGCAGGGTGATTCCGATCAATCTTCAAATTCCATGCAGATTTTCCTTATGGTCAACCCAACCCTAAAACCATGCATGGAAAAAAATATCGGAAAACACAACTCCAACTAAACTAAGTTGAAACAATACAAAGCAATCACAGTCCATCCTTTGTCAGTTTGTCACCAAATATGTACCCTCTTTTAATCATAATTAACTTCTAAAAAATGTAATACCAAAATTAGGGTTTCATCTTACATAATGCAACTACACCTCCTATACCCAGAATACACTGCCATGTCCGCAGAAGAAAATACAGAGTCCTTTGATCTATTTTTTTTTATGATATTTATGCCTCCTCTTGCTGAAGCACGCTTCTCCTTTGGTATTCTATAACTTAAATACTGACATATGGTGCCTGCTACTGGAACATGTTAGATGGTAGAGAATAGTACAAAAGAAGACAAAAATGATTTATGAATTATATGTAAACACACACACTTAGCTCAAAATCAGGAAGAAATCTTTATGACTATCACTCCAATTCTTTAACTTGACAATTGGCTATAGTTGATATTTATAACTACCATCTCCCACAACACCTATCCTCTTGACCTTGGGGAGCCCCTTAATGATGGCCTCTTACCTGGTGAGGTTGCCTTAACCTTCATTCTTGAAGGTCTATGCCAATAGAATTGTTATATAAAGAATGCTGTAATTAGTAGTTTTGTTCATAAGTTATTTTTTGTATAGCTTTAGGGTAAAAAGTATGCATCTCTAAATTTTCTATTTTTGCCTTTTGGATTCAGAGACAGTTTGAGGAACAAAAGATTCTGTTCTTTCCTTGAGATGAGCCCCTTTTATTCAAAGATTCTTAGAGAAATGTATTTGTGGATTATAAATTAACATTATACAATGCAAATCTAATAATATCCCAGACATATTTTGAAATTATAGTACACATTATATAACAAAGAAGCAATCATTGAAAGTACAACTGTATGTATAGAATATTTATTATGCAGTATTGTGTGGTCTGAACCTTGATGAGAAAGCAAATTAATCCTTCTAGCTGCTTAAACAAAGCCACAAAAAGAAAGTCTCTAGAAAATACCATTGATTTGTTAGGGGCCAGCATGAAATTTTTATGACTGCATGGGATGATGTGGAAAACAGTGATTCATGCTGTTTTGGATCTATTTAAAAGAAGAATTAAATTTGATCCAACTAAGTCTCTGGGGATCGCTTATACCATCACATTACATCTTCCTCTGTGAAAATGACATTTTCTCTATGATTGAAGTCAAAATTGATTCAGCCTGTTAAATCTAAGTTGTCATGTGCCAATTTCATTAAAGTTTTCATTGAAAAATGCCATAAGGAATTCAGCTATAAAAAACAAAAATAATGACTTTTCTTGCTCTTTTGGACACTTTTAGTTACTCTGAGGTGTTAAGCAATCCAAGAAGATTACAGTACCTGAGATATAGGGTTCTTAAGCTGATATGAAAGGACACTAAATAAAAAATTTTGAAGCTGATGAAAATCCAAAAATTACTACAAAAATATATGGGGTGCCAAGAGGAGATGGAGGTTCAGGCGTTAGGAAACTGGATGATTTAAGGTTATAAAGGATCACTGTGCATAAACTAAAGATACATTTTTCTAGGAGTAGGATGGTTAAGACATGTAATAAACACTAAATCAAATGTTGGCCTGCCCAAATTTGACATAAAATTGGTCTGTAATTGCATCAGAAATTTTCACTAAAAGAGAATTCTAGATAAATTTGGCAAAAGGTGAGAGGATTCTGTGTAGATTTTGCATCTACCTACCTCCCTGGTCACATTTTACCCTCTCAGCCACCTCCTCTACCCATGCCTTCTCCTTATAAGATACCCAGGTTTTCTTGCCAATTTCCAAAGTTTATCACTTTACAGCACTGTTTTGAAAACTCTTTTGACTGCTACTTATAGTAAGAAATATATTTTATATTATGATCAAGACAACATAGGTATATAACTACAAAAAGAAAAAGTTTTAAGAAACAACACTTTCCCTCATTACATTCAGTATATGCTGATAATTTGTATTCTATCTAACCCTAATTATTCTATTCTACTTCAAGGTCTAACCTATTCAAGCTTAACGTATTGCGAAAGTCTCAAGTGCTCACATCTCTCCTTCCTTCTGATTTTAAAGAGGTATTTTTTTTATAAATAAATTTTTATTAATGTTAATGGGGTGACATCAGTAAATCAGGGTGCATATATTCAAAGAAAAACATGTCCAGGTTATGTTGCATACCCATCACCCAAAGTCAGATTGTCCTCCGTCACCTTCTATCTAGTTTTCTTTGTGCTCCTCCCCCTCCCCCTTTCCCTCTCCCTCCTTCCTCCCCCCGCCAACCACCACACTCTTGTCCATTTCTTAAAGAGGTATTTTTAAATTGCAAATATCACCAAACCACTACTATTCCTCTAATCCTTCAATGATTTCTCATTGCCTATAGAGAAAAAAAAAGAGCCCCAAGTCCTATTCAGTCATGCAAAGCTGTTTATGTCCTGGCCCTTATTTATTTATTCCTGTTTACTCCCACATGAGCCCTATGCTCCTGTCATAACAAACTTCATGCAACTCTTTAACTCACCATCATAATTCATATCTTTACACATTGTGTATCTTGCTTCCTGTGCTAAGAATGTTATCCCTAATTGCTTACTAACTTTTTTTTCACTGAGATAACCCAGGGGTCACCATGGTATACATTCTGTCTTGCTGCAACCTCTTAATGAGCCGAATTTTGTTTCACAATGGATATGTTTCTAGTAGTCTCTGGGCACTGTACTTTATCGCTGTAATGCAATGCTTCATGGCACAGACACAAAGAAAGTTAGAATACTGTTTGTAAGGCATGATGAGCAAAGTGGGCGGCTGCTTGGACACTTCAGCAGCAAAAGGCATCCCCTGTCTTTTGAAGCCTGAGGAATATCAACATTTCAGCATACCTTTACCCCAATGTCTAGCTTAAAGTGTTCTAGTAGGAGATTTAGGGTTCATGATGACAAGGTGGAAAAAGATTACTTTTGCAAAAACCCAGAATATAAACTCCCACAAGTGAATCAAAGCCTTAAGAGATCCACCTTTTCATGAATAAAAATATTACTTATTGCTAAGAAATGTGTGACCATAAGAGAAGTTACATTCTGTTCTATTACTTATCAATTCCTCATCTCTTTACTAATATATTTTTCTGTTCCACAAATAGAATGAAAGAGACAGCTCTCTCCTCTCACTACATTCCCAGAGGTATTTCTCCACTGCAGTGATATTACAGTGTTTCTTATTTCGAGTTGACTGGCTGTCTATCAGCAGAGTCCTGTCTTTGGAAAGTTGAAACCATCTAAGGTGAGAGTCAGCTGGAATGAAAAGAATGGTGTTAGGAAATGATGCTACCTGTTTCTTACCGTTTCTTATGGGAAGTTCTGATTGCTGCTCATCTTATTGTATAAAGGAAGTGGTGAGTACAGGACAGTATTATAGACAAAACTATGTCTTTAGAAGAAAAAGGAGTGTGGAGTGAGAGAGGCCAAGAATGGATAAGGTACAGAGCATGGATAGGAAGCACAGAGTTTCTCCATACCTTTATACTCTTGCTTTTGTGAGTCAGCTTTAAAGAAAGAGGCAGACTCCAAGTGTAAATTGAGTTGTGTCTTCCCCTAAATATGTTGGAATTCTAACCTCCAGTACCTCCAAGTGTGGCCTTACTTGTAATAGGTTTTCCTAGGTGTAAACAAATTAAATGAGGCCATTAGTTTATAGCATTATAAATATTTATTTTAAAAATCCGCATGTAAGTGGTCCCGAGTGGTTCAAACCTGTGTTGTTCAAGGGCCAGTGTTATCTTTTGATTATGCAGCTTTGACCTAGATGAGATTTCTTGTTTTGGTATAGTTTTAATAATGTAGATCTGGCCCTGGCTAAGTAGCTCAGTTGGTTAGAGTGTTTTCCCCATTGATCGAGGTTATAGGTTTGATTCCTGATTAGGGCATATACAAGAATCAACCAATGAATGCATTAATAAGTGGAAGAACAAATCAATGTTTCTCTCTCTCTCTCTCTATCTCTCTCTTCCTCTTTCCCTCTAAAATCAATGAAATTTGTTTTAAATGTAGTTTTAATAGTCCGGGAATCACAAAATAAGTCAATGCCATTTAAGTCTTTCTGTATACCTACCCATCTCATCTCCACTTTAATATTCAAGCAATAATCTTATCACAGAGCATTTGTTAGAAAATAAGTTTATCTTATTGCTGAAAAGCTTTAATTTCAAAATTATTTTTAACTATATACCAGTATTCTCTAACCTGAAATACTAGCATAGAAGCATAATAATTTATGGTCATATACCTTACTTGTTTTAAATACACTCAGGCTAGTTGATGACAATTTTTAGTAAGCTATGTACATTATT